>NW_027465939.1:0-300000 GCF_049634645.1 Pelodiscus sinensis | reverse complement strand
AACCTGCCCCCCCCCACCACCAGGCCCTGCACAGCCAGCTCCCTTCCCTGCCCCCACAACCTGCCCCCCCCCACCACCAGGCCCTGCACAGCCAGCTCCCTTCCCTGCCCCCACAACCTGCCCCCCCCCCACCACCAGGCCCTGCACAGCCAGCTCCCTTCCCTGCCCCCACAACCTGCCCCCCCCCACCACCAGGCCCTGCACAGCCAGCTCCCTTCCCTGCCCCCACAACCTGCCCCCCCCCACCACCAGGCCCTGCACAGCCAGCTCCCTTCCCTGCCCCCACAACCTGCCCCCCCCACCACCACCAGGCCCTGCACAGCCAGCTCCCTTCCCTGCCCCCACAACCTGCCCCCCCCACCACCACCAGGCCCTGCACAGCCAGCTCCCTTCCCTGCCCCCACAACCTGCCCCCCCCACCACCAGGCCCTGCACAGCCAGCTCCCTTCCCTGCCCCCACAACCTGCCCCCCCCACCACCAGGCCCTGCACAGCCAGCTCCCTTCCCTGCCCCCACAACCTGCCCCCCCCACCACCACCAGGCCCTGCACAGCCTGCGCCCTTCCCTGCCCCCACAACCTGCCCCCCCCCCACCACCAGGCCCTGCACAGCCAGCTCCCTTCCCTGCCCCCACAACCTGCCCCCCCCACCACCAGGCCCTGCACAGCCAGCTCCCTTCCCTGCCCCCACAACCTGCCCCCCCCCCACCACCAGGCCCTGCACAGCCAGCTCCCTTCCCTGCCCCCACAACCTGTCCCCCCCCCCACCACCAGGCCCTGCACAGCCAGCTCCCTTCCCTGCCCCCACAACCTGCCCCCCCCCACCACCAGGCCCTGCACAGCCAGCTCCCTTCCCTGCCCCCACAACCTGCCCCCCCCACCACCAGGCCCTGCACAGCCAGCTCCCTTCCCTGCCCCCACAACCTGCCCCCCCCACCACCAGGCCCTGCACAGCCAGCTCCCTTCCCTGCCCCCACAACCTGCCCCCCCCACCACCACCAGGCCCTGCACAGCCTGCGCCCTTCCCTGCCCCCACAACCTGCCCCCCCCCCACCACCAGGCCCTGCACAGCCAGCTCCCTTCCCTGCCCCCACAACCTGCCCCCCCCACCACCAGGCCCTGCACAGCCAGCTCCCTTCCCTGCCCCCACAACCTGCCCCCCCCCCACCACCAGGCCCTGCACAGCCAGCTCCCTTCCCTGCCCCCACAACCTGTCCCCCCCCCACCACCAGGCCCTGCACAGCCAGCTCCCTTCCCTGCCCCCACAACCTGCCCCCCCCCCACCACCAGGCCCTGCACAGCCAGCTCCCTTCCCTGCCCCCACAACCTGCCCCCCCCACCACCAGGCCCTGCACAGCCAGCTCCCTTCCCTGCCCCCACAACCTGCCCCCCCCCCCCACCACCAGGCCCTGCACAGCCAGCTCCCTTCCCTGCCCCCACAACCTGCCCCCCCCCCACCACCAGGCCCTGCACAGCCAGCTCCCTTCCCTGCCCCCACAACCTGCCCCCCCCCCACCACCAGGCCCTGCACAGCCAGCTCCCTTCCCTGCCCCCACAACCTGCCCCCCCCCCACCACCAGGCCCTGCACAGCCAGCTCCCTTCCCTGCCCCCACAACCTGCCCCCCCCCCCACCACCAGGCCCTGCACAGCCAGCTCCCTTCCCTGCCCCCACAACCTGCCCCCCCCACCACCAGGCCCTGCACAGCCAGCTCCCTTCCCTGCCCCCACAACCTGCCCCCCCCACCACCAGGCCCTGCACAGCCAGCTCCCTTCCCTGCCCCACAACCTGCCCCCCCCACCACCAGGCCCTGCACAGCCAGCTCCCTTCCCTGCCCCCACAACCTGCCCCCCCCACCACCAGGCCCTGCACAGCCAGCTCCCTTCCCTGCCCCCACAACCTGCCCCCCCCCACCACCAGGCCCTGCACAGCCAGCTCCCTTCCCTGCCCCCACAACCTGCCCCCCCCACCACCAGGCCCTGCACAGCCAGCTCCCTTCCCTGCCCCCACAACCTGCCCCCCCCCACCACCAGGCCCTGCACAGCCAGCTCCCTTCCCTGCCCCCACAACCTGCCCCCCCCCCACCACCAGGCCCTGCACAGCCAGCTCCCTTCCCTGCCCCCACAACCTGCCCCCCCCCACCACCAGGCCCTGCACAGCCAGCTCCCTTCCCTGCCCCCACAACCTGCCCCCCCCACCACCACCAGGCCCTGCACAGCCAGCTCCCTTCCCTGCCCCCACAACCTGCCCCCCCCCACCACCAGGCCCTGCACAGCCAGCTCCCTTCCCTGCCCCACAACCTGCCCCCCCCACCACCAGGCCCTGCACAGCCAGCTCCCTTCCCTGCCCCCACAACCTGCCCCCCCACCACCACCAGGCCCTGCACAGCCTGCGCCCTTCCCTGCCCCCACAACCTGCCCCCCCCCCACCACCAGGCCCTGCACAGCCAGCTCCCTTCCCTGCCCCCACAACCTGCCCCCCCCACCACCAGGCCCTGCACAGCCAGCTCCCTTCCCTGCCCCCACAACCTGCCCCCCCCACCACCAGGCCCTGCACAGCCAGCTCCTTCCCTGCCCCCACAACCTGTCCCCCCCCCACCACCAGGCCCTGCACAGCCAGCTCCCTTCCCTGCCCCCACAACCTGCCCCCCCCCACCACCAGCCCTGCACAGCCAGCTCCCTTCCCTGCCCCCACAACCTGCCCCCCCCACCACCAGGCCCTGCACAGCCAGCTCCCTTCCCTGCCCCCACAACCTGCCCCCCCCCCACCACCAGGCCCTGCACAGCCAGCTCCCTTCCCTGCCCCCACAACCTGCCCCCCCCCACCACCAGGCCCTGCACAGCAGCTCCCTTCCCTGCCCCCACAACCTGCCCCCCCACCACCAGGCCCTGCACAGCCAGCTCCCTTCCCTGCCCCCACAACCTGCCCCCCCCCACCACCAGGCCCTGCACAGCCAGCTCCCTTCCCTGCCCCCACAACCTGCCCCCCCCCCACCACCAGGCCCTGCACAGCCAGCTCCCTTCCCTGCCCCCACAACCTGCCCCCCCCACCACCAGGCCCTGCACAGCCAGCTCCCTTCCCTGCCCCCACAACCTGCCCCCCCCACCACCACCAGGCCCTGCACAGCCTGCGCCCTTCCCTGCCCCCACAACCTGCCCCCCCCCCACCACCAGGCCCTGCACAGCCAGCTCCCTTCCCTGCCCCCACAACCTGCCCCCCCCCCACCACCAGGCCCTGCACAGCCAGCTCCCTTCCCTGCCCCCCACAACCTGCCCCCCCCTACCACCAGGCCCTGCACAGCCTGCGCCCTTCCCTGCCCCCACAACCTGCCCCCCCCCACCACCAGGCCCTGCACAGCCAGCTCCCTTCCCGCCCCCACAACCTGCCCCCCCCCACCACCAGGCCCTGCACAGCCAGCTCCCTTCCCTGCCCCCACAACCTGCCCCCCCCACCACCAGGCCCTGCACAGCCAGCTCCCTTCCCTGCCCCCACAACCTGCCCCCCCCCCACCACCAGGCCCTGCACAGCCAGCTCCCTTCCCTGCCCCCACAACCTGCCCCCCCCACCACCAGGCCCTGCACAGCCAGCTCCCTTCCCTGCCCCCACAACCTGCCCCCCCCCCCACCACCAGGCCTGCACAGCCAGCTCCCTTCCCTGCCCCCACAACCTGCCCCCCCCACCACCACCAGGCCCTGCACAGCCTGCGCCCTTCCCTGCCCCCACAACCTGCCCCCCCCCCACCACCAGGCCCTGCACAGCCAGCTCCCTTCCCTGCCCCCACAAACCTGCCCCCCCCACCACCAGGCCCTGCACAGCCAGCTCCCTTCCCTGCCCCCACAACCTGCCCCCCCCACCACCAGGCCCTGCACAGCCAGCTCCCTTCCCTGCCCCCACAACCTGCCCCCCCCACCACCAGGCCCTGCACAGCCAGCTCCCTTCCCTGCCCCCACAACCTGCCCCCCCCACCACCAGGCCCTGCACAGCCAGCTCCCTTCCCTGCCCCCACAACCTGCCCCCCCCACCACCAGGCCCTGCACAGCCAGCTCCCTTCCCTGCCCCCACAACCTGCCCCCCCCACCACCAGGCCCTGCACAGCCAGCTCCCTTCCCTGCCCCCACAACCTGCCCCCCCACCACCAGGCCCTGCACAGCCAGCTCCCTTCCCTGCCCCCACAACCTGCCCCCCCCCCACCACCAGGCCCCTGCACAGCCAGCTCCCTTCCCTGCCCCCACAACCTGCCCCCCCCCCACCACCAGGCCCTGCACAGCCAGCTCCCTTCCCTGCCCCCACAACCTGCCCCCCCCACCACCACCAGGCCCTGCACAGCCTGCGCCCTTCCCTGCCCCCACAACCTGCCCCCCCCCCCCACCAGGCCCTGCACAGCCAGCTCCCTTCCCTGCCCCCACAACCTGCCCCCCCCCACCACCAGGCCCTGCACAGCCAGCTCCCTTCCCTGCCCCCACAACCTGCCCCCCCCCACCACCAGGCCCTGCACAGCCTGCGCCCTTCCCTGCCCCCACAACCTGCCCCCCCACCACCAGGCCCTGCACAGCCAGCTCCCTTCCCTGCCCCCACAACCTGTCCCCCCCCACCACCAGGCCCTGCACAGCCAGCTCCCTTCCCTGCCCCCACAACCTGCCCCCCCCCACCACCAGGCCCTGCACAGCCAGCTCCCTTCCTGCCCCCACAACCTGCCCCCCCCACCACCAGGCCCTGCACAGCCAGCTCCTTCCCTGCCCCCCACAACCTGCCCCCCCCCCACCACCAGGCCCTGCACAGCCAGCTCCCTTCCCTGCCCCCACAACCTGCCCCCCCCCACCACCAGGCCCTGCACAGCCAGCTCCCTTCCCTGCCCCCACAACCTGCCCCCCCCACCACCAGGCCCTGCACAGCCAGCTCCCTTCCCTGCCCCCACAACCTGCCCCCCCCCACCACCAGGCCCTGCACAGCCAGCTCCCTTCCCTGCCCCCACAACCTGCCCCCCCCCCCACCACCAGGCCCTGCACAGCCAGCTCCCTTCCCTGCCCCCACAACCTGCCCCCCCCCACCACCAGGCCCTGCACAGCCAGCTCCCTTCCCTGCCCCCCACAACCTGCCCCCCCCCACCACCACCAGGCCCTGCACAGCCTGCGCCCTTCCCTGCCCCCACAACCTGCCCCCCCCCACCACCAGGCCCTGCACAGCCAGCTCCCTTCCCTGCCCCCACAACCTGCCCCCCCCCACCACCAGGCCCTGCACAGCCAGCTCCCTTCCCTGCCCCCACAACCTGCCCCCCCCCTACCACCAGGCCCTGCACAGCCTGCGCCCTTCCCTGCCCCTCCCCCCACAACCTGCCCCCCCCACCACCAGGCCCTGCACAGCCAGCTCTTCCCTGCCCCCACAACCTGCCCCCCCCCACCACCAGGCCCTGCACAGCCAGCTCCCTTCCCTGCCCCCACAACCTGCCCCCCCCACCACCAGGCCCTGCACAGCCAGCTCCCTTCCCTGCCCCCACAACCTGCCCCCCCCCCCACCACCAGGCCCTGCACAGCCAGCTCCCTTCCCTGCCCCCACAACCTGCCCCCCCCACCACCAGGCCCTGCACAGCCAGCTCCCTTCCCTGCCCCCACAACCTGCCCCCCCCCCACCACCAGGCCCTGCACAGCCAGCTCCCTTCCCTGCCCCCACAACCTGCCCCCCCCACCACCACCAGGCCCTGCACAGCCTGCGCCCTTCCCTGCCCCCACAACCTGCCCCCCCCCCACCACCAGGCCCTGCACAGCCAGCTCCCTTCCCTGCCCCCACAACCTGCCCCCCCCACCACCAGGCCCTGCACAGCCAGCTCCCTTCCCTGCCCCCACAACCTGCCCCCCGCCCACCACCAGGCCCTGCACAGCCAGCTCCCTTCCCTGCCCCCACAACCTGCCCCCCCCCACCACCAGGCCCTGCACAGCCAGCTCCCTTCCCTGCCCCCACAACCTGCCCCCCCCACCACCAGGCCCTGCACAGCCAGCTCCCTTCCCTGCCCCCACAACCTGCCCCCCCCACCACCACCAGGCCCTGCACAGCCAGCTCCCTTCCCTGCCCCCACAACCTGCCCCCCCCCACCACCAGGCCCTGCACAGCCAGCTCCCTTCCCTGCCCCACAACCTGCCCCCCCCACCACCACCAGGCCCTGCACAGCCTGCGCCCTTCCCTGCCCCCACAATCTGCCCCCCCCCACCACCAGGCCTGCACAGCCAGCTCCCTTCCCTGCCCCCACAACCTGCCCCCCCCCACCACCAGGCCCTGCACAGCCAGCTCCCTTCCCTGCCCCCACAACCTGCCCCCCCCACCACCAGGCCCTGCACAGCAGCTCCCTTCCCTGCCCCCACAACCTGCCCCCCCACCACCAGGCCCTGCACAGCCAGCTCCCTTCCCTGCCCCCACAACCTGCCCCCCCCCACCACCAGGCCCTGCACAGCCAGCTCCTTCCCTGCCCCCACAACCTGCCCCCCCCACCACCACCAGGCCCTGCACAGCCTGCGCCCTTCCCTGCCCCCACAACCTGCCCCCCCCCACCACCAGGCCCTGCACAGCCAGCTCCCTTCCCTGCCCCCACAACCTGCCCCCCCCACCACCAGGCCCTGCACAGCCAGCTCCCTTCCCTGCCCCCACAACCTGCCCCCCCACCACCAGGCCCTGCACAGCCAGCTCCCTTCCCTGCCCCACAACCTGCCCCCCCCCACCACCAGGCCCTGCACAGCCAGCTCCCTTCCCTGCCCCCACAACCTGCCCCCCCCACCACCAGGCCCTGCACAGCCTGCGCCCTTCCCTGCCCCCACAACCTGCCCCCCCCACCACCAGGCCCTGCACAGCCAGCTCCCTTCCCTGCCCCCACAACCTGCCCCCCCCACCACCAGGCCCTGCACAGCCAGCTCCCTTCCCTGCCCCCACAACCTGCTCCCCCCCACCACCAGGCCCTGCACAGCCAGCTCCTTCCCTGCCCCCACAACCTGCCCCCCCCCACCACCAGGCCCTGCACAGCCAGCTCCCTTCCCTGCCCCCACAACCTGCCCCCCCCACCACCAGGCCCTGCACAGCCAGCTCCCTTCCCTGCCCCCACAACCTGCCCCCCCCACCACCAGGCCCTGCACAGCCAGCTCCCTTCCCTGCCCCCACAACCTGCCCCCCCCCACCACCAGGCCCTGCACAGCCAGCTCCCTTCCCTGCCCCCACAACCTGCCCCCCCCACCACCAGGCCCTGCACAGCCAGCTCCCTTCCTGCCCCCACAACCTGCCCCCCCCCACCACCAGGCCCTGCACAGCCAGCTCCCTTCCCTGCCCCCACAACCTGCCCCCCCCACCACCAGGCCCTGCACAGCCTGCGCCCTTCCCTGCCCCCACAACCTGCCCCCCCCCACCACCAGGCCCTGCACAGCCAGCTCCCTTCCCTGCCCCCACAACCTGCCCCCCCCACCACCAGGCCCTGCACAGCCAGCTCCCTTCCCTGCCCCCACAACCTGCCCCCCCCCACCACCAGGCCCTGCACAGCCTGCGCCCTTCCCTGCCCCCACAACCTGCCCCCCCCACCACCAGGCCCTGCACAGCCTGCTCCCTTCCTTGCTCGCCCCCACCTCCTGCCCCCGTCCCCACCCCCACCCCGCCCTGCACAGCCAGCCCCCCTCCCCTCCCCGCATGGCTACCCCTATCCCTGTTGTACTTAAAAGTGCTACACGGGAACTTTTCAGGGGGAAAAGGCAAAACTCCACATTTATTGGTAACACATTATCTATCAACTCTTCTATACATGTGATATCACACACACGCACACACACACGCACACACACGCACACGCACGCACAGACACGCAGACGCACACACACACACACAAGCACACAGACGCAGACGCGCACGCACAGACACGCAGACGCACATGCACACACACAAACACGCAGATGCACACGCACACACACAGACACACATGCACACACGCACACACGCACGCACACACACAGACACACACAGACACGCACACACACAGACACGCACACACACAGACACAGACAAGCACACAAGCAGACAAGCACACACACGCACACACACAGACACAGACAAGCACACACAGACAAGCACACACACAGAGAAGCACACGCACACACACAGACAAGCACACACAGACAAGCACACGCACACGCACACAGACAAGCACACGCGCACACACAGACACAAGCACACGCACACACACAGACAAGCACACGCACACACACAGACAAGCACACGCACACACACAGACACGCACACGCACAGACACAGACACGCACACGCACAGACACACACACGCACAGACACAGACAAGCACAGACACGCACACGCACAGACACACGCACGCACGCACACAGACAAGCACATGCACACAGACTCCATCTTCTTGTTGTTGCCAAACTTGTTGCTCCCCCTAACGGCACTGCCAGGTGAGGTAGGTCGGGGAGGGGAGGAGCCGGGCTCTGCCGATCCGGATGGATGCGCCCACGTTGACAAGACAAAAACCTGGGTCCCCCTGCAAGACGCCTTAAATGTGGAGCGTGGCTCTCTCCTGCAGACCTCCACCGGCCGCTCAGCACGTGTCCTCCCTGAGAGCGCTCCCCTTCCTGTGCAGGCAGACGTGGGGCGTCAGCGCTGCCACGTTCCCCTTCAAGGAGGGGGCTTCCCGACCCCCAAGGCATCTCTGTGTCCAGCCTTCCTTCGTGGGCCCGCCTCACAGGTCCCCTTGTTCTTCTCTTTCCTCTCGGCTCTGGCTTCCATCCCCTCTCTCAAGCCTCAGCCATTCCCACCTTCGCGCCACAGAGCAACCCATTCACCAACGGGTGCAAAGACAGAGTCTCTTTTCTATGTGCACAGACTGAATACCGACGTTCCATGTTCTACACGAAGTACACGCAGTTTCTACAGACAAGGGTTTCATACAACGCTAAAGATGAGAACACAGAGCTCAAAGGACGTGAGACAAAGCTAACAACATTTCAGTGAGAAAACGATTTAATACAGAAATTAATTAGATGTCTCTACACCCCCTTCCTGCCCTGCCTGGCCGCCCCCACCCCTGCCCTGCCTGGCCCACCTTGCCCCTTCCTGCCCTGCCTGGCCGCCCCCACCCCTGCCCTGCCTGGCCCCCCCACCCCTGCCCTGCCGGGCCGCCCCCACCCTGCCCTGCCGGGCCGCCCCCACCCCTGCCCTGCCTGGCCCATCTTGCCCCTTCCTGCCCTGCCTGGCCGCCCCCACCCCTGCCCTGCCTGGCCCACCTTGCCCCTTCCTGCCCTGCCTGGCCGCCCCCACCCCTGCCCTGCCTGGCCCACCTTGCCCCTTCCTGCCCTGCCTGGCCGCCCCCACCCCGCCCTGCTGGCCCCTCCACCCCTGCCCTGCCTGGCCGCCCCCACCCCTGCCCTGCCTGGCCCATCTTGCCCCTTCCTGCCCTGCCTGGCCCACCTTGCCCTTTCCTGCCCTCCTTGGCCGCCCCCACCCCTGCCCTGCCTGGCCCACCTTGCCCCTTCCTGCCCTGCCTGGCCCCCCACCCCTGCCCTGCCTGGCCCACCTTGCCCATTCCTGCCCTGCCTGGCCGCCCCACCCCTGCCCTGCCTGGCCCACCTTGCCCCTTCCTGCCCTGCCTGGCCCCCCACCCCTGCCCTGCCTGGCCCACCTTGCCCCTTCCTGCCCTGCCTGGCTCCCCCACCTCTGCCCTGCCTGGCCCACCTTGCCCTTCCTGCCCTGCCTGGCCGCCCCCACCCCTGCCCTGCCTGGCCCACCTTGCCCCTTCCTGCCCTCCTTGGCCGCCCCCACCCCTGCCCTGCCTGGCCCACCTTGCCCCTTCCTGCCCTGCCTGGCCCCCCCACCTCTGCCCTGCCTGGCCCACCTTGCCCTTCCTGCCCTGCCTGGCCCCCCCACCCCTGCCCTGCCTGGCCCCCCCACTCCTGCCCTGCCTGGCCCACCTTGCCCCTTCCTGCCCTGCCTGGCCCCCCCACCCCTGCCCTGCCTGGCCCACCTTGCCCCTTCCTGCCCTGCCTGGTCCACCCACCTCTGCCCTGCCTGGCCCACCTTGCCCCTTCCTGCCCTGCCTGGCCCCCCAACCGCTGCCCTGCCTGGCCCACCTTGCCCCTTCCTGCCCTGCCTGGCCCCCCCACCCCTGCCCTGCCTGGCCCCCCCACCTCTGCCCTGCCTGGCCCACCTTGCCCCTTCCTGCCCTGCCTGGCCGCCCCCACCCCTGCCCTGCCTGCCCACCTTGCCCCTTCCTGCCCTGCCTGGTCCACCCACCTCTGCCCTGCCTGTCCCACCTTGCCCCTTCCTGCCCTGCCTGGCCCCCCCACCCCTGCCCTGCCTGGCCCACCTTGCCCCTTCCTGCCCTGCCTGGCCCCCCAACCTCTGCCCTGCCTGGCCCACCTTGCTCCTTCCTGCCCTGCCTGGCCCCCCCACCCCTGCCCTGCCTGGCCCACCTTGCCCCTTCCTGCCCTGCCTGGCCCCCCCACCTCTGCCCTGCCTGGCCCACCTTGCCCCTTCCTGCCCTGCCTGGCCCCCCCACCTCTGCCCTGCCTGGCCCACCTTGCCCCTTCCTGCCCTGCCTGGCCGCCCCACCTCTGCCCTGCCTGGCCCACCTTGCCCCTTCCTGCCCTGCCTGGCTGCCCCCACCGCTTCCTAGCTACCCCTGCCCTGCCCAGCCCTGCACGGCTTCCTCCTGCCCCTTCCCTGTTAGCCCCTGCCCTCCACAGCCTGCCCTGTATGGCCACCCCAGCCCCTTCTCTGCAGCTCCACCCTGCCCACCCAGCCTGGCCCCGCCCTCGCCCTTCCCTGTTAGTCCTGCCTTGCCCTGCCTGGTGCAGCTTGTGCCGTCCACCTCCCAGGGTTTTCCAATAAGTCCTCGCCCCCCTCAGCCCATCCTGCCCCTCCCCACCCCACCCAGCAGAGCCACTGCCTCAGCCTGCCGTCCCCCTCTCCCCCCCACAACACACGCGTCCAGCCAGTTTGTCTCTGCTGGGGGCTGATGCTGTGGCCGGGGTAGGTCCAGTCGGTGTCGTGTCAGGATCCCAGAGGTCAGACGGTTCTGGGGCTGGTGTCTTGCTGGAAGTGACTCTGTGGGATCAGGCGATCCCTTAGCCAGGGCCGTCCTTAGGCATTCGCAGAGCGCGCAGTCGCGCAGGGCACCACGCCTTCTGGGGCACCGCTCTGCCGGCCCGGCACGGAGGGGAAGCTGCTCCGGAGCTCTTACGGCCCTGCCAGAAGACCCCCACCGGCCGAGGGACTCCGGCGAGCAGGCCAGCAAGCTGACCCCGGCTGGAGGAGGGAAGCTGCCAGCCCGGGCAGCAGTGTTGGGAGGAGCCGGGGCTGCGCTGGGGGGGGCACACGTGACTTGGCGTTGCGGCGCTGTTTTTCAAAATGGCCAAGCCGTGCCTCGGAAAGAGATGTGCCGAGTGGGGCGCAGGGGAGCAGAGCCTTGCTAGGGCGGGACCGGCCGTGTTGTGATGGCCGGGGCTGTGAGCGCTGAGCGGCCCGGCTCTGGTACTGGCACGTGGTCTGGAGCCCGGGCTGCGGGGACTTCTGGGGCCCGATTGCAGCAGACTCCAGTCCTGCAAACTGGAAGGCAGAAGGTAGGCGAGGTGAGGCAAGGCGAGGGGAGGGGTGGGAGAGGAAGGGGCTTGTGCTATGGGGGGGGAGAGAGGGGGCAGGTCAGGAGAAGAAAGGGGAAGGCACCAAGGGGCAGGGGTGCAGGAGAGCCTAATGCGGGGGGGGGGGCAAGTGGAGACAATGAGGAAAGGGCAGGAGGGGAGGTGTCAGTGGAGGGGGGACAGGGCGATGCTGGGAGAGAAGAGGGGAAGCACATTGGGGGCTGGAGGGGGAGGGGGAGAGGGAAGGGCGAAGGCTTAAAAGAAGGAGTAGGCATGAGAAGGTGGGGATGGAGCAAGGCATGTGTGAGGGCACAGAGGGGCAGGAGGGGAATGAGGCAGAGAGTGGTGAGGGGGTGGGCCTCAGGGAAAAAGGGGGCAGGGGGCAGTGAGGGAAGGGGGAGGCACCAGGAGGGTGCAGGGCTAAGGGAAGGTGCAGGTGCCAGGGGATTCTGGGGGTGAAGCAGAAGGGCAGACACCTGCAGGGGAGGGACCAGCACCAGAGGAGAGAGGCAGGGCAGGTGTGCAGAGGGAGGTTTTAGGAGAGGGGATGAGGAGGGGTAGCTCACACGATCAGAGTGGGGCTACTGGAGGAGTGGGCACAGGGGGAGAGAAGGGCTGGCGGAGGGGGGCAGGTCTCAGGAAGGCTGAGGGCAGTGAGAAGGGCAGGAGTCAGGACAGCAGAGGAGGGTGCGGAGTCGGGGGGCAGCAGACACATGGGGAGCTGATGGAGCAAGGGGAGGAGACATGGCAGCAGGGGGAAAAGGTAGAGGTTTATAAGATATTTATTCATAACTTGGGTGCCACAGTGGCACATCCAAACAAGCCACATGAACTCAGGACTGGTGCACAACACAAAATTCAGTTTGCTCATGGGAGGAAACTCTTAGGCTACGTCTACACTGGCATGATTTTGCACAAGGACTCTTTTGCGGAAGAGTTCTTGTGCAAAAACTCTTCCAGAAGAGAGCGTCTACACTGGCATGTGACTTTGCACAAGAGCTGTGCTTTTACGCAAGAGCATCCGTGCCAGTCTGGACACTCTCTTGTGCAAGAAAGCTCTCATGGCCATTTTAAACACAGGGCTTTCTTGCACAAGAAATTCCTGTTGCCTGTCTACACTGGCCTCTTGCACAAGAACAGTTGTGCAAGAGGGTTTATTCCTGAGCAGGCACATCGTCGTTCTTGCACAAGAAGCCCTGATTTCATACATGAGAACGTCAGTGCTCTTGCACAAGGACTTGTGGCCAGTGTAGACAGGCAGCAAGTTTTGGCGCAAAAGCGGCTGCTTTTGTGCAAGATTGTGCCAATGTAGACACAGGCTGAGAGGGAAAACTTCCCCCAGCCTCTACGCCCCCAAGTTAATGTGACACCCATTGGTTAATGCAATTGCAGGATAGTTGCATGAGGGGGGGCTGGTGGGGGCCAAACTAATCCCTATTGGGAGGAGGATGGTGGGAAAAGTCCTTGGGGGGGGGAGGTGTCACATGACACCTTTTACTTTTGGTCATTTGTCCATCCTGCCCTGAGAGTGTTGCCTCCAGAGGCGTGGCTAACGGGGCTCAGGGGTGTGGCTAACGGGGCTCAGGGGTGTGGCTAACGGGGGGTCAAAGAGTACATTTAAAAAACATTCTTTGGGTGCACATGCCTGCGCACGCCTCTGACAGGAAGCAGTAGAGCACGTAACAGCAGGGCTGGGTCCTGGAGACCTGAACGCAGTGGGATTGGCCGCTGGGGTCTTTGGGAGGGGGAGGGGAAGGGGTGGAAGAGCAGGTCAGGCCTAGGGGCACCAGAAATCCTCAGGACGGCCCTGCCCTGCCGGGGCAGAGGCGAGCAGGGGAGTTAACTGCGGTGCCTACGGGCAGTCTGGAAAGCTGCAAAGGGAAGGGAAACGTCTCTGACCTCGTACCTGAGGGGTCTGTTTACCTGACGTGGGTCGTGTGGAAACCTGCCTGAGGGCCACAGATGATCGGGGGTGTCCTGGCTCCTTCCCCGCTCTGGCAGGATAAATGCAGACGTGGGGGCCAGCCAGTGCACCCCAAAGCCTTAGCTTCCAGGCTTTGGTATCAAACTAAACCCTGGATCTTGGGGCTAGAATCTCCATTGCCACCACCCAAATTAATAAACCAGGGAGACCATTTGGGAAAATCTCACCCAAAGTAAAAGCAGGGTGATGGCTCGCGTGGGTGCGAACACCCCTCCCGCCCGCGAGTCTGGGCTGGGATCCGCGGACTCGTTGTCCCGACTCCCCTCTGGCAGCCCGGGGTACTGGTCTGTCCGGGTGCTAGGGGCGAGGGGACGGGGTCGCCTGTCCGTGGGCAAGGTCCTTGCTGGGGTGAAAGGAGGGTAAGGGCCTTGGCCCCCTTCTCACCCTCTACTGTACCTTGCGTTGTTCACCCCCGCGGGGGGGTGCGTGGGTTGGGGGTTTCGAGGTGGGGAGGGGGTGTGGGGGTCCCAGCCCGGGGCCCTAAGTGGGGGAACAATGGAGACGTTCCTCCCACGACAGGTGGGGTCTATCCCCGTAACGCACCTGTCCACGGGCGCCAGAAGGACCCCGCCCCGGGCTCCTTCCACTCCCCGCTACCCTCCGCCCCGTCAGGGGGGCCCCCGGGGTCGCTTACCCCGCCCGAAGCGTCGGTCTCGTCCCGCGGCCGTCGTGGGGGTTCGGGTCCGGTCCTTCTCCTCCAACGCGGGGGGGTCTCCCCCTGGCAGCTGGGGCGGCAGCAGCTCCTCCGAGTGCCGCCGCTGCCTGTTCTGCCGGCCACTTTTCAAGCGGCCCGGCCGAGGGCGCCGGGGGCGTCAGTTCCGCCCCCGGGCGTCCCGACACTCACTGACGTCACGGCCGGGGCGTACCGCCCTGACGCTGGACCTGCGCTGCTCGGGCTCCCCGCCCATCGGCTGCGGCCGCTCCCGGCCCCTCCTTCCCCGCCGCGGGGCCAGCCGCCCCTTCTCCGGCTGGGTGTCCCCCCGGGTCCGTTCGCCCCCGCTCCCGGGGTTGCCTGTCGGCCCGCCCGGCGGCCTGGGGCTCTAGTGCGGACCTGCCTGGGTCCGTCACACCACCATTAACCAATCCCAGGTTAATAAAAAGAAAAGAGAGAAAACTTTTATTATCAGCACAACATTCCTGTTGCAAGCATAACGGCTGGATGGAAAAGTAACAAACAAAATATCCTCCTGGAGAACTCCATGGGCCTAGAAGTTAGGTACAAAGAAACACCAAATAGCTTTGAAAAAGTGCCCCGACAGCAGATCCCAAACCCAAACCATAAAACAATGAAACCTGACGGATTTATCTAAACGTACCCCACCTACAGAAAGTGAAGCAAGAGTCTTTCCTTGGAGGGAGACGTAGTGTCTGTCCCCCTCAATAGCTGGAGAGAACTGTCCAGAACAAAGGAGGGAAAACCCAAAACTCCTTTCTCCCAGTTTGAAATTCCTACCGACATTCCTATTGGCCACTCCACCTGGCTAGGTAAGGGACATAGTTAACCCCTTAGTCCCCAGGCTGCTGGCTAACCCTCATGAGCATGGGGTGGGGTGGGGTAAGGGAAACTCAGGAGGAGTTGGTTGTGGCTCAGCAGAGCAATGCTACTGTAGGGCCAGGGGAAGGTGAGCTGTTGCTTACAGGAGTTTATAGGGAAGAGAATCTGTACAGTGATTTTGGCCAGCGGTTTGCTGAGGCTGAAGGAGTGAAAGTGGCTGGCTTGGGGAAGATCAGGAGAAAGCTCTGCCTGTAAGAGGCAGCAGTTTGTTCTGTGAGACACTTGTTTCAGTGCCTGATAGACAGAATATTTCTGTTAACAGTGACTCCACTGACCTGGATTTAGAAAGGTCCAGTGTGGACAGTTTTGAAGAGGTTTCAGAGGGATCGTGGATTGTTTCAAAGGAGGCAGAAACGGCCAGAGAGGTGGAATCGTCCTGTGATAACCAATGACTGTATTTGACCGGCTTGCTGGGAAGTCCGCGTGTTTGGGACAGAAATGTTTCCAGGCTGATGATGAGATGGACAGCATGGCTGTGTCTAGACTGGCAAGTTTTTCCACAAAATCATCTGCTTTTGCGGAAAAACTTGCCAGCTGTCTGCACTGGCCGCTTGAATTTCCACAAAGCACTGACGATCTCATGTAAGATTGTCAGTGTTCTTGCGGAAATGCTATGCTGCTCCCGTTCGGGCAAAAGTCTTTTTCTGAAAAACTTTTGCGCAAAAAGGCCAATGTAGACAGCAGAGATTTGTTTTCCGCAAAAAAGCCCCAATCGTGAAAATGGCAATCGGGGCTTTTTTGTGGAAAAGCGCGTCTAGATTGGCCATGGAAAAAGTGCTTTTGCAGAAAAGCGTCCTGCCAATCTAGACGCGCTTTTCCGAAAATGCTTTTAACGGAAAACTTTTCTGTTAAAAGCATTTCCGGAAAATCATGCCAGTGTAGACGTAGCCATGTGTCTCAGGTTCAGAGGAAGGACCATGTAGCTAAGTATGCAGAGCAGAACAGCTGTGTGGTTAGTCTCTCTAGAATGCAGGAGATGGCAGTTACGCTCCCATCTCTAGACACAGTGGACCCTTGTAATCTATCAGTGAACTTGACACCTGATTCCATGCAGAAGCACAGGGTGGTGGTGGAAGGACAAGAGATTTGTAAGTCTATCATGTCAGTGAGAATGGACCCTCTCTGTGAGGCAGAGACCCACCTGGGGAAGTAGGCTGAAAGCAGAGGATCAGAAGGGTGTCTGGGCTGCTTGTTATTGTTACCTGACTGACTGGGGGGAGAAGGAAAATTCCATGGCCATCTTTGGCAGGGAAGACACACCCAGCCCGTTCTTTGTCTCTATTAAGCTATGGACTTCAGGATTTGAACCCACACGAAAAGGGGGAAGGCAAAACTTGCTTTTGCAAAGGAAAGTTGCCGTTTAAGCCTAAAAGGCCAGGATTTCATCAGTAGTGAGCCAAAGATGGGGCCCGGGGGAAAGTACTGTCGATGGGCACTGGATATGGATTTGTTCCTATTGCTGATGTTAACTGTTGTAACCAATGTGCCATTGTGGCGAGGAGCCCTGTGGCGCCTTTTAGACTAAATGAAGTGTTGGAGCATAAACTTTCATGGGCAAAGACCACTTTGCATGTCACATGTGTCTGACGAAGGGGTCTTTGCCCACGAAAGCTTCTGCTCCAACACTTCGGTTAGTCTAAAAGGTGCCACAGGACTCCTTGCCGCTTTTGCAGATTCAGACTAACACGGCTCCCCCCTGATACTTGACACAATGTGTTGTTGTTACCAAGAATTGTAGAAATGTCCAGTGTGCGTGCTCTTTTGGAAAGACCATTGAACCTGCCAAGAAATGTACCATGTGACCCATTGTATGTTAAAGGACCTTGTGATATTGATATTTCACGGTAATGCCTGTAACTGATCTTGGAACTTCTTACAGGACAAAGAAGATTCCAGTCAGAATGTGCTGTGTGGAAAGGTAAACTGAGGCACACCATCATTATGTTTTCATGGCTAAGGCCAAGATACCTACACTATGGGGGATGAGAATCCCTACAGTAACTCATGTTAATTGGATTTCAGACAGTTGCCAGAGCTACCCTGAATAACTTTACTATTTTCTTTAGCTCTGGGCAAGATTGCATGACACACATGGGGATCATGCTGCAAAAGCAGATCTGACTGACTATGGTTCTTACCAAGGTTTACAAAACGGTGCAAGGACATGGTTGTCACTAGGACAGACCTTGCAGTGCTGAAGCCTATTTTAGGCAAGCCTGGTTTTCACACACTTTAAAAATAATGGTGATTGCCTATCTCCTAGAACATACCTTGAAAGGTCATCGCCTCCAGTCGCCCACCTTCACAGCAGGACCAAGTACTACCCTGACAATTTGTGCCCCCAACGGCCTCTGCAAGGATTGAGCTCACAACCCTGAGTTTAGCAGGCCAATGCTCAAACCACTGAGCTATCCTCCCACTCGTCCAGGTCTGTACTCCTGTTTCTAATATTGGATTAGAACCCGCAGTAGCACAGAGCCAAAACATGGGGAGGCTGTGATGCCCTCAGTGATGTTACTGGCATCACCTCCTGCATCAGTTTTGAGTTGGGGTGTCATGTTATTGGATTTTAAAGGGAGCGCAGACAGGTCACTGCTGCACCCACGGGGGGGGGGGGGCGTGTTTGCCTCAAAGTCTGTACAAAGGGGGCCATGTGAGGTGTCAAACGAAAGCTTGTGTCATACTGACTCTGTGTGTGCCACTCATGTATGTGTGTGAGTCTGTGTGAGGTGTTATGAATAGGGGCTCTGTGCTGGTGTGGTGTGCTCTCTGTCTGAGACAGAGCAATGGGCATGGACTGCCTGTTGTGAGGAAGGCTTGTTCAGTGCCTGGCGGTGCTCTCTAGCCCTGCTGCATGGACACTGGCTCTGGGTGGCCAATACACACCTGAGGGATGCGTCTGGCAGCCTGCAGATTGGCCAGTGCCTCATGGCAAGTTGCATGCGAAACAGAGATAGGTCACGTGACCATGTGACCAGCTTGAGTTAGGGACACACCAGGAATATAAAAATCCCATGAGGCCGTCTCCATCTGGTCTTCAATCTTGCTCCTGACCCCAGATGCAGCCTTGCGAGGGACAGCGAGCGGGAAGGAGGCCGACCCGGCCTAATGCAGGTGGACACCAGAGACTTTTAAGCTAGCCGTGTGTAACATCTCTGCTAAGAGCCTGCATTGAGAACTTGGGGATCGTATTCACCTTAACAACCTCACTCTCCTCCTTTTCTTTCTTTTATGAATACACCTTTAGATGGTAGATTCTAAAGGATCGGCCCAGCGTGCTCTTGTGGGTAAGATCCAGAGTGTAAATTGGCTGGGGTTGGGGCTGATTCTTTGGGCCAGGGGGATGTATTCGGGGTAGGTGAGATCGGGTTCTATAACCCCTCACCTGTGTTAGGCTCAGGGCTGATTGTGGCACAGGGAGAGCTGGGGTTTCGGAGGGGTTTTGCTTGTGAGGCTTCCTGCTGGCCGGAATGGCAGCTGGAGCGCTCCGTGTGACTGGTGTGTGGCTTGTTGGGAAAGGGCTCCAGTCGGGGCTGCAAGGAGCCCTGGTTTTGAGCATTCACCTGAGCAGACACCCTCAGCAGTGCCCAGCCCCAGCCTGTCCGCCCAGCCTTTGGAAATGTGCCGTAGCATCTGGGCTCCTGGTCCCACGTGGGGACCCCTCATAAAGCTCTAACCATTTAAAAGGGACTGCGCTAGCCTGCCCGCCCGGTGGCGGCACTCCCCATGGGTCGCCCCACACTGGCCCAGCCCTGCACTCCTCCACCCCACGCTTGCTGGGCTCAGCCCTAGGCCCTAGCCCCACCCTAACCCCCATCTGAGCCGTCAGACCCAGCACAGGGCAGCTGCCTGGAGAGCTGTGCAGGGGGGCACTGACCCACAGCTCCATGGAAGCCACCACCAGCTTCCCTGTTTCCACTGGGCTCAGACCCAGCACAGGGCAGCTGCCTGGAGAGCTGTGCCGGGGGGGCACTGACCCACAGCTCCATGGAAGCCACCACCAGCTTCCCTGTTTCCACTGGGCTCCTCCCCTTCCCGGGGAGCCTCTGCACCAGACCTGGGGCCCGACAGTGATGCGGCAGTGACATCACAGGGGCCTTCTGACGCAGGCTGGGGACAGTGACCTCACAGAGCCCATGGCAAGGGCCAGGTGGCCAGGCTCAGTCCCCCAGCGCTTTGCCCCAGGCCCTGGGGGAGGGGCAGAGCCCCGGGGGTCCGGCACAGCCCGAGTCCAGACCCTGGAAGCGCTGGGGCTCTGCCGGGCCCGGTGAGACTGCCCCGGCTGCATGGGCACCGCTGCGGGGCGGGGCGGGGCGGGCCGGAGCCACGCCCCCGTGCCCGGCTCCCACCCCTCGGCCCCCCTGCGCCCTGTCAATCATGCGTAGCTGGGGGCGGGCTCTCAGCGCGTCTGGGTGACATTGCTGCTGGCCAATAGGGATCGGGGCCCGCCCCGCGCAACGTAGAGGGAGGGGGTGCGCACGGGCTGCTGGGCCAGGTGACGTCATCCGTGGTGTGTTGGAAGCGGTGTTGCGGGCGGAAGCTGCCGAACGAGGTACCGGGGTCTGCGCAGCCCCCCGCCCCTCCCCCCCGGAGAGACCCCCGGCGCCCTCCCCCCCCGCCCCTCCCCCCCGGATAGAACCCCGGCGCCCTCCCCCCCCGCCCCTCCCCCCCCCGGATAGAACCCCGGCGCCCTCCCCCCGCCCCTCCCCCCGGAGAGACCCCCGGAGCCCTCCCCCCCCGCCCCTTCCCCGGAGAGACCCCCGGCGCCCTGCTCCCGCCCCTCCCCCCCCGGAGAGACCCCCGGCGCCTGCTCCCGCCCCTCCCCCCCCGGAGAGAACCCCGGGCTCTTGCACCCCCCGCCCCCCCCCCGGAGAGACCCCCGGCGCCCTGCTCCCGCCCCCCCCCCGGAGAGAACCCCGGCTCTTGCACCCCCCGCCCCTCCCCCCCGGAGAGACCCCCGGCGCCCTCCCCCCCCGCCCCTCCCCCCCCGGATAGAACCCCGGCGCCCTGCCCCAGCCCCTCCCCCCCGATAGAACCCCGGCGCCCTGCTCCCGCCCCTCCCCCCGGATAGAACCCCGGCGCCCTCCCCCCCCGCCCCTCCCCCCCGGATAGAACCCCGGCGCCCTCCCCCCCGCCCCTCCCCCCCCCGGATAGAACCCCGGCGCCCTCCCCCCCGCCCCTCCCCCCCCCCGGATAGAACCCCGGCGCCCTGCCCCAGCCCCTCCCCCCCGGATAGAACCCCGGCGCCCTCCCCCCCCCGGAGAGACCCCCGGCGCCCTCCCCCCCGCCCCTCCCCCCCCGGAGAGACCCCCGGCGCCCTCCCCCCCCGCCCCTCCCCCCCCCGGAGAGACCCCCGGCGCCCTCCCCCCCCGCCCCTCCCCCCCCCGGAGAGACCCCCGGCGCCCTCCCCCCCCGCCCCTCCCCCCCCGGATAGAACCCCGGCGCCCTGCTCCCGCCCCTCCCCCCGGATAGAACCCCGGCGCCCTCCCCCCCCCGCCCCTCCCCCCCCGGATAGAACCCGGCGCCCTCCCCCCCGCCCCTCCCCCCCGGATAGAACCCGGCGCCCTCCCCCCCCGCCCCTCCCCCCCCCCGGATAGAACCCCGGCGCCCTGCCCCAGCCCCTCCCCCCCGGATAGAACCCCGGCGCCCTCCCCCCCCCGGAGAGACCCCCGGCGCCCTCCCCCCCGCCCCTCCCCCCCCCGGAGAGACCCCCGGCGCCCTCCCCCCCCGCCCCTCCCCCCCGGAGAGACCCCCGGCGCCCTCCCCCCCCGCCCCTCCCCCCCGGAGAGAACCCCGGCGCCCTCCCCCCCCGCCCCTCCCCCCCGGAGAGAACCCCGGGCTCTTGCACCCCCCGCCCCTCCTCCCGGATAGAACCCCGGCACCCTGCCCCCCCCACCGGATAGAACCCCGCCGTCTGGTCCCCTGCCCCTCCCCCGGATAGAACCCCGGCATCCTGTCATCCCCTCCCCCCATGGATAGAATCCCGCCCCGCCCCTCCTGATAGAGCCCTGGGGTCCTGCCCCCGTTCCCTCTCCCTGCGGAGAGAACCCCAGCCCCTGCGGCCTTGCCCCTCCAAATAGAGCCCTGGGGTCCTGCCCCCCGTTCCCTCCCCCTGCGGAGAGAACCCCAGCCCCTGCGCCTTGCCCCTCCTGATAGAGCCCTGGGGTCCTGCCCCCCGTTCCCTCCCCCTGCGGAGAGAACCCCAGCCCCTGCGCCTTGCCCCTCCAAATAGAGCCCTGGGGTCCTGCCCCCCGTTCCCTCCCCTGCGGAGAGAACCCAGCCCCTGCGCCTTGCCCCTCCTGATAGAGCCCTGGGGTCCTGCCCCCCGTTCCCTCCCCTGCGGAGAGAACCCCAGCCCCTGCGCCTTGCCCCTCCTGATAGAGCCCTGGGGTCCTGCCCCCCGTTCCCTCCCCCTGCGGAGAGAACCCCAGCCCCTGCGCCTTGCCCCTCCTGATAGAGCCCTGGGGTCCTGCCCCCGCAGACAGGAGCCCGCCTGAGGCATTGGGGCCATGGGGCAGGCGGGGTGCAGCTCCACACCCAGAGCCCGCTGGCTGGGGCTCGGTTGCAGAGGGAAGGAGGGAGAATGCGCCTGGTGCCCCTGGCCATTGCCCTGGGGCAGCGGTTCCTGGCCACGAGCCTGGGTGCCTGTGGAGAACTAGCCGGAGGCCTGCCCAGCAAAGGGGAGCGTTTGGGGCCCAAGGCAAAGGGGAGCGTTTGGGGCCCAAGGCAGTAAGGAGGTCGAGGGGCCCTTCTGCCGCTCAGCCCTGTGCTCTCAGCCTTCCCATGGCGCAGCCGGCCGCGTGGGGCTGAGCACGGCCCCTTCGGCGCTGTCCGAACCGCGGTGCCCTGGCGTGGGCCCCTCGCGGGGAGAGACGCTGCGTGTGCGGAGCAGCTTTCGCGACCCTTCCTCCCTGCTGGGCCCGTTCCAGCCAGGCGCTCCCTGGAGCAGCGGGGCGGGGCCCTGCCTGACCTGGACTGCCAGCAGGCCCCTCCTTCCTGCTCCTCGGCGCCCCACACAGCGATCAGCAGGGCTGCCCCACAAGCGAAGCTGCTGCACCTGTCGGCCGGATCGGGGCCTCGGTGGCGTCAGGCCGGGGCAGAGTCTTGGCTACTTCCCTGGGCCCGGCCCGGCCGCCTGCTCGTGGGCCGCAGGGCTCAGGGCGCCCGGCCTCCCGCAGCAGCACGCTCCAGGCCTCGCGTTGCCTGTGGTGCACCGGAGGGGCAGGCGGGAGGTGGCGCTCTCCCCCAGCCCCTGGGTGGCCTGTCTGTCTCGCTCAGATGTCGTGTCCAGCAGAGGTGGCTGCCTTGGCAGAGGAAGAGCTGCTCAGCTTCCTCCTAGCGGGCGATTCCCCCTGTGCGGCGTTCCCTGGGGCCGACGCCAAGCTGCCGGGAGACTGGGGGCTGCTGGAGCCCGAGGTGAGCCTGGTGCCTGGGGTGGGCAGAGCTGAGCCGTGGGAGGGGGCTTGCAGGCCTGTTGAACAGCCACTCTCCTGCGCAGCTCCTGGATGAGAAGGAGGTGGAGGACTTCCTCAGCGCCCTGCTGAGCCCCTTTGGGCAGGGCCACTCGCCCCCCGACAGCGACAGCAGCTTCTCCGAGGACCAGACCACAGTCCCCATGCCCTGGTCCCCGGCCAGCGACCTGGCCAGCAGCCCTTCCAGCTCGGCCGTGGTGCAGGTGGACCACAGCTACTCCCTCCATCGCGACGGGGCGGTGCTGCAGCGCGCGAGAGCGGAGATGGCAGAAGGAGACATCTTCATTGACCTCGGTGAGGGCCGGCCCCGCGGCCGGAGGCTGTCTGCGGGGGCGGGGTGGCTGGCTGCTATGGGGGTGCCGTGGGTGGAGCCTGACTCTTGTTCCTCTCCCAGATGCGTGGGGGGACTCTGGAAGTGCAGAGGAGACGCCAGGAGACATTGCGGTGCCTGTGGATGACTTGGGGCCTGGGTCCCCCGTGCAGGTACTGAGGCCCATGCCCCAGGGACAAGCCCCACCTGCTCCCTGCCTTTCCAGGCCCCCAAACTCCGGCTCAGGGCAGGCTCCCCGCGCCCAGGGTCTCCAGTCTCAGCAGCGAGTCCTTTGTCTTCCAGTCTGGCTTCCCCGAGCTCACCCTGACAGAAGAGGAGAAACGGCTTCTGCAGAAGGAGGGTGTCTCCTTGCCAGCCCACCTGCCCCTGACCAAGGTGAGTCCCCACCAGCCCGGCTGGGAGGGCCAGGCCAGAGACTGATCGTAGCGCTGAGGGGGGCCCTTCCCCACACTCTGGAGCCGGCGAATTGCTCCCCGAATGGAGCTAGGCCCTCCAGCCAGTGCAGCACTAGCTGCTGGGGGCCCGTCCGCTGCTGTGGAGGGACGGGATGGGGGTGCTGCGGAGAGCTGGAGGGCCAGTGAGGTGCGTCTTGATAGTCCTCAGCCTGCTCCCCCGGCGCCCATAGCTCACCCCTCCCCTCTGCGGCCTGGTCATGGTGAGGTGCAGCGAGCTCAGGGCGGGGGTGCATGCACATGCAGACTGGGAGAGCAGAAAGTGCTGTTGGAGCTGAGGCTCTGCCTGGTGGCTCCCCCGTTTCCTGGCGCCCTGGGGGCAGCAGGTCTCGGCAGCCCCAGGAGGCCTTGCCGTCTGGGCCAGGGCTTGCAGCAGGGTTCCCAGCACATGGGCGCTGCCTGCACCCGGCCCCCTGGCAGGCACCTGCCAGCTCCTGAGCTCGGGCGGGGGCGGGCGTGGCTGGGGCGGCTCTGGCCTGGGAGCGTGGCTGGAACTGGAGCTGGCTCTTCCAGGCTGAGGAGCGGCTCCTGAAGAGAGTCCGTCGAAAGATCCGGAACAAGCAGTCGGCCCAGGACAGTCGGCGCAGGAAGAAGGTCTATATGGACGGCTTGGAGAGCAGGTACCGGGGCAAGCGGTGGGTTTGCACCCCGGGGAGCGCCAGGCCAGGGCTGCGAGATGCATTCCCGCCAGTGGCTGTTAGCCGGGCCGGGGTCCCTGGCCTGTGTGTGTCAGGGCTGGGAACGGGCGACATTCCCTGGGGGGTTCCCTGTTCTGTTCATGCCCGCTGGGGCCCCCGCACTGGCCCTGCCGGCACAGGACGCTGGGCTGGTCGGGCTTGGTCTGACCCGGCCTGGCTGCTCTCACGTTCCGTGCGCTGGCAAAGTGGCCAGCTCTGATCGCGGGCTGAGACCGGCCCCTCCTGTGAGCCGCCTTGGGGCCAGCGCAGCCCTGTGTCACGGGGCTGCCAGCTCAGGTGTGGGGGGTGGGTGTCACCCGCCCTGGGACGCCAAGGGCCGGGGTCAGTCCCAGGGTACATCCCCGCTGGCCCCGTCTGCCTGCAAATCGGTGGTAGCCCAGTTCCCCCATCTGTGTGGGAGCAGTTGGGCTCTGCGCCCCAGCGTGTGGCAGTGCAGGGGGAGATGGGGACACCCCCACCTGGCATAGGGCACCCTCAACCCTGCCCAGAGAGCCAGCGGTGCAAACCCCTGCCCCGTCTGACACTTTCCTCTCCCTGTTGCCACTCGGCAGGGTGGTGGCCTGCACGGCGCAGAACCACCAGCTCCAGAAGAAGGTGCAGCTGCTGCAGAAGGAGAACATGTGAGTCGTTCCCCCCCCCCCCCCCCCCCGCATGGAGACTGGGAAGGGGGCAGCCCCGGGGGAAGGGGAGCGCTTGGCTTCCCGTGACATGGCCCCTCCAGGCAGCACCCCCGCCCTGCCCCGAGAGGGGGCCACGGGGCCCGTGCGGGTGGGGGCAGCCTGGGATGGGGGTGCTCACTCGTGTTTCACACTCGGCCCCAGGTCTCTGCTCGAGCAGCTGCGGAAGCTCCAGGCCCTGGTGCGACAGTCCTCAACCAAGACCACCACCGCCAGCACCTGCATCGTGGTGAGTGGCTGGGCCGCCCCCGGGGCTGGCGGGGCTGGCGTCGCGCCCGTGCTCACGGCTCAGTGCTCTCTCCCCAGGTCCTGCTCCTGTCCTTCTGCCTCATTCTCTCCCCCAGCCTCTACCCGCTGGGAGCCAGGGTGCAGCCGGAGGAGCTCCGAGGGGGTGAGTGGGGCCAGGGGAGAGGCAGGCGTTCTGTGGGTTCCTGGGCTCCCCGTGGGTCCCGGGCTTGGTGCTGTCGTGGTTGCTCGGCTGTCCTGTGCCGTTGCCAGCGGCTGCCCCGTGCAGAGCAGGGCCAGGGCAGCCCCCAGCCCGGCCGTGTCCTGGCGCCGGACCGACTCGCCTCTCTCTTGCAGTGCTGTCTCGGCAGATCCGCGAGTACCCCAGTCAGGGGCCCCGGTTTCAGGCAGGAGCCGCCCCGCAGCGGGAGGGGCCCACGCTGGAAGGGCTGACCCTGGAAGCCGAGAAGGCCTCGCTGCCAGGCAGCCTCAATGGCTCCCGGGAGGGGGGCCGGAGCCCGCCCCGGCCAGAGCACAGCGCGGCCGTCAAGAGCAACTCCTCCTCCGACCCTCCGGCAGGGGCTGGCTCGGAGCCGGGTCCTGCCCAGCAGCTGCCTGCGAGGGGCCCCCTGCACTCAGCCGAGGCGGCAGCCTGGGAGCCGGAGAGGCAGGAGTGGGTGGCGCGCACCCCCAGCGTGGTGATCCAGCAGCACCGAGTAGACGAGATGTGAGGGCCGGGGCTACTCACCCCTTATTGACTCAGTTCCTCAAACGGCCCCGGCGCGGGGTCTGCCGTCCGCCCCCAGACCTGAGCTGGGGCAGCTGCCTGTAGTGGGGAGGGGGCTGCAGCCCCTCCCAGCCCCCCAGCACTCTGGGCCAGCTCTGCAGCCGGGCTGGGCCCCACTGGGCTGGGCCCCGGGGTCCAGGCCCCTGAGCAATTCCTGCAGCTCCAGGCGCGGATTGCCCAGCCCCCACGCTCCCACAGGCCAGGCCGCGCCCCCCACCCCAGCGGGGGGGTGACAGGCACAGTTCTCTGCCCAGGGCTGTCACCAGCGCGGGGCCTGCCCTGCTGTGGGGGTGCACAGAGCCCTGAGGGCTGGTGCCCATGGTGGGGGGCACCGTGGCTTGTGCAATAAAGTGTAAATAAACTGGGCCCCTGTGGCGCTGTCCCTTGTGTGCAGGGGCCCCGCTAGCCCCCCAAGCTGCCCCCGTGCAAGGGGGTCCAGCCTCCCCCTGCCCCCCCCCGGTAACTGCCCTGCCCCCGACCGGCCTCCTGCAGGCAGAGGGCCCTGGCCCTACCCCCTCTTCTCCCCCCCCCACCTGTGGCATCTGCACAGTCCCAGGAAGCCAGGCCCAGCCGGCGCGTGGCCTGGGCTGCGCTGGGTGAGGGGTGAAGCCGAGGACGCTGCCCGGAAGCTTGTCCCCAAGAAGGCCCTGGCAGTGGGCAAAGAGGCGCCTGAGTGTCCTAGTCCCTGGGCGGGGGGCAGGAGAGGCCCTTCCCCCACGGTGACAGTGCATGGGGCACCCCTGGGCCCACTTACTGCTGGGGGGGCGGGTTCAGGGGAGTCTGAGCGGTGCCGCAGCATCCCCAGGCCTCTGCCCTTCGCCCTGGGCCTGCCTTGGGGGTGGCAGCTGCCCCTGCTCCCCTGGGGGTTAGTGCCCACTGGGAGCTGGCGGCTGCCAGGAGCGGGGCTGAGCTGCGAGGACCGAGGGAAGCAGCCACGGGGGGGGGGCAGAGCGTGCGAGGGCCGAGGGAAGCAGCCACGTGGGGGGGGCAGAGCGTGCGAAGGCCAAGGGAAGCAGCCACGTGGGGGGGCAGAGCGTGCGAGGGCCGAGGGAAGCAGCCACGTGGGGGGGGACAGAGCGTGCGAGGGCCGAGGGAAGCAGCCACGTGGGGGGGGGACAGAGCGTGCGAGGGCCGAGGGAAGCAGCCACGTGGGGGGGGCAGAGCGTGCGAGGGCCGAGGGAAGCAGCCATGTGGGGGGGGCAGAGCGTGCGAAGGCCAAGGGAAGCAGCCACGTGGGGGGGGGACAGAGCGTGCGAGGGCCGAGGGAAGCAGCCACGTGGGGGGGGCAGAGCGTGCGAGGGCCGAGGGAAGCAGCCATGTGGGGGGGGGACAGAGCGTGCGAGGGCCGAGGGAAGCAGCCACGTGGGGGGGACAGAGCGTGCGAGGGCCGAGGGAAGCAGCCACGCGGGGGGGACAGAGCGTGCGAGGGCCCAGGGAAGCAGCCACGTGGGGGGGGACAGAGCGTGCGAGGGCCGAGGGAAGCAGCCACGCGGGGGGGACAGAGCGTGCGAGGGCCCAGGGAAGCAGCCACGTGGGGGGGGACAGAGCGTGCGAGGGCCGAGGGAAGCAGCCACGTGGGGGCGACAGAGCGTGCGAGGGCCGAGGGAAGCAGCCACGTGGGGGGGACAGAGCATGCGAGGGCCCAGGGAAGCAGCCACGTGGGGGGGGACAGAGCGTGCGAGGGCCGAGGGAAGCAGCCACGTGGGGGGACAGAGCGTGTGAGGGCCGAGGGAAGCAGCCACGTGGGGGGGACAGAGCGTGCGAGGGCCCAGGGAAGCAGCCACGTGGGGGGGGACAGCGTGCGAGGGCCCAGGGAAGCAGCCACGTGGGGGGGACAGAGCGTGCGAGGGCCGAGGGAAGCAGCCACGTGGGGGGGACAGAGCGTGCGAGGGCTGAGGGAAGCAGCCACGTGGGGGGGACAGAGCGTGCGAGGGCCCAGGGAAGCAGCCACGTGGGGGGGACAGAGCGTGCGAGGGCCCAGGGAAGCAGCCACGTGGGGGGGACAGAGCGTGCGAGGGCCGAGGGAAGCAGCCACGTGGGGGGGACAGAGCGTGCGAGGGCCGAGGGAAGCAGCCACGTGGGGGGGGACAGAGCGTGCGAGGGCCGAGGGAAGCAGCCACGTGGGGGGACAGAGCGTGCGAGGGCCCAGGGAAGCAGCCACTGGGGGGCGGCTCAGACCCAGGCCTAAGGGCCTCTCTAACTCTGGATTGTGGCTCTACCCTCCCTGGCTTGGGTCCACCCCGGGTTCCTCCAGAGCGTCCCGCCACCCGGGCAGGGCGAGGTCTGAGGGGCGGGTCCCAGGGAGAAGGCCACAGACCTGGGCTCTGGTTTCCAGGGGAACAGGTTTATTTGGCTCCTGGCGCCCAGAACCTCCCGGGGTGGCGCCTGCTTGAGGGAAAGGAGCGTCCGGGACGAGCCTGGAGGCGGTTTAGCAAACGGGCGTCTCCTTGGGCCGGGCTCACGGGGAGACTCCGGCACCCCCGGGGAGCCCAGGCGGGGCGGGCGGGACAGACGGCTCCGCGACAGCGACTCCAGGGCTGAGAGCGATAAAACACCAGAGACTCCTGTGCCTCCTGCGCTAGAGCTTTATGGGCAGCCCGGGGAGATGGAGCCAGAAACGGGCGACCAGCCCAGCGAGCTGCTCCCTGGGGGCCCAGACAATCCCGGCAGGGCAGGGCCGGAGCCGGGGCTGCAGAGCGTGGTCCTGGGGCTGCTGGGTCACCGGGCGCCGTCGCTCCTCGCGGATTGGCCCCCGCTCCATCATTTGACCCGGGTGAAAATGCTGGTGCCGACCCTGTAGGGAAGCGCAGCGCCTGGGTTACTGCGTGCGGGGCCTGCGCCCAGGGCTGCCCTTACTTGGGGGGCAGGAGGCAGGGCCATGAAGACTGAGAGAGGCCTAAAGAGGCACCTCCTCCAGCTTCAGCCTCCATCTCAGGGGCCGCCCAGACGCCCAGCCCAGGGTGGGAGCAGCCGCACCGCCGTGGCCTCAGGACCACCCAGCCGCACCGCCGTGGCCTCAGAACCACCCAGCCGCACCGCCGTGGCCTCAACCACCCAGCCGCATCGCCGTGGCCTCAGAACCACCCAGCCGCACCGCCGTGGCCTCAGAACCACCCAGCCGCGCCGCCGTGGCCTCAGAACCACCCAGCCGTGCCGCCGTGGCCTCAGAACCACCCAGCCGCGCCGCCGTGGCCTCAGAACCACCCAGCCGCGCCGCCGTGGCTTCAGAACCACCCAGCCGCACCGCCGTGGCCTCAGAACCACCCAGCCGCACCGCCGTGGGGGCAGGGCTCTGCGGAAAGGCCCTTCCCTGCCCTCTGCCTTGGCTCCCAGCGGTGCCCCCACCCTGGGTGGCTCTCTCTCTGGGAACGGCTGTGGCAGGACATGCGCCTGGCCCCTGCCTGACCCACCAGGGATCACTGGCAGCTCTGGGGTGTGCCAGGCCCAGGGACCGCAGCAAACCCTGCCCCCCAGCAAGAGACACGCATCCGTTCCCAGGCCAGTGGAGACCCTTGTGTGTGGATGACACCCTGTGACGGGGGGGGGGGGGCTGTCTGCTCCGTACCCCGCCTGGCTGCGCTGTGGGATTCCCACGGACTCACCCACCTGTGGGTTGGCCCAGACACCTAGTCCCAGCCTGGGCAGGGAACACGGCTCTTCCCGGGGGAGAGACAAAGGGAGGGAGGCGGAGATGCCACCTGGCTGGGGGCGGGGCCTGGGGCGGGGCAGTCGGAGCGTGGGGAAGCACGGAGGAGACTAAAAGCCAGTACGGGGTTCAGGGGCCTGTGACCCCGCCCCCCAAGGGCACTAGGGCCGTCGGCCTATCCTGTGCCTGCGCTGGGCTGGATCCTGGAGAAGCAATAAGCCCATTTGTGCTCTCCTGGTGGGCGGAGTCACATCTGGCTGCAGACGGGGTGCAGGGTCGGGGGCTCCCTGACCTGCCGTCACCCCCCTCCCCTGCACAACACAGGCCCTGGGACTGGTCCGACCTTCCTGCATGGCACAGGCCCTAGAGCTTCCCCCAGTTCCTAGAGCCCAGGAACCTCGAGAGGTCAAGTCCAGTCCCCTGGAGTCACGGCAGCACCAAGCACCGTCTAGAGCAGGGTCCGAGTCCCCCGGGGTGCCCGAGAGAGGTTGGGGGGGACGTCAACACACAAAGTCGGAGAAGTGTCAGTGATGATGAATGTTTCTTTTAAGTGTTACAGCACTTCATTATTTTTGTATTTTTTACACCCACAAATGTCACCACCTGCCCGGCTACGATTATGCTGTTTACACAAATGTGTTGCAATGGTAGAAAAAAATGTGAGTGTGTCTGAAAACTGTAGGGGCTGGGGGTACTTGTAACTGTTGAAAAAATGGGTACTTTAAAAAAAGGTTGAGAGAGACTGGTCTAGACCGTCCCTGGCCGGTGTGTCCAGCCTGCTCTTCAGTCTCTCCAGAGACGGGGATTCCACAACCCCCCGGGCGACTCATTCCAGTGTTTGACCCCCTGCCAGGCAGGAAAATTTCCCAATGTCCAGCCTAAACCTCCCCTGCTGCAGTTTCAGCCCCTTGCTGCTTGTCCTGTCCTCAGAGGCCAAGATGAACAAGTTGTTTTCCCTCCTCCTTGTGACGCCCTTTTGGGTACTTGAAAGCCGCTATCATGTCCCCCCTCAGTCTGCTCCTTTCCAAACTAAACAAGCCCAGTTCATGAAGCCTGGCTTCATAGGTCATGTTCTCTAGACCTTTAATCATTCTTGTCGCTCTTCTCTGTACCCTTTCCAATTTCTCCACATCTTTCTTGAAATGTGGTGCCCAGAACGGGACACAGTACTCCAGCTGAGGCCTAACTAGTGCAGAGTAGAGCGGAAGAATGACTCCTCGTGTCTTGCTCACAACACTCCTGTTAACGCAGCCTAGAATCATGTTTGCTTTCTTTGCAACAGCATCACACTGACGACTCATATTTAGCTTGTGGTCCACTATGACCCCTAGATCCCTTTCTGCCGTACCCCTTCCCAGACCATCACTTCCCATTCTGTGTGTGTGAAACTGATTGTTCCTTCCTAAGTGGAGCACTTTGCATTTGTCCTTATTAAACTTCATCCTATTAGTCGCATGATATTCTTATTGATAAACTAGGCAAATATAACTTAGATAGGGCCACGATAAGGTGGGTGCATAATTGGCTGGATAACCGTAGTCAGAGAGTTGTTGTTAACGGTGCTAAATCCTGCTGGAAAGGGATAACAAGTGGAGTTCCGCAAGGGTCTGTTCTGGGACCCGTACTGTTCAATATCTTCATCAATGATGTAGATATTGGGATAGAGAGTACGCTTAGTAAGTTTGCAGATGATACCAAACTGGGTGGGGTTGCGACTTCTTTGGAGGATAGGGACATAATTCAAAATGACCTTAGCAAGTTAGAGAAATGGTCGGAGGTAAACAGGATGAGGTTTAATAAAGAGAAATGCAGAGTGCTCCACTTAGGAAGGAACAATCAGTTCCATACATACAAGGTGGGAAGCGACTGTCTAGGAAGGAGCATGGCGGAAAGGGATCTAGGGGTCATAGTGGACCACAAGTTGAATATGAGTCAACAGTGTGATGCTGTTGCAAAAAAAGCAAATATGATTCTACGTTGTATCAACAGGTGTGTTGTAAGCAAAACTCGTGAAGTCATTCTGCCGCTCTACTCTGCACTAGTTAGGCCTCAGCTGGAGTACTGTGTCCAGTTCTGGGCGCCACATTTCAAGAAAGATGTGGAGAAATTGGAAAGGGTACAGAGAAGAGCGACAAGAATGATTAAAGGTTTAGAGAACATGACCTATGAAGCCAGGCTTCATGAACTGGGCTTGTTTAGTTTGGAAAAAAGAAGATTAAGGGGGGACATGAGAGCGGTTTTCAAATATCTAAAAGGGTGTCACAAGGAGGAAGGAGAAAATTTGTTCCTCTTGGTTTCTGAGGACAGGACAAGGAGTAATGGGCTTAAAGTGCAGCAGGGGAGGTTTAGATTGGACATTAGGAAAAAATTCCTAACTGTCAGGGTGGTCAAATATTGGAATAAATTGCCAAGGGAGGTGGTGGAATCTCCCTCTCTGGAGATATTTAAGAACAGGTTAGATAGACATCTGTCAGGGATGGTGTAGACGGAGCTTGGTCCTGCCTTGAGGGCGGGGGCTGGACTCGATGACCTCTCGAGGTCCCTTCCAGTCCTATGATTCTATGATTCTATTGATCTCAGACCATTTCTCCAATTTGTCCAGATCATTTTGAATTCTGACCTTCTCCTCCAGAGCAGTCGCAACCCCTCCCAGGTTGGCATCATCTGAAAACTTAATAAGAGTCCTCTCTATGCTGATATCTAAATTGTTGATGAAGATATTGAACAGAGCCGGTCCCAGAACAGACCCTGGGGAACCCCACTTGTTATGCCTTTCCAGCCTGACTGGGAACTGTTAATAGCTCCTCTCTGAGACCAGTTATCCAGCCAGTTCTGCACCCACCTTACAGTAGCCCCATCTCGGTTGCAGTTCCCTAGTTTATTGATAGAAGGTCATGAGAGACCAGTCATGCCTTAGGGTACGTCTAGACTACATGGCTCTGGCGCCAGAGGCATGTAGATGAGGCTACCAGACATAGGAAAATGAAGCGGTGATTTAAATAATCACCGCTTCATTTAAATTTACCTGGCTGCCGCGCTGAGCTGATCAGCTGTTTGCCGGCTCAGCGCGATGGTCTGGACGCGCGGGTGGCGACATCAAAGGTATTTGTCGACCACCCAGGTAAACCTCCTGGGACTCGTTATCCTATCGAAGAAGCGATCAGGTTGGTTTGACGTGATTTGTTCTTTACCAATCCATGCTGGCTGTCACCTGTCACCTTATTATCTTCCAGATGCTGGTGAGTCTGGGCTGGGAGCCCGGCCCGGCCCTGCCCCATCCCACTCGGGGGTCCCGTACCCCCAGCAGTGGCCCAGCTCGGAGCCGGGGTCGGGATCCCAGCCAGGCCACAGCCCTGAGCAGTGACGGGGCCAGGCCCTGCCGTCCCGCTCCGCAGGCAGCACCCGGCCAGGTGTGCCCAGCACCCACCTGGTGGCTCTCCAGTCGCTGCGTGAGTCTCTGACCTCCTCGCGCAGCAGCCAGGCCGTGTGCAGCGTCTCCGCGCCCTGCTCGCCCTGGAAGCACTGGCCCACGAAGACGGTCACCGAGTCCGGCGGAGACTCTGGTGGGCGGGAGCAACCGGCTCAGCGCCCGAGGCACGGCACTGACCCCTCCCGCTGGGCCCGCTGCGGGCGCCCCACTGCTGGAGCCAGTCCGGGGGCTCAGGGCAGTGACCCACCCCGAGGGCGCGAGGGCACTGAGTACAGGACAGAGCACAGCACCCTGCCCCACACTCAGCCCACTGCCCCCTGCCCCACACTCACCCCCACTGCCCCCTGCCCCACACTCACCCCCACTCTCACCCCCACCACCCCGTCGCACACTCACCCCCACCTCCCCCTGCCCCACACTCACTCCACTGCTCCCTGCCCCACACTCACCCCCACTCTCACCCCCACCACCCCGTCGCACACTCACCCCCACCTCCCCCTGCCCCACACTCACTCCACTGCTCCCTGCCCCACACTCACCCCCACTCTCACCCCCACCACCCCGTCCCACACTCACCCCCACCTCCCCCTGCCCCACACTCAGCCCACTGCTCCCTGCCCCACACACCACCACTGCCCCCTGCCCCACACTCACCCCCACGCTCACCCCCACCACTTCCTGCCCCACACTCACCCCCACCTCCCCCTGCCCCACACTCATCCCCACTCTCACCCCCACCACTTCCTGCCCCACACTCACCCCCACCTCCCCCTGCCCCACACTCATCCCCACTCTCACCCCCACCTCCCCCTGCCCCACACTCACCCCCACTCTCACCCCCACCACTTCCTGCCCCACACTCACCCCCACCTCCCCCTGCCCCACACTCATCCCCACTCTCACCCCCACTACTTCCTGCCCCACACTCACCCCCACCGCCTCCTGCCCCACACTCACCGCTCCCTGCTCTACACTCATTCCCACCACCTCCTGGTCCCGAAGCCCCCTGCCCCATACTAACCGTCATGCCCCTGGGTCTGTGGCTCCCAGCCCCACACACACGTGGCCCCCTGGGCCCGACGCCCTCTTCCCCACACTAATCCACACAGCCCCCTGCCCCACACTCACCACATTTCAGACCCCATTAAAACCCACTTTTGCCTGCAGGGCAAACAGATGACCTGGTGCTCCCCTTCCCCCAACCGCTGCCCAGACAGGAAGCAGCACCTGCCCTGCAGGCCTCGCACCTGCAGACACACCGCGGGCGCTGGCAAGAGCAGCAATGAGACAGCGTCTCTGAGCAGCGCGACCAGCCCCCCGCAGCTGTGCTGAGCCGGGCGCTGGGGCCTGTGGGCTGCGCCGCGGCAGCGTCCTGGCCAGGGGCGGCGGTGGCAGGCTGGGCACTAAGGGACGTTGAAGAGGTGACTTTCAAACCTGGTCTCAGAGCAGCCCCACCTGCCTGCCACGGTTCCGAGCTGGGTCCCCCTGGCTCCCAGTGACGGGCCCGCTAGCTGGTAAAATCGGCCTCCAGCCCTGTGGCTGGAAGTGGGAACTTTGAACCCCCAGCAGCGCCGCTGGGTGCTGGGCCCATCCCAGTCCTGTCAGGGTCTCCCCCGCCCCCCGGCTTTGCAGCCGTCGATCCTTTCGCCATGGCAATTCCCTGTTGTGCTACTGGCCGCCTGCAGCGTCTGCCTGCCCCTCAGGAGTTACCTGGTTTCAGGGCTGGTGGAAGGGGACTCCGAGTTGGGCCACGAAGGCCAAGTCCACGTCACTGTGGAAAGTGTGACAGCTGCCACCTGGGCCCTGCCCCAGGCACGTCCTGGCCTTGCAGTGTGAGCGACAGAGCTCGTGTCTGTCACACTCACGTCTGCCACAGCCCAAGGACATGTACCCCACTGGCCAGGGCATTGCAGGAGCATCAGCACGTTCCCAGTGTGCACTGTTGCCGGGCTGGCTGGCTGGGAGGGGTTCCACGCACTTAGAGATCCCCCTCACTGAGCCTTCCCCTGCGGCTCCTTCCCCCAGACCCATCTGCTTCCAGCCTCTATGCTTCATGCAACGTTTGGCTTCACCATCACCTCCTGTCTGCCGTGCACCGCGCCTGCCGGGGCTGCCCCGTGACCCCAATGGCTCCAGGCCTGGGAAGGAGAAGGGAGGGCTGGCCAGCGTTCGGTGACTAAAGGGTTAAACTCAGGGAGCTAGGGGGTGTTGGTGGGGCCCAGGAGAGCCAATGGGGGAAGGTGCCGAGATTTGAATGGGAGGATAAAGCTGCCGGCTGTTTCCTTTGGGTGAGGTTTCTAAGGCAGGAGATGGGGGAACAAGATGAATTGAACCAGGCAGAACTCCAAGCCATGCGGGGCATGGACCGGACCCTGACGTACGGCGCGTGAGTAGAGAGGGAAATGCCTAGTTAGTTGTGATCAGGTTCTTGTCTTTGTTTTGTTGTTTGGTTAAATGTCCCTGTGCTAATCCATGAGCCTCCCTTCACTGTATCTAAGCTGCGCCCAGAGACCCCATTTTAATCCGTTCTTCTCTCTGTGACACCCAGCAACCGAGTCTGTGTTACCGGTCTCCCTTTTGTTTTGGCAATAAAATCATCTTTCTAAGGCCATGATTTGATTCTTGTGCCTGGGAAGGTGGCAGGAGGGCTGTGTGTCTGCCGAACACGGGGAGGCTGCTAGCTGGGACTGCCGCTTGTTTTCTCTCTCTGTCTTCAAGCTCCCTTGTGGGGGGGGGGGAGGGGGTGTCTGCCTCTGGATGAAGTTCAAGTGCTTCTCCCTGGGTCTAAGAAGAAGGGTCTTTCACACTCAGTGGTGGCTGCTGGTCTCCCAGGGCCAGGGGCCTGTGACCTTGGGGAGCTATTTAAAGCAGAAGTCTCTAGAGACGAGGCTTTTACGGTCTCGTGCAGGCCCCCACCTTCTGCACTCGGAGTGCCAGAGTGGGAGCAGCCCTGACAAGGCCTCTCGCTGGCCGAGGTTCAGGCTTGCTCTGTCCACTGCCCTGCTCCCAGCTGAGCCCGAGTCGCCCAACTGCCTGGACACCAGCCCCTAGCAGTCCATTGCCTCACGGGGCAGACAGCCCTGTCCTGCTGACCCTCCCCTCACGCCTGACCCCCTCCACACTCCTGGAGACCATCCCTGCCCCACAGTGGGGAATGAGAGCCCAGGGTCTGCCGGCCGGCCCTCCCCTCATGCCTGCCCACCCCCCACAGGCCACACACCCCTGGAGACCAGCCCTGCCCCACAGTGGGGAATGAGAGCCCAGAGTCTGCCAGCCGACCCTCCCCTCATGCCTGCCCACCCCCCACAGGCCACACACCCCTGGAGACCAGCCCTGCCCCACAGTGGGGAATGAGAGCCCAGGGTCTGCCAGCTGGCCCTCCCCTCATGCCTGCCCACCCCCCACAGGCCACACACCCCTGGAGACCAGCCCTGCCCCACAGTGGGGAATGAGAGCCCAGGGTCTGCCAGCTGGCCCTCCCCTCATGCCTGCCCACCCCCCACAGGCCACACACCCCTGGAGACCAGCCCTTCCCCACAGTGGGGAATGAGAGCCCAGAGTCTGCCAGCCGACCCTCCCCTCATGCCTGCCCACCCCCCACAGGCCACACACCCCTGGAGACCAGCCCTGCCCCACAGTGGGGAATGAGAGCCCAGGGTCTGCCAGCTGGCCCTCCCCTCATGCCTGCCCACCCCCCACAGGCCACACACCCCTGGAGACCAGCCCTGCCCCACAGTGGGGAATGAGAGCCCAGGGTCTGCCAGCTGGCCCTCCCCTCATGCCTGCCCACCCCCCACAGGCCACACACCCCTGGAGACCAGCCCTGCCCCACAGTGGGGAATGAGAGCCCAGAGTCTGCCAGCTGGCCCTCCCCTCATGCCTGCCCACCCCCCACAGGCCACACACCCCTGGAGACCAGCCCTGCCCCACAGTGGGGAATGAGAGCCCAGGGTCTGCCTGCCGACCCTCCCCTCATGCCTGCCCACCCCCCACAGGCCACACACCCCTGGAGACCAGCCCTGCCCCACAGTGGGGAATGAGAGCCCAGAGTCTGCCAGCCGACCCTCCCCTCATGCCTGCCCACCCCCCACAGGCCACACACCCCTGGAGACCAGCCCTGCCCCACAGTGGGGAATGAGAGCCCAGGGTCTGCCTGCCGACCCTCCCCTCATGCCTGCCCACCCCCCACAGGCCACACACCCCTGGAGACCAGCCCTGCCCCACAGTGGGGAATGAGAGCCCAGGGTCTGCCTGCCGACCCTCCCCTCATGCCTGCCCACCCCCCACAGGCCACACACCCCTGGAGACCAGCCCTGCCCCACAGTGGGGAATGAGAGCCCAGGGTCTGCCAGCTGGCCCTCCCCTCATGCCTGCCCACCCCCCACAGGCCACACACCCCTGGAGACCAGCCCTGCCCCACAGTGGGGAATGAGAGCCCAGGGTCTGCCAGCTGGCCCTCCCCTCATGCCTGCCCACCCCCCACAGGCCACACACCCCTGGAGACCAGCCCTGCCCCACAGTGGGGAATGAGAGCCCAGGGTCTGCCTGCCGACCCTCCCCTCATGCCTGCCCACCCCCCACAGGCCACACACCCCTAAACCGCCACTTCACAGTGAAGCCGAAGGTGGGCTGCTCTTGCCGGTTGGCGTCGTGCTGGACTCCGTGCAGGGGCGAGAGCAAGACGCCCGCCCTGGGGGCCATGGTGGCAGGGAGGTAGGAGCCTGAGAACTCCCCAGTCTCGCTGAGCCCAGAGATGATCATCTTGCAGCCCAGGCTGCTCTTCCAGGAGCCGGACAGGACGCACTGGAAAGGGAGGCGCCTGGTCAGCCCACACATGGCCGGGTCAGGTGCTCAGCCGAGCCTGGGACCCGCGAGCCCAGACCACAGAGCCGGAGAGGAGCCACAAAGTGTTGGCTGGTCTCTGCTTCCTGAGCTCCCGGAAAGCGCCCCTCCCCCCCACGCCTCCCCACTTATCTCGGGCTCTTCCCGGCGGGGGTGCCACCCGAAATGCAGCTAACGGGGCTGGAGCCGAGCTCTGCTACCGCTCACAGGCCTGTCTCTCGCTCAGTGGCCAGCCCCTGGCAGCGATGGCCCCTCTCCCTGCCCCAGCGGAGCCCTCGGGGTGCAACAGCCCTGGGTTCACACCCTGGGTAATCGTGACGTGAGCAGGGGCTGCAGGCAGCGTCCGGAGGCTGGCTGGGCGGGGAGAGACCTGGCGTCTGTCAGTGCAGCAGGTGCCTGGTTTGCGCCGATTTGCCGGATAGTCAGGGCTGGGAGAGGTGAGCAGCCCAGCAAGGGGGAGGTGAGGGACCCGCCCCAGCCCCCTTTGTAGGGGACTTGCCCAATGAACAGGGCTAAACAGGCTTCATGAGGAGCCTCTTCCCTGCACCAGTGGGGCTGGAGCTGGGTTTCTCCCCCGCTGGCTGGGAGCTGAAATCACTGGGAGACTCAGCCCTGGAGCCAGCCCCCCAGCTCCCCTTGCCCAGCCGCGCCTGCCGGTACCTTTCTCGGCGCAGCGGTGCCAAGCGTCACGGCGGCACCAGGGGTCACCAGAGCCAGGGCGAGGAGCAGAGCGACCAGGGTTTTCCCCATTGTGCAGGCAGAACCCAGCTGAGCCTGTGGCCAGGCCGATGTCTGGGGCACCCGCCAGGTCCTGCCCTTATATCCCCCAGGGCCGCCAGGCTGCAACCCGAGCTGCGTGCCCCTCCCAGAAACAGGCGCCTCAGCTGTTTGCGCTGTGCCCGTGGCAGCCTGCGGGGTGAGTGAGTGGGGCAGGGGGCTGCATTCGCTGGCTCCTGAGGCTCTGCCGCCCTGTGACTCTCTGGCAGCGAGCTGAGGCGTGTGACCCAGCGGTGAGCTGAGAGCCCGGCTATAGATAGAGCCCAGTGACCGGCGGTGCCAGGTGGGACGGCGCCCCGCTCCGAGAGCTGCGTCCTGCCATGACCATGGGGGACTGCGAGGCCACGTTGCCCTGCGCCGCCGGGGGCAGCGTCTCCCTATGCCAGGCGGGGGGCCTGGGCACGGGCGGGCCAGCAGATGTCCCGGTTCACAAGGGACAGTCCAGCAGGTGCGGCAGCGTTTTCTTAAACCGGGTAAATTGTCCCGCGCCGCCTGCGCCCCCTCAGGACGTGCAGCTGCAGGATCCGCACTGGCCATGCGCCTGCCCACCGGGGGAGTGGGGACCAGTGGCCAGCAATGGCGGGGGGGTGTCATGGAGTGGGGGGGAGTCCCCCAGAGGGGACGCTCAGCCGGCAGGGAGTGCAGAAGGTTTATTGGTTCCCAGGGACCCAGCACAGCCTGGGATCGCTGTTAACACAGGAACCAGGAGACGTCTGTGCTATTCCTCCCGGGGGGAGGGGAGGAGCACTGGCCCTGTTCCCCCCCTTCCAGCTCTATACCCCCTCTCTCACCCTAAAACCAGCCGAGAGTGACTCCTCCCCCAGGCTCTAGTCCCCAGCCTGGGGTCAGCCCTGCCAACCCCTCCCTGTCCAGATAGTGTTGCCATGCCCAGGGAAACTGAGGCGCGCACACAACTGGCATTATTACAGAACAGCCCAGGACAGCAGAATCACAGACACCCCGCAAGGCAAACAGTGACTGCAGCCCCTGCTTCCGCACAGCTCTCCCCCCTTTGAGACCGATCCAAGCAGGATCACTCAGCTGGTGGCTGGGGAAGTCCCACGCCCCACTCCAGGCGAAGGTGTCGGCTGTGACATCGGTGCTCTCCTTCGCATGGACACTCCGTGCCCTCGTCCTGCCAGAGCTGGCTCCATCTCAGCGGCTTGGCGCTGGCCCGTCATCTGGTGCAGCCAGGCTGGTGGGAGGGGCACGGTGACACACCGCCCAGACAGACACGGCTGCAGCTTTCCCCAGGCCCACCCCAGGGCCAGGCCGCCTGCTCTCTGGCCATGTCGCTCAGCTCCCAGGGCAGCCGCTCGGCGCCATCTTGCTTGTCTTTAAAGTGCTGCATCGTCCTGCCTTTTGTTCCACTTGGGATCAGTTTGCATCAGCCCCACCCCAGCCCAGTGTCCATCCTTCTTGGGGACCAGCCCCACGGGAGAGGCCCAGGGGCTGGAGGACGGTTGGATCTGCCCTAGCGCCAGCATGTCCTGGACCTCTCTCTCCAGGTCCTGGGCCGTCTTCTCCGTGGCTCCGAGCGGGGAGCAGCGCACCAGAGGGTGCCTGTCTCCACCCGGTGGACAGCCAGGTTGGTGAGACCAGGAGTGTCGGAGAACAGCTGCTGGCGGGAGCGCAGCACCTCCCGGGTCTTGGCCTGCTGGGCCGGGGTGAGCTGGCCCGAGAGGGCAATTGACTCCAGCACAGAGGCCGCTCTGGTCCCAGAGAACAGCCACGAGGGGGGCGTCTTCCTGCACACGGCCAGCACCACATTCTCCCTGCCCCAGTACGGCCATGGTGCCCCCGCTGGCTGCGCATCCGGCCGGACAGCTCCACCACAGGATTCACCTGCTTGGTGACCTGCAAGGGGCCGGCCCAGGCTGCTTGCAGCTTGTTCTTCTGCACGGGGCTGAGACCTGCTGCGATGTAGTGGGCAGGCCATACACGCTGGGCCTGGGGCTGACCCCTACTGACCGGCATCTGGAGCACGGCCCAGCAGGACGGCTGCGGAAGGTCAGGTAGGCAAAGACCCGACCCGTCCGACCAGTTGAGGGCAGGGCGGGAACAAAGGCAGGGAGGTTTCAGGGAAGGAGCAGGAGCTGGCTGGGAACATGAAGGGAGCAGCCTAAGCTGAGGACTGAGGGTCTAGGGGCGATGGACCCATAACCCAAGGGGGCTGAGGCATCCTGGCCCTGACTCCTGTAGCCACCTCACGGCTGTGCTGGGCCGTGTCCTGGAGAAGCAATAGCCCCCCTGTTCTACTGGCTGGTGGAGTCTGTTCTGGCTGCTATGGGGCTGCAGGATCGGGGGGAACCCCAACGCGCCATCACACCCATCTCCTGGCCCCACTGGTGCTGGCATGGGCCCTTGTGCTGTGGTCGTACCAGCCCTTCTGCTGCCCTCGGGCTCTGCCAGGGTCTTCCTGGCCGGGCCCACGAGCTCCGCGAGCCTTTCCCGGAAAGCCAGGACGTCCCCCACCCCCGACGCTCCATCCAGGTAGGCCTCCCCCTCCCAGAACTCTCTCAGCAAGCCCAGGGGTCCCCTCCCCCTTCTGCACCATGGCTCACACAGGGAGAACCCGGTGGCCTCTTGGGGCATCTCCCTGTGTGCAGACAGCGGGTGGGGCAGATACTTGTCCCAGTCCTGCGGGTGCCGGAGCATAAAGGCCTCCAGCATCCTCTTCAGGGTCCCCTGGAACCTCCCCACCAGCCCGTTGGTCTGGGGATGATACGCTGGGGTCCAGGTGAGCCGGGCCCCGTGCGTCTCCCACCAGCACCGGAGCGGGGCCGACATGAAGTGGGACCCCTGGTCCGTGAGGACTCCTGGGGGACCCCCCTGCTGAAAATGGTAGAGCCACGACCTTGGGGTGGCAGGTAGCGTAATCCACCACTACCGGGATGTATTTCTTCCCCGTCCGGGTCGCCTTGCTGAGGGGACCTGCTAGAGCCATCGCCACCTCTGGAAAGGCTCCTCTATGATGGGCAGAGCCTCAAAGAAGCTTTCCTCCTCTCCCGGGTCTCCCCAGCTCTGGCAGTATCGCTGCACGGCCGCGAAGATCCCCGGCCAGTAACAGTTCTGTTGGGTGCGCGGGATCCCATGGCGGGACCTCATGGGCCAGGTGCAGCAGCCTGTGCGGTACCTTTGGAGACCCACCAGCTGCCACTGGACCCCCCGTGACCCCACTTTCCCTGGGGGAGCCATTCCCAGTGCAGGAATCCCCTCTCCCAAGGAACCTCTCCCAGCAGCCGCCCCCAGGGCTGAGCTGTGCCGAGGCCCATCCGGTCCCTCAGCCTCTGCAAGGAGGGGTCTGCCTGCCCCTCGGCCTGGAGTTCAGCCGCTGGGGCAGGGACGGGGACCTGTTCCCCCTCACTGCCTGGGTCCAAGGGCTGTGTCCCTGGGGCCCCTGTGTCTGTTGGGATGGGGCCCTGCGCTCCTTGCAAGGAGCCGGCCCCATGGGCAGGGACACGGGCCCCTCGCTGGTTCTGGGCACTGTGGGGTCCTTCCGGCCAATCCGTAAGGTCCCGGTGCACCCCCTTCCTTGGGGCCCTCTTTACCCCCCCCATTTCAGATGCACTTGAGCCACAGGCACCTTGAACGGGGTCTATGCCTGTCAGGGTCACGTGGGTGTCGGGCACCGTGTGGTCTGGGGCCACTAGCTCAGGCTGGGCCAGCGTCACCTCCACCCCCATGTCCCAGTAGCCCATCACTTCCTTGCCCTCCACCTCCAGGGGCAGGAGGCTCGTGCTCCGCAGGGGCCGCCCTGCCCCACCCGGTACTCGGAGAGACCTGCCTCCGGAGTGTCAGGTCTCCCAGGGGAGCTGGCCTGAGCAGCCTCCCACCCCTGAGCTGAGGGTGGCCTGCCAGCCCCCGCCCCCAGGGCAGCCTGCTCCTCCCCGAGCCCCAGCCAGTTAACCCTGGTTGTGGGGCCTGTCCAGGGGCTTGGGGCACTGAGCCCGTTTGTGGCCCCTTTGCCCGCAGCGATGGCAGGTCAGGTCCTTTGGGTCCCTTCAGGCCGGCTGCTCTGCCCAGGTACTGGCTGGCCCTCTGGGGGAGAACTGCTGGGCCCCCCTTCCTGGGTTCGCCCCATAGGCGCTTCCCCCAGTCGCACAGCCAAGAACCGGTCTCTCCAGCCCTCCCTCTCACACCCGGACCGGCTGTCAGCCAGCTTCCCCGCGCCCTGTGGGTCCTCCGGCTTCCTGTCCTTCAGCCACCGGCGGCTGAGCACGCTGTATAGAACCGGCCCACGCCCATCCACTTAACCAGGTCCCCTGCGGTCTGGGCCCCGGCCCCAAACACCCACTTGCGGCAGTATTGCGCCAGGTGGGCCAGGGCCACGTAGGCCTCCGTAGGGTCCTTCTGTGCCCCCTGGAACTTTTCCCTGCACGTCCCAGGGGTCAGCCCGGACTTGTGCTGCAGGGCCTGTTTGACCCGTTCATCGTCGCCCGGCTGCAGCCCCTCCAGCTGGCCGAGCACCCCTGCGGCCTCCTGACCCGGTAAGGGGGTGAGCGGCTGGAGCCGGTCGGCTGGGGGCCTGGTGCAGCTCTCAGGCTCGCTCAAAGGAATTAAGGAATCCGTCCAAGTCCCCCACGCCCTTCCACTGGGACAGCAAGAACCTCTCAAAGTGACCTGCATGCCTGGGCCCCCCGGGTCCTCCCCGCTCACCGCAGCTACAGCCGCCCGGCTTCTCAGCTCCGCCATGGCCCTGCTCATGCTGCCGCTCTCTCTCCTGTTCCTGGCGCTGTCTCTCCTGTGCCTGGCGCTGTCTCTCCTGTTCCTGCCTCTGTCTCTCCTGTGCCTGGCGCTGTCTCTCCTGTGCCTGGCGCTGTCTCTCCTGTGTCTGGCGCTGTCTCTCCTGTTCCTGCCTCTGTCTCTCCTGTGCCTGGCGCTGTCTCTCCTGTGCCTGGCGCTCTCTCTCCTGTTCCTGCCTCTGTCTCTCCTGTGCCTGGTGCTGTCTCTCCTGTGCCTGGCGCTGTCTCTCCTGTGCCTGGCGCTCTCTCTCCTGTTCCTGGCGCTGTCTCTCCTGTGCCTGGCGCTGTCTCTCCTGTTCCTGCCTCTGTCTCTCCTGTGCCTGGTGCTGTCTCTCCTGTTCCTGCCTCTGTCTCTCCTGTTCCTGGCGCTGTCTCTCCTGTGCCTGGCGCTGTCTCTCCTGTTCCTGGCGCTGTCTCTCCTGTGCCTGGCGCTGTCTCTCCTGTTCCTGCCTCTGTCTCTCCTGTGCCTGGTGCTGTCTCTCCTGTTCCTGCCTCTGTCTCTCCTGTTCCTGGCGCTGTCTCTCCTGTGCCTGCCTCTGTCTCTCCTGTTCCTGCCTCTGTCTCTCCTGTGCCTGGCGCTGTCTCTCCTGTGCCTGGCGCTGTCTCTCCTGTTCCTGCCTCTGTCTCTCCTGTGCCTGGTGCTGTCTCTCCTGTTCCTGCCTCTGTCTCTCCTGTTCCTGCCTCTGTCTCTCCTGTGCCTGGCGCTGTCTCTCCTGTGCCTGCCTCTGTCTCTCCTGTTCCTGCCTCTGTCTCTCCTGTGCCTGGCGCTGTCTCTCCTGTGCCTGGCGCTGTCTCTCCTGTGCCTGGCGCTGTCTCTCCTGTTCCTGCCTCTGTCTCTCCTGTGCCTGGCGCTGTCTCTCCTGTTCCTGCCTCTGTCTCTCCTGTGCCTGGTGCTGTCTCTCCTGTTCCTGCCTCTGTCTCTCCTGTTCCTGGCGCTGTCTCTCCTGTGCCTGCCTCTGTCTCTCCTGTTCCTGCCTCTGTCTCTCCTGTGCCTGGCGCTGTCTCTCCTGTGCCTGGCGCTGTCTCTCCTGTTCCTGCCTCTGTCTCTCCTGTTCCTGGCGCTGTCTCTCCTGTGCCTGGCGCTGTCTCTCCTGTTCCTGGCGCTGTCTCTCCTGTGCCTGGCGCTGTCTCTCCTGTGCCTGGCGCTGTCTCTCCTGTTCCTGCCGCTGTCTCTCCTGTGCCTGGCGCTGTCTCTCCTGTGCCTGGCGCTGTCTCTCCTGTTCCTGCCGCTGTCTCTCCTGTGCCTGGCGCTGTCTCTCCTGTGCCTGGCGCTGTCTCTCCTGTTCCTGCCGCTGTCTCTCCTGTGCCTGGCGCTGTCTCTCCTGTGCCTGCCGCTGTCTCTCTCGGGTCTGGGGCTCTTCCCTACGATCCTCCAACTTCTTTAGCAAAATGCAGGACAATGTAGCACTTTAAAGACTAACAAGATGGTTTATTAGATGATGAGCTTTCGTGGGCCAGACCCACTTCCTCAGATCAAATAGTGGAAGAAAGTAGTCACAACCATATATACCAAACCATATATATACCATATATAGTCACAAACCATATATACCATATATACCATATATACCATATATATGGTTGTGACTACTTTCTTCCACTATTTGATCTGAGGAAGTGGGTCTGGCCCACGAAAGCTCATCATCTAATAAACCATCTTGTTAGTCTTTAAAGTGCTACATTGTCCTGCAATTTGCTTCAACTACCCCAGACTAACACGGCTACATTTCTATCACCAACTTCTTTAGCCGCAGCTTGATCGCCAGCAGTCAGAGATCCCCCGAGATCCCCGCCTGGGATGAACCGCTGCTGGCCGAGCATGGCCTGGTGGGCAGCATGTCTGTCTGTTGGTCTCCAGCCCTCCCTCCTCGCAGCAGTGGCCTGAGGCGGGCTGCGGCAGCTGGCACCCCGGGCAGAACGCGCGATCGGCGCCCCCACCTGCAGGGCCGTCAATGGAGTGACGTCATCATTGGGCGCCCCAGCAGAACGCGCGATCGGCGCCCCCGCCTGCAGGGCCGTCAATGGAGTGACGTCATCATCGGGCGCCCCAGCAGAACCCGCGATCGGCGCCCCCGCCTGCAGGGCCGTCAATGGAGTGACGTCATCATCGGGCGCCCCAGGCAGAACGCGCGATCGGCGCCCCCGCCTGCAGGGCCGTCAATGGAGTGACGTCATCATCGGGCGCCCCAGCAGAACCCGCGATCGGCGCCCCCGCCTGCAGGGCCGTCAATGGAGTGACGTCATCATCGGGCACCCCAGGCAGAACGCGCGATCGGCGCCCCCACCTGCAGGGCCGTCAATGGAGTGACGTCATCATTGGGCGCCCCAGGCAGAACCCGCGATCGGCGCCCCCGCCTGCAGGGCCGTCAATGGAGTGACGTCATCATCGGGCACCCCAGCAGAACGCGCGATCGGCGCCCCCGCCTGCAGGGCCGTCAGTGGAGTGACGTCATCATCGGGTGCCCCAGGCAGAACGCGCGATCGGCGCCCCCGCCTGCAGGGCCGTCAATGGAGTGACGTCATCATCGGGCACCCCAGCAGAACGCGCGATCGGCGCCCCCGCCTGCAGGGCCGTCAATGGAGTGACGTCATCATCGGGCACCCCAGGCAGAACATGCGATCGGCGCCCCCGCCTGCAGGGCCGTCAATGGAGTGACGTCATCATCGGGCGCCCCAGGTAGAACGTGCGATCGGCGCCCCCGCCTGCAGGGCCGTCAATGGGGTGACGTCATCATCGGGCGCCCCAGGCAGAACCCGCGATCGGCGCCCCCGCCTGCACGGCCGTCAGTGGAGTGACGTCATCATCGGGCGCCCCGGGCAGAACCCGCGATCGGCGCCCCCGCCTGCAGGGCCGTCAATGGAGTGACGTCATCATCGGGCACCCCAGGCAGAACGTGCGATCGGCGCCCCCGCCTGCACGGCCGTCAGTGGAGTGACATCATCATCGGGCGCCCCAGCAGAACCCGCGATCGGCGCCCCCGCCTGCAGGGCCGTCAATGGAGTGACGTCATCATCGGGCGCCCCAGGCAGAACGCGTGATCGGCGCCCCCGCCTGCAGGGCCGTCAGTGGAGTGACGTCATCATCGGGCGCCCCAGCAGAACCCGCGATCGGCGCCCCCGCCTGCAGGGCCGTCAATGGAGTGACGTCATCATCGGGCACCCCAGCAGAACCCGCGATCGGCGCCCCCGCCTGCAGGGCCGTCAATGGAGTGACGTCATCATCGGGCGCCCCAGGTAGAACGCACAATCGGCGCCCCCGCCTGCAGGGCCGTCAATGGAGTGACGTCATCATCGGGCGCCCCAGGCAGAACGCGCGATCGGCGCCCCCGCCTGCAGGGCCGTCAATGGAGTGACGTCATCATCGGGCGCCCCAGCAGAACGCGCGATCGGCGCCCCCGCCTGCAGGGCCGTCAATGGAGTGACGTCATCATCGGGCACCCCAGCAGAACGCGCGATCGGCGCCCCCGCCTGCAGGGCCGTCAATGGAGTGACGTCATCATCGGGCACCCCAGGCAGAACGTGCGATCGGCGCCCCCGCCTGCAGGGCCGTCAATGGAGTGACGTCATCATCGGGCGCCCCAGCAGAACCCGCGATCGGCGCCCCCGCCTGCAGGGCCGTCAATGGAGTGACGTCATCATCGGGCACCCCAGCAGAACCCGCGATCGGCGCCCCCGCCTGCAGGGCCGTCAATGGAGTGACGTCATCATCGGGTGCCCCAGCAGAACCCGCGATCGGCGCCCCCGCCTGCAGGGCCGTCAATGGAGTGACGTCATCATCGGGCGCCCCAGCAGAACCCGCGATCGGCGCCCCCGCCTGCAGGGCCGTCAATGGAGTGACGTCATCATCGGGCGCCCCAGCAGAACGTGCGATCGGCGCCCCCGCCTGCAGGGCCGTCAATGGAGTGACGTCATCATCGGGCACCCCAGGCAGAACGCGCGATCGGCGCCCCCGCCTGCAGGGCCGGCAATGGAGTGACATCATCATCGGGCACCCCAGGCAGAACGTGCGATCGGCGCCCCCGCCTGCAGGGCCGTCAATGGAGTGACGTCATCATCGGGTGCCCCAGGCAGAACGTGCGATCGGCGCCCCCGCCTGCAGGGCCGTCAATGGAGTGACGTCATCATCGGGCGCCCCAGGTAGAACGTGCGATCGGCGCCCCCGCCTGCAGGGCCGTCAATGGGGTGACGTCATCATCGGGCGCCCCAGGCAGAACCCGCGATCGGCGCCCCCGCCTGCAGGGCCGTCAATGGAGTGACGTCATCATCGGGCGCCCCAGGCAGAACGTGCGATCGGCGCCCCCGCCTGCACGGCCGTCAGTGGAGTGACGTCATCATCGGGCGCCCCGGGCAGAACCCGCGATCGGCGCCCCCGCCTGCAGGGCCGTCAATGGAGTGACGTCATCATCGGGCACCCCAGGCAGAACGTGCGATCGGCGCCCCCGCCTGCACGGCCGTCAGTGGAGTGACATCATCATCGGGCGCCCCAGCAGAACCCGCGATCGGCGCCCCCGCCTGCAGGGCCGTCAATGGAGTGACGTCATCATCGGGCGCCCCAGGCAGAACGCGTGATCGGCGCCCCCGCCTGCAGGGCCGTCAGTGGAGTGACGTCATCATCGGGCGCCCCAGCAGAACCCGCGATCGGCGCCCCCGCCTGCAGGGCCGTCAATGGAGTGACGTCATCATCGGGCACCCCAGCAGAACCCGCGATCGGCGCCCCCGCCTGCAGGGCCGTCAATGGAGTGACGTCATCATCGGGCGCCCCAGGTAGAACGCACAATCGGCGCCCCCGCCTGCAGGGCCGTCAATGGAGTGACGTCATCATCGGGCGCCCCAGGCAGAACGCGCGATCGGCGCCCCCGCCTGCAGGGCCGTCAATGGAGTGACGTCATCATCGGGCGCCCCAGCAGAACGCGCGATCGGCGCCCCCGCCTGCAGGGCCGTCAATGGAGTGACGTCATCATCGGGCACCCCAGCAGAACGCGCGATCGGCGCCCCCGCCTGTAGGGCCGTCAATGGAGTGACGTCATCATCGGGCACCCCAGGCAGAACGTGCGATCGGCGCCCCCGCCTGCAGGGCCGTCAATGGAGTGACGTCATCATCGGGCGCCCCAGCAGAACCCGCGATCGGCGCCCCCGCCTGCAGGGCCGTCAATGGAGTGACGTCATCATCGGGCACCCCAGCAGAACCCGCGATCGGCGCCCCCGCCTGCAGGGCCGTCAATGGAGTGACGTCATCATCGGGCGCCCCAGCAGAACCCGCGATCGGCGCCCCCGCCTGCAGGGCCGTCAATGGAGTGACGTCATCATCGGGCGCCCCAGCAGAACCCGCGATCGGCGCCCCCGCCTGCAGGGCCGTCAATGGAGTGACGTCATCATCGGGCGCCCCAGCAGAACGTGCGATCGGCGCCCCCGCCTGCAGGGCCGTCAATGGAGTGACGTCATCATCGGGCACCCCAGGCAGAACGCGCGATCGGCGCCCCCGCCTGCAGGGCCGGCAATGGAGTGACATCATCATCGGGCACCCCAGGCAGAACGTGCGATCGGCGCCCCCGCCTGCAGGGCCGTCAATGGAGTGACGTCATCATCGGGCGCCCCAGGCAGAACCCGCGATCGGCGCCCCCGCCTGCAGGGCCGTCAATGGAGTGACGTCATCATCGGGCGCCCCAGGCAGAACGTGCGATCGGCGCCCCCGCCTGCAGGGCCGTCAATGGGGTGACGTCATCATCGGGCGCCCCAGGCAGAACGCGCGATCGGCGCCCCCGCCTGCAGGGCCGTCAATGGAGTGACGTCATCATCGGGCGCCCCAGCAGAACCCGCGATCGGCGCCCCCGCCTGCAGGGCCGTCAATGGAGTGACGTCATCATCGGGCGCCCCAGCAGAACCCGCGATCGGCGCCCCCGCCTGCAGGGCCGTCAATGGAGTGACGTCATCATCGGGCGCCCCAGGCAGAACGCGCGATCGGCGCCCCCGCCTGCAGGGCCGTCAATGGAGTGACGTCATCATCGGGCGCCCCAGCAGAACCCGCGATCGGCGCCCCCGCCTGCAGGGCCGTCAATGGAGTGACGTCATCATCGGGCACCCCAGCAGAACGCGCGATCGGCGCCCCCGCCTGCAGGGCCGGCAATGGAGTGACGTCATCATCGGGCGCCCCAGCAGAACCCGCGATCGGCGCCCCCGCCTGCAGGGCCGTCAATGGAGTGACGTCATCATCGGGCGCCCCAGCAGAACGCGCGATCGGCGCCCCCGCCTGCAGGGCCGGCAATGGAGTGACGTCATCATCGGGCGCCCCAGCAGAACCCGCGATCGGCGCCCCCGCCTGCAGGGCCGGCAATGGAGTGACGTCATCATCGGGTGCCCCAGCAGAACGCGCGATCGGCGCCCCCGCCTGCAGGGCCGGCAATGGAGTGACGTCATCATCGGGCGCCCCAGGCAGAACGTGCGATCGGCGCCCCCGCCTGCAGGGCCGTCAATGGGGTGACGTCATCATCGGGCGCCCCAGGCAGAACCCGCGATCGGCGCCCCCGCCTGCAGGGCCGGCAATGGAAGGCGCCCTAGGTGATGGGTCGCCCCGCCTCCTTGCACAGCTCCGCAATGCCCACCGTAAGGAGTCAGTTGGAACCCCCCTCCCTGCTGTCCCCAGGGGCGCAGACTCACAGGCCCGTGCTGCAGCACCTCACGATTCCCAGGGAGACCCCTTCAGTGCGCCAGCCTCCTTCGGTGTCACAGCCCCCGGAGGGTTAGATCCTAGGCCCCTGTGCCCCCTGGGACCACTTCCCACTGCCCGCGGGGAACCCCTCCTCTGGGGAACACCCACTCTTGAAGACCATACTCGGGTTAGCCTGCAGGCCCCTCCGCTTCCTGGAACAGCTTCTCACGGCCTCCAGCCCCCTGGCGCTTGCAAGCCCCCCTCCTTCACTGCGCCCCAGGCACTTACTGCTGGATGTTCCATCCACGTGGTGCAGCCCATCCCACCGCTGCCACCAGTGTCACAGGGTGGGGGGAGTCACTGGGCCCTGCACCTCCCTCCACAGCCAGACGTGACGCTCAGCCAGCAGGTAGAACAAAAGCTTTATTGGCTCAGAGCGTAGCCAGGGTCATTGTTCACACGAGACCCAGGAGCAGTCAGTATGATTTTTCCTGCCAAGATGGGTCTCTGGCCCTGTTCCCCCCTTCGGGCGCTAAACCCGCTCTCATCCTGAAACCAGCCAAGACTGACTCATCCCCCAGGCCCTAGTCCCCAGCCTGGAGTCAACCCCCCCTTCCCATTACCGTGGCCTGGGAAACTGAGGCGCGCGCACACCTGGCTTTATTACAGAACAGCAGACTCCCAGACACCCCACGAGGCAGAGTGAATGGAGTCCCCAACGGCCGTGGGGGGGAGGGGTCGGCTGCTTCCCCTGCTGGTCTGCAAGTCCCTGCTGCGTATTGGCTCTTGGCCAGCAGGGCCCGCCCCGTCCCCTTCCAGGTGGCACTGGCTGTGTGCTCCACTGAGTAGTCACTGTGGCCAGAGGGAGGGCACCCGAAATGATGAGGGGGCTGGAGCACATGACCTACGAGAAGTGAGCCTGGGGCTGGGGGCGCCAGGTGGGGCTAGTCCTGGGCTCGCCCAGAGGCCATGGAGAAGGGCAGCAGCATCTCCCCGCCCAGCTCGGTGCCCTCTCTGCCCCTGGCCCTCAGAGAGGGAGGAACGGCGAGAGCCGGGGCAACCGAGCCACCAGGGTGTCCTCGAAAGGCCCCAGCTCCTGGGAGAGATTCCAGCAGCTGCCGGGAGCCGGCCTCGCTATGGGGAAAGGAGCTGCACTGCCGTGGGGGGCAGGGCAGCCGGAGAGCGAGGGGAGATGGAGACAGACGGCGACTGCAGCCCAGCAAACAGCCGGGCGAGACGCTCTCCAGAGAGCCAGATCCAGTCCAGATCAGGCGGGTGCAGGAGCCGTGGGGCGGGTACAGGAGCCATGGGACAGGCACATCAGTTGAGGGGCAGGCACAGGACCCGTGTTCACTGGGCTGGTGGAGCAGGAGTCGTGCAGTCTGGAGACTGAGCCTGAATGATTTTCCCCTGTGCTAGATTTCGTTTCCGGGTGAAGATGTTGGTGCCGACCCTGTGGAGAAGTACAGAGCTGGGGTTAGTGGCCAGGGTGGGCCTGCGCGTGGGGCTGCCCCATACAAGGAGACAACATCAGAACGGCCACTCGATCCCACCAAAGGCCCATCCAGCCCAGTGTCCCGGCTTCTGACAGCGGCCAATGCTGGGTGCCCCGGAGGGATTGAACAGAACAGGGAATCAGCAAGTGAGACATCCCCTGTCACCCATTTCCAGCCTCTGGCAAACAGAAGCTAAGGACACGCTCCCTGCCCAGGCCGGCTAACAGCCATTGATGGACCGACCCGCCATGAATCTGTCTAGCTCTTGCTTGAACCCTGTTATAGTCTTGGTCTTCACAACCTCCTCTGGCAGGGAGTTCCACAGGTTGCCTGTGTGACACATGAAGAAACATTTCCGTTTGTTTGTTTTAAACCTGCTGCCTATTCATTTCATCAGGTGACCACTAGTTCTTGAGCAGGTAAATCTTTGTATTAGTCATTTTATAGCATCTCAAGTCTTTTTAACTTTGTATTAAGCCTTTTCATATAGCTTTGTATGAAGTCTTTTGCTAACGTTAGCGTCCTTAGGAATAATCAAGGTAAAGCAACTTGTGCTAGATGTAGAACAGATCTGTCTCCTTTGACTTGACTGAGGTCCTGCTGAATGAATGAGGTGTGGCTGGCCAGCACCTCTGAGGATCAACAGCTGCAACCATTGGAACCGGGAGAACAGGAGCCAAACCTGCGGCTGCTGAGGTCTGTCAGGTGGCTCACTGAGAAGGGATCAGACGTGTGGATGGCCCAGGGAGTCAGAAGCCGGCACCTTGGGAAGCAAAGTGCAACCCCTCTTTGACGGTGAACGTGGCCTGTGACATGGTGGGGGGGCTGTCTGCTCTGTAACCCGCTGTCCTCATCTGGTTGTGCGGTGGGGTGTGATTCCCACGGACTCACCCACCTGTGGGTTGGCCCAGACACCTAGTCCCAGCCTGGGCAGGGAACACGGCTCTTCCCGGGGGAGAGACAAAGGGAGGGAGGCGGAGATGCCACCTGGCTGGGGGCGGGGCCTGGGGCGGGGCAGTCGGAGCGTGGGGAAGCACGGAGGAAGGAGACTAAAAGCCAGTACGGGGTTCAGGGGCCTGTGACCCCGCCCCCCAAGGGCACTAGGGCCGTCGGCCTATCCTGTGCCTGCGCTGGGCTGGATCCTGGAGAAGCAATAAGCCCATTTGTGCTCTCCTGGCTGGCAGAGTCTCATCTTGCTGCAGACGGGGCGCAGGGTCGGGGGCTCCCCGATGCGCCGTCCCATGGCCGCACTGAGGACAGCCCCCACCGAGGACTGACTGACACAGCTAGGCTAGGTGTAGGCTACAGTCCTTTGTCGGGAAAAGCGACACAAGTTGCACAGCTTTCTCCGATCACTTTTCCGCCATTTGGCCCCGTGTCGACAGGCGGAGCCCTTACCCCTCGTAGAACGGGACACACAGGGCTCCCCGCCAGAGCGCGTTTCCTCTGCTGCAAAAAAAAGCAGAGGCGCAAACACGTTCCTTGGGTGCACCGGAGTGTTCCCGGGATACCTCCGGTACCCCAGAAACCCCGCAACGTAGACGTGCCCTGGAGTGCAGAGATCTGCAGGAGGGAGGAGCTACTCTAAAGCCAAGGGGACCCTGGGGCTCGTCTTGTGAGCATGGGCGCTTCGATCCGGATCGGCAAAAGCCCGGCTCCTCCCCTCCCCCATCTAGCTCACCTGGCCAGTGCCGTTAGGGGGAGCGACAAGTTAGTAACAAGACCAAGATGGAGAGAGTGTGTGTGTGTGTGCGCATGTGTGTGTGCGTGCGTGTGTGTGTGTGCGCGCGTGCATGTGTGTGTGCGTGTGTGTGCGCGTGTGCGTGTGCGCGTGTGTGCGTGTGCACGCGCACGCGTGCAATATATCACATGTACACACTACAGCATTGGTAGAGAATCAGAATGTGGCATTGTGTATCATCCCCCGAGGAAGAGCCCGCGCTGTTCTTTAAGTGCAACGCTTGTGTTATTGGAACAAGCAATTAACTTTCCTTATTCACGTTTTCCACACCGGTCATGATTTTATAGAATCATAGAACCACAGAGCTGGAAGAGACCTCAGGAGCCATCAAGTCCAGCCCCCTGCCCAACGCAGGACCAATCCCAACTAAATCAACCCGGCCAGGGCCTCGTCAAGCTGAGACTTAAACACCTCTAGGGATGGATTTAAATATCCTGGGCTTCATTTGCATCTTCCTGGGCGTCGCCATTTTTAAACCCCCTTAGTTCGAACTGACTGCCCACGGCTCCACGCGGCAGTCAGAAGTTAATCCGAACTAAGTCCTTAGTTCGGATTAACTGTTACTCCTCCTGCAATGAGATGTTACTCTCCTCCTACTACTGCCTCTCCCTCGCTCAGCTCTCCTCCCCCTCCTGCCGCTCACTAGGGGGACCGCAGAGCCCAAACGGCCGCTTGCTCCCCCGCGGTGGCCCGGCGGAGCGGCGCAGAAGTCAGCCGAGCGCCATGGCGGGAGGCAACAGCGCCCCCCAGAGGCAAGACGTAACGCTACAGCGTTACAGACTCTCAGGGCATGTCTACACTATCACCCTAGTTTGAACTGACTGCCCACGGCTACACGCGGCACGGACTAGGTAGTTCGGAATAGGAAGCCTAGTCTGAACTACCTAGTTCGTGCTGCGTGTAGCCGCGTGCACGGAGTCTGCACTAGCGGACATTTAAAAATGGCGGCGCCCGGCGAGATGCAAATGAAGCCTGGGAAATTCAAATCCTGGGCTTCATTTGCAACTCCGGTTGCCGACATTACCACCCTAGTTCGAACTCGGGGGGTAGTGCAGACAGACCCTCAGACATTGGGCTACTCTACATATGATGCCAAGAGCTCTGTTTTGAGATGAGGTGACCGCGTCTGTGCGCAGGATTCAAGGTGTGGGCGTCCCAGGGATTCATACAGAGGCAAGCCACCCTTCTCAGTCCTGCTTTTCTTAATGGTTGGGGCTGTGTGTGTACGTTGCTCTTCTCCATCTGGTTTAGCAGGCTGTGTGCCCTTCTGGGGTCTCGTATTTCAAATGTTTAGATGTGTTTGCATTGGGGTTCAAATGTTTGCAAGCTGCCTCGAATATTTTAGGCAGATAAAAATATTTAAATAAATAAATAAAAGAGAGGCAGGAGCATTGGGTGAGTTATGAATTCCAAGGTGTGACGGCGCGTTGGGGTTTTCCTATCTCCTGCACCCCTGTAATGGCACGAACAGACTCCCCCAGCCAGTAGAACAGAGGGAGTTTATTGCTTCTCCAGGATACAGCACAGCACAGATGTCATCTGGTTCCAGGAACAGGGCCTAGGAGGCCTCAGTGCCCCCCCTTGAGATGGGGGGTGGCTGGGCCCTACAATCCCAGCCCCCTCCCTAGCTCCTTCTCCTCTGCTTCCCAGACCCAAACTAACCAACTCACTTCCAGCCCTGCCCCCAGCCAGGGCTCCACTCCCCTTCTTCCCATTGTTCCGCTCCCTGGGGCTATGTCTAGACTGCAGGCTTCTTTCGAAAGATCGCATCTAGACTGCAGGCTACTTTTCCCAAAAAAACCCCTGAGTCTGGACACGGCCTGGGTGATAACTCGTCAGACAGGTTCTTAGCCCCCTTGCATAATGACTCATCCCCTGCCCTGCTGGGCAGTGCTGCAGCCAGCAGAGGTCACCCACAACCCACTGCCCAGCATAGCAACCAGCAAGGTACCCCCCACAAGGCTGGAAGCAACAGTGTGATCATATGGTCTGACCCCCTGCCCGGCACAGGACAGGAGTTGCCCAGTTAATACAAGCATCACGCCCAGCCGCGGGGAGTGGAGCAAAGCGAATCCTGTGGAGAAACATCCCCTCGGTCTGACACTCGCCAGGCTGGGCCAGTGGGGGGAAGCCCCCGGCTCTCGCCGGGCTGGGCCAGTGGGGGGAAGCCCCCGGCTCTCGCCGGGCTGGGCCAGTGGGGCCCCCGGTGCTCGCAGACTGAGATGTCTGGAGGTGTGCCTAACGTAGTGAATACAAGCAGAGAGAGGGTAAGTTTAGAAGATAGGATACACAAAGAACAAGTTAAAAATCACTTAGGAAAGTTAGATGTCAGCAAGTCACCAGGTCCTGATGAAATGCATCCCAGGATACTCAAGGAGCTGATAAGGAGGTATCTGAGACTTTAGCTATGATCTTTGAAAAATCATGGCAGACAGGGGAGATACCAGAAGACTGGAAAAGGGCAAATATTGTGCCCATCTATAAAAAGGGGAATAAGAACAACCCAGGAAACTACAGACCGGTCAGTTTAACGTCTGTCCCGGGGAAGATAATGGAGCAGGTAATTAAGGAAATCATATGCAAACACTTGGAAGGTAATAAAGTGATAGGGAATAGCCAGCATGGGTTTGTGAAGAACAAGTCATGCCAAACTAATCTGATAGCTTTCTTTGATAAGATAACAAGCCTTGTAGATAAGGGAGAAGCGGTGGATGTCATATACCTAGACTTTAGTAAGGCATTTGATACCGTCTCGCATGATATTCTTATTGATAAACTAGGCAAATATAACTTAGATAGAGCCACGATAAGGTGGGTGCATAATTGGCTGGATAACCGTAGTCAGAGAGTTGTTGTTAACGGTGCTAAATCCTGCTGGAAAGGGATAACAAGTGGAGTTCCGCAAGGGTCTGTTTTGGGACCCGTACTGTTCAATATCTTCATCAATGATGTAGATATTGCGATAGAAAGTACGTTTATTAAGTTTGCAGATGATACCAAACTGGGTGGGGTTGCGACTTCTTTGGAGGATAGGGACATAATTCAAAATGACCTTAGCAAGTTAGAGAAATGGTCAGAGGTAAACAGGATGAGGTTTAATAAAGAGAAATGCAAAGTGCTCCACTTAGGAAGGAACAATCAGTTCCATACATACAAGATGGGAAGCGACTGTCTAGGAAGGAGCATGGCAGAAAGGGATCTAGGGGTCATAGTGGACCACAAGTTGAATATGAGTCAACAGTGTGATGCTGTTGCAAAAAAAGCAAATATGATTCTAGGTTGTATCAACAGGTGTGTTGTAAGCAAAACTCGTGAAGTCATTCTGCCGCTCTACTCTGCACTAGTTAGGCCTCAGCTGGAGTACTGTGTCCAGTTCTGGGCACCACATTTCAAGAAAGATGTGGAGAAATTGGAAAGGGTGCAGAGAAGAGCGACAAGAATGATTAAAGGTTTAGAGAACATGACCTATGAAGCCAGGCTTCATGAACTGGGCTTGTTTAGTTTGGAAAAAAGAAGATTAAGGGGGGACATGATAGCGGTTTTCAAATATCTAAAAGGGTGTCACAAGGAGGAAGGAGAAAATTTGTTCCTCTTGGTTTCTGAGGACAGGACAAGGAGTAATGGGCTTAAAGTGCAGCAGGGGAGGTTTAGATTGGACATTAGGAAAAAATTCCTAACTGTCAGGGTGGTCAAATATTGGAATAAATTGCCAAGGGAGGTGGTGGAATCTCCCTCTCTGGAGATATTTAAGAACAGGTTAGATAGACATCTGTCAGGGATGGTGTAGACGGAGCTTGGTCCTGCCTTGAGGGTGGGGGGCTGGACTCGATGACCTCTTGAGGTCCCTTCCAGTCCTATGATTCTATGTGTTTGCAAGCTGGATGCGTCCAGCCCCTGGCCCAGCCCACACGAGTGCATCCGCCTTGGGGGCAGCTCAGCAAGGGGCCCCATCGCCAGGGCCCCCCATCGCCAGGGCCCCTGTGCTGTAGTGGGGGTGCTGTACAGGCTGGCTGGGCATTCACTGGTCACTATGCTCAGGCTGTGGCCTGTGGGTGACCCCTACTGGCCGGTGTCTGTAAGCACGGCCTGGAACAGACTAAGTTGCGTACTGGGGGGCAGGGGCCTGTGGACCCCTATCCCAAGGGGATGTCCCCACTCCCTCGGGCCGCGCTGTATGTCTGAGAAGCAAGAAACTCTCCGTATTCTCCTGGCTGGCGGAGTCCCATCGGGCTGCGGATGGGGGTGCAGGGTAGGGGGTGCCCGACGCACCGTCAGCCCCCCCGTCTGGGAACACTCCTCCAGTCTCCCAGCAGCAAGGGGCTTCCACTGCAGCAAGGGAGGTTGGGGTCGGCCATTAGGAAACACTTCCCACCTGTCCGGGGGGTGAATGGCTGGAGGACGTTGCTTAGGGGGTTGTGGCGTCTCCATCCCTGGAGATATTCCAGAGCATCCCCGCGCACTGGGACTGGAAGGGCCCTCGGGAGTCAGTCCCCTGCCCCCAGGGCATTGCAGAGCAGGTTGGACAGACACTGGACAGCGCTGGGTCCTGCCGTGGGGCAGGGGACTGGACTCGGTGCCCTCCCTCGCGAGGTCCCTGCCAGTTCGAGGATTCTCACTCACGGGGCGTCAGCAGGACCAGGCGGGCAGGTGGGGCAGCAGGCAATTCCCGCGGTGCTTCGTCTGGGGGGCCCAGGGACACGGAGGGGCTGCGAGCGCCCCCTGGCATGGCCCCTGGTCCATCCAGCAGCACCCTGAGGAGCGGCAGGGGCTTCACCTCCAGCGGCCTCCTCCTGGGTGGGCCAGCAAGGCCCCGCTTTGTGCTCGTCCCTGCCCACTGACCCGGCTCCCCAGCCCCCCCGGGGTGCTCCCCATTAGCTGTTCCCCGCAGAGGAGCTGTGGGCGGACATGGGCCTAGCCCCAGCCTGACCCGCCGGGGAATCCGACACCGCTCTGGGGCGTGACAGGGCCCAGGGAGGCAGCAGGACTGGGTCACATTCCCAGCACCCCTCCTCCATCACGGGCCCGGGGCATCCCCAAGAGCGTGTGAGTCTGGGCCTGCCCCATCCCACTCGGGGGTCCCGTACCCCCAGCAGCGGCCCAGCTCGGAGCCGGGGTCGGGATCCCAGCCAGGACACAGCCCTGAGCAGTGACGGGGCCAGGCCCTGCCGTCCCGCTCCGCAGGCAGCACCCGGCCAGGTGTGCCCAGCACCCACCTGGTGGCTCTCCAGCTGGCTCCTGGGGCCCCGACCTCCTCACGCAGCAGCCACACGGTCTTCAGAGTCTCCTTCCCATGAGCATCCGCGAAGCACTGGCCCACGAAGACGGTGGTGGAGTCTGCGAGGGAGCAGGCAGGAGTCAGAGGGAGGGACACGCCGTGTGGCCCCAGGGATCCCGGGGTGCAGGGTGCTGTGTGGCGGCGACGGCTCTTCTGCGCCCCAGGCACGACAGGAGCACCCCCTGCCCCTGGAGCAGTGCTGCCCGGGGGGCAGGTTCCCAGGCACCGGGGTCACATTACTGGATCTTAACAGGAAAATGCAGCTCCCTGCTGCACCCGGTGGGGAGCATACGCCCCAAATCCCGGGCACAGTGTCTGTGTGGGGGGCCTGGTGAGAGCTGAGGCTTGGCTGCTTCTATGTGCGCTGCTCAGGCGCGTGTGTGTGTGTGCGCGTGTTGGTGTATGTGTGTATGCATGTGCGTGTGCATGTGCGTGTGCATGTGTGTGTGTCTGTGTGCGTGTTGGAGTATGTGTGTGTGCGTGTGCGCGTGCAAGTGCGTGTGTGTGCATGTGCGTGTGCATGTGCGTGTGTGCGTGTCTGTGTGTGTGTGTGCATGTGCGTGTGTGCATGTGTGTGTGTGCATGCTGTAGCTACCAGCTCTTGGCTGCTATTGGAATGTCGTGTCTGGGGGCAGCGGCAGGTGTCGCCCACCTAGCGAGAGGGGCGGGTCCCCAGTGACCAGCGACCTGCCTGGACCAGGGCCCTTAAGCGTGGCCAGCACACACCTGTGGACGCGGCTGGGACCCCGCCAGCCAGCAGGGACCCCAGGGCTGCTCCCCTACGGGGCACGGACAGGGCACTTGATCACGTGACCGGCTCCGGTTTGGGAAGTGCCAGGAGAGCAGAGGATTCCCCTCCGCACGGCCCAGGGGCAACAAGGTCCTGGGGGCCCCTCCCTCTCGTCTCCCTGCCCTCCGCTCCAGCAGCCTCGCAGGACAGAGCCGGGAGGGGTTTGCTGACCAGCCTGAGTCGGGACGGGCCCCAGGGGCTGTGACCCCGGCAGCTTGTTCCTCTCCACTCAGCGCCTGCCCCAAGCCTTGCGGGGGGGGGGGGGGGGGGGGGCGCTTTCTGCAGCCTGCCCCCCCGCAGCCTTTTCTCTCTGTTAATGAACTGTCCCCTGGCAGATGCTACAGGACGGGCCCAGCGAGCTCGGTGGGGTGGGATCCGACCTGGAACTGGGGCTGGGCCCTTGGGACTGGGAGAGCCTGCTGGGAGGTGGGGATGGGTTAGAACCTCTCCCCTGTGTGAGGGGGACTGGGGGGCACAGGGAGCACTGGGGTGTGAGGGGAGGCGGGGGATGGGCTATAACCTCTCCCCTGTGTGAGGGGGGCTGGGGGGCACAGGGAGCACTGGGGTGTCTGAGGGGAGGCGGGGGGATGGGTTATAACCTTTCCCCTGTGTGAGGGGGCTGGGGGGCACAGGGAGCACTGGGGTGTCTGAGGGGAGGTGGCAGATGGGTTAGAACCTCTCCCCTGTGTAAGGGGGCTGGGGGGCACAGGGAGCACTGGGGTGTCTGAGGGGAGGCGGGGGATGGGTTATAACCTCTCCCCTGTGTGAGGGGGGCTGGGGGGCACAGGGAGCACTGGGGTGTCTGAGGGGAGGCGGGGGATGGGTTATAACCTCTCCCCTGTGTGAGGGGGGCTGGGGGGCACAGGGAGCACTGGGGTGTCTGAGGGGAGGCGGGGGATGGGTTATAACCTCTCCCCTGTGTAAGGGGGACTGGGGGGCACAGGGAGCACTGGGGTGTCTGAGGGGAGGTGGGGGATGGGTTAGAACCTCTCCCCTGTGTAAGGGAGGCTGGGGGGGCACAGGGAGCACTGGGGTGTCTGAGGGGAGGTGGGGGATGGGTTATAACCTCTCCCCTGTGTGAGGGGGGCTGGGGGGCACAGGGAACACTGGGGTGTCTGAGGGAGGTGGGGGATGGGTTATAACCTCTCCCCTGTGTAAGGGGGGCTGGGGGGCACAGGGAGCACTGGGGTGTCTGAGGGGAGGCGGGGGATGGGTTATAACCTCTCCCCTGTGTAAGGGGGGGCTGGGGGTGTGTGACGGGGAGCCGGGTCCCATCACTGCGCATGTGGCCTGTGGGCGGGATGTCCCGCTGGCCCTGCAGTTCCTGCCCTCGGGTCGTGGTGGGACACAGCCACGCAGCAGACGAGAAATGGCCGCGGGTCAGTGGCCTGCCGCGTCAGCTTATCAAAGTGATGGAAGGTGGCAGAAGGGAAGCCGGTTTAAGACAGGACAGCGAGGCAGAGGAATACGAGACGAGGTTAACAAAATAAGTTCCTACTTAAGGAGACGAGAAGTAGACGGATGCTGTGTTTGGTTCTTAGCTTCCACTGCATGAGGCCCAGCAAGCGTTAAAGGTGAACTTAAAACTATAGCTTCAGGTAATTGTACGGCCAAGGCTGCTGCGGCCACAGCCCGAGGACAAGGGGGTAAGCCAATTGCACAGCATGCAGAGCAGAGCTGTAATAGGCAAGTGGCCGGTGTTTATCGCCGTGTTTCTGGGTCAACACAGCCAAAGCAAATCCATCACGTTCATGACAGAAAAGAATAAATGGCTGAGCGTAGTCAGGGAGGCCTAAAGCAGGGGCACTAGAACGGGCTTGTTTAATGGCCACAAAGGCTTGTTCAGCCTCTTGGGACCATGGCAGGGTTCAGGGGTACCTGTGTTAATAAGCAGTTGTAACGGCTTAATTATTGCTGCATAACTTACAATCCATTGTCTGCAGTACCCAGCCATGCCCAGGAAGGTTCTCATCTGCGAGATAGTGACAGGTTTAGGCATTCTTAAAATGGCTGCCATGCGAGCGTCTGATAAATGTCGAGTACCAAGTGAAATATCATGACCCAGATAATGAACCCTAGGCTGGCACAACTGAAGCTTTTCTCGGGAGGCCTTATGGCCTTTTGTAGCCAATGCTTTCAAAAGAACCAGAGGATCAATTTTGCAGGATTCAAAAGAAGGGGAAGCTAACAAAAGATCATATGAGTACAGATTTTTCTGGAAAGACTATGTCATCGAGGTCTTTCTTGAAGATTTGAGAAAATAGAGATGGGGATTCAGTATACCCTTGAGGCAACCGGGTCCAAGTGTATTGACGTTCCCTATAGGTGAAAGCAAACAAATATTGGCTATCTTGCTCAATAGGAATAGAAAAGAAGGCTGAACAAAGGTCCACAGCAGTAAAGCAAGTGGCTGTAGAGGGTATACAAGAGAGAATGGTAGCTGGTTTGGAACCACTGGAAACGATGGCAGGACAGCAGCATTAACTGCACGGGGATCCTGCACAAAACGATAGGTGTTCTTTCCTGGTTTTTCACAGGGAAGATAGGAGTATTACAAAGGCTAGAAACAGGAACAATTACACCCTGTGCTGTTAAAGAGTCTATTACTGGAGCAATCCCTTCTTCCGCTTCAGGGCGCAGCGGATACTGTGGCACTCTGGGAAGAGGCTTCGAAGGATCAACAAGAATTTTAACCGGTTTAGCTGTCCCACTCTGCCCCGCCTCATTCACATGTTTGGACCACACGTAAGAGGGGACTTGTGATAGTAACTCAACAAGATCGTTACTGAGAGGCAAACCCTGCTGGGCTGGTTCCCCGGTTTGCAGGTAGCCAGCACTTGACTGGGATTCTCAGCAGGGACATTTAAGAAGACTCCATCTGGAGTACAGTAGATAGTGCAGCCCAATTTGCACAAAAGCTCTTGTCCCAGTATATTCACGGGGAGGATGCACTAAGTAAAAGGCTGATCTGAAATGGGCCCCAAGGAAACAGAAAGGGATTTTGTGACGGGGTGAGGAACGGGTTGGTTCGAAATACCAACAGCAGTGACAGACGAGCATGACAAGGGAACAGGGGAAATCCGCAGACCTTAAAGCTGATCTGCTGGCACCAGTATCTACAAGACAAGGTACAGACTCACAATTATCATATGGCCCTGCTTGAGAAATGGGGAGCAAAGGATTCATGATGCAGTTACGTTCCCTCAGGCTGTCCTAGTAAGAATTCACTTGCGGAGGAAAGGCAGGTGCAACAGGGTTTGGGAAAGGAGGAGGGGGAAGAGGCAACGAGGGGTGTGGAGATGGTCGGTTCGGGCACTCATTTCTCCACTGACCCTCCTGGCCACAGTAATGACATGCCGTACTCCTGTAGAAGCTATTTCATATTTAGCTAGAAGCCATTTCAGTTTCTTGTGTCTGCACGAGGGAGTGAGCTGGCCTTCACCGAGGTGGGGAGAGACCAGAGGGATGCGCTGTTGGAATGTGTTAATGAACTATTTTGAGCTGAAGCTCGAACTCCCTTTTAACCTGTTTCTTTCTATGCTGATAATAATTCCTCTTTGAAGTTCTCTTTGATTTCTTGCCCTGACGTCAGACTTGTTTGGTTAAGGGTATAAAATACTAGGATTGATTGTATTAAGCAGCCTTACTGGGCCCGGCTTTGCTGAGACCACGTTTGGCTCACTTTGCTTTTATTGGCCAATAAAACTGTCTGTTTAGCCGCGTAAACTGAGTGAGGCGTTTGCTTCGACACTCCTTAGCTGGGGAGGGCATGAGGAAACTCTTCCTCACCTCCGTGCTCCACCCCGTGCTCTTCCCCCCTTGCTCCATAGGTCTGTAACCGTAAAGCCATAAGCTTTGATTCAGCATTTTCCTTCTGCTCTAAGCAAGCTGCACAATGGTTTGCAACTCCTACCAATTCAGAAAGGGGCTTGGCTTGCCAGCCAATGCAAATTGTCTTTAGCTGTTGCTGAACCTTTGGCAAAAGTCCCTGTACAAAAGCAGCCCCCACTGCCTCTTTGGCATTCTCAGCTGGTTGGGCGATCCCGGAATGTTGCTCAAATACCCTTGTTAGCCTATCGAAATAATCGGCAGGGAGTTCGCCTTTGTCTTGCTTACAGCCACTGATTTTTGTCCTATCAGTTTTCTTCGGGCAAACCTCTGAAATGGCATCCAACAGACGGCCTTTAGCGTCAGCCAGGGGTTGCCCATTTCCAGGGTCAGCATTTGGCCAGTTTGCCTGAGCTGTGAGCCGTTTTTGGGCTTCAGGTGGCAATATGACTCGTAAGAGCTGGTTAACGTCAGCCTATGAAGGATCATAACATTGGAATACTTGTGACGGCACGTTGGGGGTTCCCCGTCTCCTGCACCCCGAAATGGCACAAACAGACTGCACCAGCCAGTGGAATTGAGGGTGGTTTATTGCTCCTCCAGCACAGCGCAGCACAGATGTAATCTGGTTACAGGAACTGGGCTAGGATGCCTCAGGCCCCCTTGAGATGGGGGAGACTGGGCCCCTAAACTCCAGCTCCTCTCCCTAGGCTGTCTCATCCATCCTCCCAGACAGCCACCAACCAACTAACCAACTTCCAGCCCTGCCCCCCAGCCAGGGCCGCATTCACCTTCCTTTGTTCCTCTCCATGGGGGGTGTCTGGCCACTGGTTCAACAAGTTTGGCATTACCTCTGCCTAGCGAGGTTTTCCCTGCTGGGTCTTGCTCCAGACAGCAGGGGTCACCACAGCCCAGCAAGTACCCCCACTACGTCACAATACTATCTCGAGTTCTTCTTTAAATTCCCCAGGTTCCTCCCTGAATTTTGGAAATCCCTGAGCTAGATTTTTAAGGTCCCCTGGTGTCCAAGGGGCATGTACAGTAACTAGGACATCTCCAGCACCAGGTAATTGTCGTAAGGGAGCCATGACTAAAGGGGTACCCTGGACTGTTGTGGCTATTTGATTTCTAGTGTGTGCTGCAATTGGGATGTAGGACCCGGTAGAATTAAACGAACCGGGGTACTGGTCAGAATCAAACCCCCCGGTTTGCTGACTGCTAGGCAGTGTTGGTGAAGAAAAACTCTCTCCAGAAAGATTAATCTGTGGGGGTGAAGCCTGGGCTGATGAGTTTGATGCTACAGCCAACTGCTCGGGAGACACAGCCTGCCAAGAGAAAGTTGGAGGGGGATGGACCGGCGGCGGCGGCCTTTGAGCAATGCTAAAGAAATCCACTATATCTTCAGCTGTCTCTTCCTCCCTCTTAGCCTTAATTAACTGGGGATACAAAGGAGCCAAGGGAGCTAAGGAGGTGGATTGGATGGGAAGACATCCAGATGCCTTACATTTTAATTTTAAATCCTGTACTTGTGTTTTTAGTTTTTCCTGAGATTCCTTTAGACTCCGCATTCGGGACTCATGGAGTCTCTTTGTGGCTTCCTCCCACCAATAGACAAATGGTCCCCACTGCTCATTTGGGATTTTTGGTGAACTAAGGGTTTCTCTGAGGTATAGAATCTTATCATAATCAAAAGTACCCTGGACTGGAAACTGTTTAGATGGATTACCACTTGTGAAAAGATTCCAATCTTTCACGTACCTGCAAGTGTTTGAATTGCAATGCATGTACATATAATGCGCAGGGGTGCCTTTCGAAGGCGAAGAACCTTGCTTAGACTGACCTCCCCCATCCTAGTACTTAAGATTTAGACTTTAGCAGCAGTTCATGAAATAAGGGGAGTCGTCACTCTCTCACATATCCGCTCGGTCTCGAGGTTCGGCTGACCCCCCTTGCTTTCAGAACTCCCTCGTGGGAGAGCCCTGGTGCGGCTGGAATCAGCTTACTTCTCAGAGACCTGGGCAGCGGCATTCACACTCATTACATTTACACTCAGCATGCTTTTTACACAGAAACTTCTTAAACATTTAGATGCATCATTCTTTGTGGACCTCGTCCACATTTGGGGCGGCAACCAACACTGTTCCCCCCAGGGGCAGCAAACAACACGTTTCCCCCCAGAACCACAGCAGTTCCCAGCACTGCATAAACCTAGGTGCCTTATGTCCGGACGCAATACAATTTCCTCCCGTACCCGGGGCGGCACCACCAATACCACAGCAGTTCCCAGCACTGCGTAAACGTAGGCCTACTCGGGGGTAACAAAACAACCTCCCCCTAACCGATTTGCGTCTGACCTTGTTGCAGATTCAAGATGTTCGGATGGCGTGAGCCCAGCGAGGCAGACGGCTCCACGGGCAGTCCTCCCTCTGACCCCCTCTTACCTCTCGCAAGGCGCCTTGGGGTTAGCAGGGGAGACGGCCCGCAGCAGCTGCCGCTGCCCTCACCCGGGCGCTGCCATCCGAGTCACGGCACCAAATTGTGGAAGAAAAGGAGCCTTCACTCTGCGTTGTGTTTAAGCAACAAGTAGCCAGAGGCAGTTTATTCGAGCAATATTGCAAGGGAAGATGTCCATAAGCGGAACTTCAAATACAAAACAATTCAAAGCCAATATATCTACCTTTCTGTTACATATAACATTAAACAATCACTTCCCTGCCCACTCAGTTCCCATCAGACACTGTCTTGTCTCCAGGCTCTCACTGAGGTCAGCATGCCCTGCCCCCAGGGCCTCCTTGGGCCTCATTCCACCCCCCTCGGCGCCAGGCTCCTCGCCAGGCTCAACCCACCCGGGCCCTCCAAGGGCCACACGAAGTGCAGCTGGGAAAGACGCCTCCCTTCCTGGCCGCATGATCACGTCATGGGCTGCCCAGGGACCAGCCACTGCCTGGCCCCCCACGGGACCCAGGAACCAGCCCCGGGATCCTCCCCGGCTCTCCAGCATCCAGCCCCGGGATCCTATCTGGCTCTCCAGCATCCAGCCCCGGGATCCTCCCCGGCTCTCCAGCATCCAGCCCCGGGATCCTCCCCGGCTCTCCAGCATCCAGCCCCGGGAAACTCCCCGGCTCTCCAGCATCCAGCCCCGGGATCCTCTCCGGCTCTCCAGCATCCAGCCCCGGGATCCTCTCCGGCTCTCCAGCATCCAGCCCCGGGATCCTCTCCGGCTCTCCAGCATCCAGCCCCGGGAAACTCCCCGGCTCTCCAGCATCCAGCCCCGGGAAACTCCCCGGCTCTCCAGCATCCAGCCCCGGGATCCTCCCCGGCTCTCCAGCATCCAGCCCCGGGATCCTCCCCGGCTCTCCAGCATCCAGCCCCGGGATCCTCCCCGGCTCTCCAGCATCCAGCCCCGGGATCCTCCCCGGCTCTCCAGCATCCAGCCCCGGGATCCTCCCCGGCTCTCCAGCATCCAGCCCCGGGATCCTCCCCGGCTCACCAGCATCCAGCCCCGGGATCCTCCCCGGCTCTCCAGCATCCAGCCCCGGGATCCTCCCCGGCTCTCCAGCATCCAGCCCCGGGAAACTCCCCGGCTCTCCAGCATCCAGCCCCGGGAAACTCCCCGGCTCTCCAGCATCCAGCCCCGGGATCCTCTCCGGCCCTCCAGCATCCAGCCCCGGGAAACTCCCCGGCCCTCCAGCATCCAGCCCCGGGATCCTCTCCGGCTCTCCAGCATCCAGCCCCGGGATCCTCCCCGGCTCTCCAGCATCCAGCCCCGGGATCCTCCCCGGCTCTCCAGCATCCAGCCCCGGGAAACTCCCCGGCTCTCCAGCATCCAGCCCCGGGATCCTCTCCGGCTCTCCAGCATCCAGCCCCGGGATCCTCTCCGGCTCTCCAGCATCCAGCCCCGGGATCCTCTCCGGCTCTCCAGCATCCAGCCCCGGGAAACTCCCCGGCTCTCCAGCATCCAGCCCCGGGAAACTCCCCGGCTCTCCAGCATCCAGCCCCGGGATCCTCCCCGGCTCTCCAGCATCCAGCCCCGGGATCCTCCCCGGCTCTCCAGCATCCAGCCCCGGGATCCTCCCCGGCTCTCCAGCATCCAGCCCCGGGATCCTCCCCGGCTCTCCAGCATCCAGCCCCGGGATCCTCCCCGGCTCTCCAGCATCCAGCCCCGGGATCCTCCCCGGCTCACCAGCATCCAGCCCCGGGATCCTCCCCGGCTCTCCAGCATCCAGCCCCGGGATCCTCCCCGGCTCTCCAGCATCCAGCCCCGGGAAACTCCCCGGCTCTCCAGCATCCAGCCCCGGGAAACTCCCCGGCTCTCCAGCATCCAGCCCCGGGATCCTCTCCGGCCCTCCAGCATCCAGCCCCGGGAAACTCCCCGGCCCTCCAGCATCCAGCCCCGGGATCCTCTCCGGCTCTCCAGCATCCAGCCCCGGGATCCTCTCCGGCTCTCCAGCATCCAGCCCCGGGATCCTCTCCGGCTCTCCAGCATCCAGCCCCGGGAAACTCCCCGGCCCTCCAGCATCCAGCCCCGGGATCCTCTCCGGCTCTCCAGCATCCAGCCCCGGGATCCTCCCCGGCTCTCCAGCATCCAGCCCCGGGATCCTCCCCGGCTCTCCAGCATCCAGCCCCGGGATCCTCCCCGGCTCTCCAGCATCCAGCCCCGGGATCCTCTCCGGCTCTCCAGCATCCAGCCCCGGGATCCTCTCCGGCTCTCCAGCATCCAGCCCCGGGATCCTCTCCGGCTCTCCAGCATCCAGCCCCGGGAAACTCCCCGGCTCTCCAGCATCCAGCCCCGGGAAACTCCCCGGCTCTCCAGCATCCAGCCCCGGGAAACTCCCCGGCTCTCCAGCATCCAGCCCCGGGATCCTCCCCGGCTCTCCAGCATCCAGCCCCGGGAAACTCCCCGGCTCTCCAGCATCCAGCCCCGGGATCCTCCCCGGCTCTCCAGCATCCAGCCCCGGGATCCTCCCCGGCTCTCCAGCATCCAGCCCCGGGATCCTCCCCGGCTCTCCAGCATCCAGCCCCGGGATCCTCCCCGGCTCTCCAGCATCCAGCCCCGGGATCCTCCCCGGCTCTCCAGCATCCAGCCCCGGGAAACTCCCCGGCTCTCCAGCATCCAGCCCCGGGAAACTCCCCGGCTCTCCAGCATCCAGCCCCGGGATCCTCTCCGGCCCTCCAGCATCCAGCCCCGGGAAACTCCCCGGCCCTCCAGCATCCAGCCCCGGGATCCTCTCCGGCTCTCCAGCATCCAGCCCCGGGATCCTCTCCGGCTCTCCAGCATCCAGCCCCGGGATCCTCTCCGGCTCTCCAGCATCCAGCCCCGGGAAACTCCCCGGCTCTCCAGCATCCAGCCCCGGGAAACTCCCCGGCTCTCCAGCATCCAGCCCCGGGAAACTCCCCGGCTCTCCAGCATCCAGCCCCGGGATCCTCCCCGGCTCTCCAGCATCCAGCCCCGGGATCCTCCCCGGCTCTCCAGCATCCAGCCCCGGGATCCTCCCCGGCTCTCCAGCATCCAGCCCCGGGAAACTCCCCGGCTCTCCAGCATCCAGCCCCGGGAAACTCCCCGGCTCTCCAGCATCCAGCCCCGGGAAACTCCCCGGCCCTCCAGCATCCAGCCCCGGGATCCTCTCCGGCCCTCCAGCATCCAGCCCCGGGAAACTCCCCGGCCCTCCAGCATCCAGCCCCGGGAAACTCCCCGGCCCTCCAGCATCCAGCCCCGGGGTCCTTCCCGGCTCTCCAGCATCCAGCCCCGGGGTCCTTCCCGGCTCTCCAGCATCCAGCCCCGGGGTCCTTCCCGGCTCTCCAGCATCCAGCCCCGGGGTCCTTCCCGGCTCTCCAGCATCCAGCCCCGGGATCCTTCCCGGCCCTCCAGCATCCAACCCCGGGAAACTCCCCGGCTCTCCAGCATCCAACCCCGGGATTCTCCCCGGCTCTCCAGCATCCAACCCCGGGAAACTCCCCGGCTCTCCAGCATCCAGCCCCGGGATCCTCCCCGGCTCTCCAGCATCCAGCCCCGGGATCCTCCCCGGCCCTCCAGCATCCAGCCCCGGGATCCTCCCCGGCCCTCCAGCATCCAGCCCCGGGATCCTCCCCGGCCCTCCAGCATCCAGCCCCGGGATCCTCCCCGGCCCTCCAGCATCCAGCCCCGGGAAACTCCCCGGCCCTCCAGCATCCAGCCCCGGGAAACTCCCCGGCTCTCCAGCATCCAGCCCCGGGAAACTCCCCGGCTCTCCAGCATCCAACCCCGGGAAACTCCCCGGCTCTCCAGCATCCAACCCCGGGAAACTCCCCGGCTCTCCAGCATCCAGCCCCGGGATCCTTCCCGGCTCTCCAGCATCCAGCCCCGGGATCCTTCCCGGCTCCCCAGCATCCAGCCCCGGGAAACTCCCCGGCTCTCCAGCATCCAACCCCGGGAAACTCCCCGGCTCCCCAGCCTCCAGCCCCGGGAAACTCCCCGGCTCTCCAGCATCGAACCCCGGGAAATTCCCCGGCTCTCCAGCATCGAACCCCGGGATCCTCCCCGGCTCTCCAGCATCCAGCCCCGGGAAACTCCCCGGCTCTCCAGCATCCAGCCCCGGGAAACTCCCCGGCTCTCCAGCATCCAGCCCCGGGAAACTCCCCGGCTCTCCAGCATCCAGCCCCGGGAAACTCCCCGGCTCTCCAGCATCCAGCCCCGGGAAACTCCCCGGCTCTCCAGCATCCAGCCCCGGGAAACTCCCCGGCCCTCCAGCATCCAGCCCCGGGAAACTCCCCGGCCCTCCAGCATCCAGCCCCGGGAAACTCCCCGGCCCTCCAGCATCCAGCCCCGGGAAACTCCCCGGCCCTCCAGCATCCAGCCCCGGGAAACTCCCCGGCCCTCCAGCATCCAGCCCCGGGAAACTCCCCGGCTCTCCAGCATCCAGCCCCGGGGTCCTCCCCGGCTCTCCAGCATCCAGCTCCAGGGTCCTCCCCGGCCCTCCAGCATCCAACCTCGGGAAACTCCCCGGCTCTCCAGCATCCAGCCCCGGGGTCCTTCCCGGCTCTCCAGCATCCAGCCCCGGGGTCCTTCCCGGCTCTCCAGCATCCAGCCCCGGGGTCCTTCCCGGCTCTCCAGCATCCAGCCCCGGGATCCTTCCCGGCTCTCCAGCATCCAGCCCCGGGATCCTTCCCGGCTCTCCAGCATCCAACCCCGGGAAACTCCCCGGCTCTCCAGCATCCAACCCCGGGATTCTCCCCGGCTCTCCAGCATCCAACCCCGGGAAACTCCCCGGCTCTCCAGCATGCAGCCCCAGGATCCTCCCCGGCTCTCCAGCATCCAACCCCGGGAAACTCCCTGTCCCTCCAGCATCCAACCCCGGGAAACTCCCTGTCCCTCCAGCATCCAGCCCCGGGATCCTCCCCGGCTCTCCAGCATCCAGCCCCGGGATCCTCCCCAGGTCTCCAGCATCCAACCATGGGAAACTCCCCTGCTCTGCAGCATCCAGCCCCGGGAACCTCCTCGACTCTCCAGCATCCAGCCCCGGGAAGCTCCCCGGCTCCCCAGCCTCCAGCCCCGGGATCCTCCCCGGCTCCCCAGCCTCCAGCCCCGGGAAACTCCCCGGCTCCCCAGCCTCCAGCCCCGGGAAACTCCCCGGCTCCCCAGCCTCCAGCCCCGGGATCCTCCCCAGGTCTCCAGCATCCAACCATGGGAAACTCCCCTGCTCTGCAGCATCCAGCCCCGGGAACCTCCTCGACTCTCCAGCATCCAGCCCCGGGGTCCTTCCCGGCTCTCCAGCATCCAGCCCCGGGATCCTTCCCGGCTCTCCAGCATCCAGCCCCGGGATCCTTCCCGGCTCTCCAGCATCCAGCCCCGGGATCCTTCCCGGCTCTCCAGCATCCAGCCCCGGGATCCTTCCCGGCTCTCCAGCATCCAGCCCCGGGATCCTTCCCGGCTCTCCAGCATCCAGCCCCGGGATCCTTCCCGGCTCTCCAGCATCCAGCCCCGGGATCCTTCCCGGCTCTCCAGCATCCAGCCCCGGGATCCTTCCCGGCTCTCCAGCATCCAACCCCGGGAAACTCCCCGGCTCTCCAGCATCCAACCCCGGGATTCTCCCCGGCTCTCCAGCATCCAACCCCGGGAAACTCCCCGGCTCTCCAGCATGCAGCCCCGGGATCCTCCCCGGCTCTCCAGCATCCAGCCCCGGGAAACTCCCTGTCCCTCCAGCATCCAACCCCGGGAAACTCCCCGTCCCTCCAGCATCCAACCCCGGGAAACTCCCCGTCCCTCCAGCATCCAGCCCCGGGATCCTCCCCGGCTCTCCAGCATCCAGCCCCGGGATCCTCCCCAGGTCTCCAGCATCCAACCATGGGAAACTCCCCTGCTCTGCAGCATCCAGCCCCGGGAACCTCCTCGACTCTCCAGCATCCAACCCCGGGAAGCTCCTCGACTCCGCAGCATCCAGCCCCGGGAAGCTCCCCGGCTCCCCAGCCTCCAGCCCCGGGAAGCTCCCCGGCTCCCCAGCCTCCAGCCCCGGGAAACTCCCCGGCTCCCCAGCCTCCAGCCCCGGGAAACTCCCCGGCTCCCCAGCCTCCAGCCCCGGGATCCTCCCAAGGTCTCCAGCATCCAACCATGGGAAACTCCCCTGCTCTCCAGCATCCAGCCCCGGGAAACTCCTCGACTCTGCAGCATCCAGCCCCGGGAAGCTCCCCGGCTCCCCAGCCTCCAGCCCCGGGAAACTCCCCGGCTCCCCAGCCTCCAGCCCCGGGATCCTCCCCGGCTCCCCAGCCTCCAGCCCCGGGATCCTCCCCGGCTCTCCAGCCTCCAGCCCCGGGATCCTCCCCGGCTCTCCAGCCTCCAGCCCCGGGATCCTCCCCGGCTCTCCAGCCTCCAGCCCCGGGATTCTCCCCGGCTCTCCAGCATGCAGCCCCGGGATCCTCCCCGGCTCTCCAGCATGCAGCCCCGGGATCCTCCCCGGCTCTCCAGCATGCAGCCCCGGGATCCTCCCCGGCTCTCCAGCATGCAGCCCCGGGATCCTCCCCAGGTCTCCAGCATCCAACCATGGGAAACTCCCCTGCTCTGCAGCATCCAGCCCCGGGAACCTCCTGGGATCTCCAGCATCCAACCCCGGGAAACTCCTCGACTCTGCAGCATCCAGCCCCGGGAAGCTCCCCGGCTCCCCAGCCTCCAGCCCCGGGATCCTCCCCGGCTCCCCAGCCTCCAGCCCCGGGAAACTCCCCGGCTCCCCAGCCTCCAGCCCCGGGAAACTCCCCGGCTCCCCAGCCTCCAGCCCCGGGATCCTCCCCGGCTCTCCAGCCTCCAGCCCCGGGAAACTCCCCGGCTCTCCAGCCTCCAGCCCCGGGAAACTCCCCGGCTCTCCAGCCTCCAGCCCCGGGAAACTCCCCGGCTCCCCAGCCTCCAGCCCCGGGATCCTCCCCGGCTCCCCAGCCTCCAGCCCCGGGATCCTCCCCGGCTCTCCAGCCTCCAGCCCCGGGATCCTCCCCGGCTCTCCAGCCTCCAGCCCCGGGATCCTCCCCGGCTCTCCAGCCTCCAGCCCCGGGATCCTTCCCGGCTCTCCAGCCTCCAGCCCCGGGATCCTTCCCGGCTCTCCAGCCCCGGGATTCTCCCCGGCTCTCCAGCATGCAGCCCCGGGATCCTCCCCGGCTCTCCAGCATGCAGCCCCGGGATCCTCCCCGGCTCTCCAGCATCCAGCCCCGGGATCCTCCCCAGGTCTCCAGCATCCAACCATGGGAAACTCCCCTGCTCTGCAGCATCCAGCCCCGGGAACCTCCCCGGCTCTCCAGCATGCAGCCCCGGGATCCTCCCCGGCTCTCCAGCATCCAGCCCCGGGATCCTCCCCAGGTCTCCAGCATCCAACCATGGGAAACTCCCCTGCTCTGCAGCATCCAGCCCCGGGAACCTCCTGGGATCTCCAGCATCCAACCCCGGGAAACTCCTCGACTCTGCAGCATCCAGCCCCGGGAAGCTCCCCGGCTCCCCAGCCTCCAGCCCCGGGATCCTCCCCGGCTCCCCAGCCTCCAGCCCCGGGATCCTCCCCGGCTCTCCAGCCTCCAGCCCCGGGATCCTCCCCGGCTCTCCAGCCTCCAGCCCCGGGATCCTCCCCGGCTCTCCAGCCTCCAGCCCCGGGATCCTCCCCGGCTCTCCAGCCTCCAGCCCCGGGATCCTCCCCGGCTCTCCAGCCTCCAGCCCCGGGAAACTCCCCGGCTCTCCAGCCTCCAGCCCCGGGAAACTCCCCGGCTCTCCAGCCTCCAGCCCCGGGAAACTCCCCGGCTCTCCAGCATCCAGCCCCGGGAAACTGCCCAGCTCTCCAGAATCCAGTCCCTAGGTCTGGCCCCCACTGAGGGAGACTCGTCTTGAGTTAAGGATTCGAAGCGATGGAGGATGCCCCGCATGCCCAGCCCAGCCTCTCCAGTGGTCATGACCCGTGACGTAAAATGCTCTTCCAGAGCCCAGGTCTTGTTCTGCCTCGGCTGGGTCAGAGGCTCCGGCTGCCAGGACGCTCTGCACAGGTGGGTGTTGGCAGGCCTCTGCGTTACGGCACTGGCCTCGCTGGGCTGGGAGCGACCGCACCGGGGCGGGATGAGCACTACTGAGTTGCTGTAACCTGAGCTGTTCCACACCACCCTTCCCCTGCACTGCTAGAGCCTCAGCATCACTCTGCCTCAACCCAGCCTCCGCCCCTCCAACGCAGGGCTCGGCACCATGTCAGCTAGACACGTGAGCGGCCACTGTCATGTTTGGGGTAATTCCAGTGGGGATCTGCACTTGCTGTGCCACACGCTGCTCCCGCCCCCCCGGGAGGCTGCCTTCCTGGGGCTGGGACCTTCCTTGTGGCTGTTTGCTGAGCCCTGCCAAGATGCTACTGCCCCTCGGAAAGGGGGCGAGCGGACCCGGGCACAGGCACCAGTGAGGGGCGTGCCAGGCCGTGTGCAGGCGATTTTACCCCTCAACCCACTGGCTGCAGCCAGCCACACCCTCCCCACCAGGATTTCTGTCCCGACAAGAAAAGAAACCATCGCTCCGCGTGCCCCGCTCACGCCGACGGGAACCCCCAGCCCAGCGTGGCGCACGGCACGTACTTGAGAACTTCTCCCAGTTCACAGTGAAGCCGAAGGTTGGCTGGGCCCTCAGCTTCGTGTGATGCTGGGCTCCCTTCAGGGGCGACCTGCGGACACAGTTGCTGGTGGCCGTCACGGCTGTGAGGTACTCGCCGGAGAATTCTCCCGCCTCGTTAACGTCATGTATCTCCATCAGCGAGTCCAGCTCGTTCCGCCACAGGCCGGACAGGTCACACTGAAAGGGGAGCAGACGTGTTCCCACGCACGGCGTGAGGCTGCGGCCCCAGGACCCCAACAGAGCCAACGGGCCTGGCCTGGGTCCTGGAACCCCGGGGAGCTGCGGGCGTCAGATGAACCCCCGGCCCTGCGCTCTGAGGCGAGCGGCGAGCCCCTGGCCTTGTCTGGCACCAGCTGGCTGGCAGGTGCCCCGTGCCCGGTCCGTGGGGGGGGGGGAGACTTTGCAGAGCCCCTGGTCTCGCTGTGGGGCACGTGCGCCGTTACTGACACCCAGGCCTGGGTCCCCGCCCGCTCCCGCGCCAGGCAGCCTGAGCGGACGGGAGGAGCCGGAGTCCGACCTCACAGGGCGGGAAGCAGAGACGCCCAGAGACATCAGAATGGGAATCACCCCCAGACCAGAGACATTGGGGCAGGGGGCCTGGCGAGGCCTCTGGGCCTGCGGCCGGTGACGTGACACCGAGACCTGCGGACCCCAGGGTCCGGCAGCCCGAGCGCCCGTCTTGATTCAATATTTTACAGACTCCACATCCCCCACTGAGCCCCAAGACCCCACCCTCACCCTGCCTCTTCCTGCCCCCCACTCCGCCCCTGCCCCCTCACCCTGCCTCTTCCTGCCCCCCACTCCGCCCCTGCCCCCCTCACCCTGCCTCTTCCTGCCCCCCACTCCGCCCCTGCCCCCTCACCCTGCCTCTTCCTGCCCCCCACTCCGCCCCTGCCCCCCTCACCCTGCCTCTTCCTGCCCCCCACTCTGCCCCTGCCCCCCTCACCCTGCCTCTTCCTGCCCCCCACTCTGCCCCTGCCCCCCTCACCCTGCCTCTTCCTGCCCCCCACTCTGCCCCTGCCCCCTCACTCGGCCACTTCCTGCCCCCCACTCCACCTCTGCCCCTCTAACCCTGCCTCTTCCTGCCCCCCACTCTGCCCCTGTCCCCCCATCCTCCAGTCAGACCCCCATCGGCTGCCATCAGCACATTGATGGAGACCCCTGGCCCAGAGCCGGCCCCCGGCCCCCTCGCCCTGCCCCAGAGCCGGCCCCCTCGCCCCGCGCCCTGCCCCAGAGCCGGCCCCCGGCCCCCGCGCCCTGCCCCAGAGCCGGCCCCCGCGCCCCGCGCTCTGCCCCAGAGCCGGCCCCCGGCCCCCTCGCCCCGCGCTCTGCCCCAGAACAGGCCCCCGGCCCCCTCGCCCCGCGCCCTGCCCCAGAACAGGCCCCCGGCCCCCTCGCCCCGCGCCCTGCCCCAGAGCCGGCCCCCGGCCCCCTCGCCCCGCGCTTTGCTCCAGAGCTGGCCCCCGGCCCCCTCGCCCTGCCCCAGAGCCGGCCACCTCGCCCCGCGCCCTGCCCCAGAGCCGGCCCCCGGCTCCCTCGCCCCGCGCTCTGCCCCGGAGCTGGCCCCCGGCCCCCTTGCCCTGCCCCAGAGCCGGCCCCCTCGCCCCGCGCCCTGCCCCAGAGCCGGCCCCCGGCCCCCTCGCCCCGCGCTTTGCTCCAGAGCTGGCCCCCGGCCCCCTCGCCCTGCCCCAGAGCCGGCCACCTCGCCCCGCGCCCTGCCCCAGAGCCGGCCCCCGGCTCCCTCGCCCCGCGCTCTGCCCCGGAGCTGGCCCCCGGCCCCCTTGCCCTGCCCCAGAGCCGGCCCCCTCGCCCCGCGCCCTGCCCCAGAGCCAGCCCCCGGCCCCCTCGCCCCGCGCCCTGCCCCAGAGCCGGCCCCTGGCCCCCTCGCACTGCCCCAGAGCCGGCCCCCGGCCCCCTTGCCCTGCCCCAGAGCCGGCCCCCGGCCCCCTTTGCCCTGCCCCAGAGCCGGCCCCCGGCCCCCTTTGCCCTGCCCCAGAGCCGGCCCCCGGCCCCCTTTGCCCTGCCCCAGAGCCGGCCCCCGGCCCCCTCGCCCTGCCCCAGAGCCGGCCCCCGGCCCCCTCGCCCTGCCCCAGAGCCGGCCCCCGGCCCCCTCGCCCTGCCCCAGAGCCGGCCCCCGGCCCCCTCGCCCTGCCCCAGAGCCGGCCCCCTTGTCCCCTCATCCCTTGCCTTGCTCCAGAACCGGTGCCCAGCCCCTCGGCCCCTCACCTTGCTCTGCTGCTTTCTCTCTGACGTGCTGCCCGCAGTCATGAGGGCCAGGGCGAGGAACAGGGGGAGGCTGAAGTTCCCCATTGTCGCTTGGAGCCGAAGCCACCCGCCCCACTGTCTGGGGCGCCCGCCAGCCCTGCCTTTATAGCCCCTGGCCGCAGCCAGGCTGCAACGTGACCCCCGCTGCCGTCCCGCTGTTATTTCCGTCTCCAGGGCTGGGTGACCCAGCCGCGAGGCGAGGCCGTGCCAGCCAGCGGCTATAGATAGAGCCAGCACGTGGGCGGGGAGTGACAGGGCCATGTGCAGACGCCTTGGCCAGGCCTGATGCAGGGGAGGGAGGCCAGCTGGGGTGCTGAGGGGCCAGTGCCCCCACGTTTGCTGGCCCTGGCTGGGCTCGCTCTCCAGTTCTCCTGCTTTGTCGCCAGCCCCAGCACCATGGCCCCAGCTGCCCTTCCCACCTGCCGGCCCAGTGGTCATGGCAGGGACCCCAACCTGTGGTGCCTCAGCCAGCCCGAGCCAGGCTCCCCCCTGGGGCTAGACTCAGACAGCTCCGCTCCTAGAATCAGAACCACAGAGCTGGAAGAGACCCACGAGTCAAGTCCAGCCCCCTGCGCTAGGCAGGACCAACCCAACCAAATCAACCCGGCCAGGGCTTTGTCAAGCCGAGACTTAAACACCTCTAGGGATGGAGACTCCACTACTTCCCTAGGTAACCCATTCCAGTGCTTCCCCACCCTCCTAGGGAAATAGTTTTTCCTAATATCCAACCTGGACCTCTCCCACCACAACTTGAGCCCATTGCTCCTTGTTGTGCCACCTGTCACTACTGAGAACAGCCTCTCTCCAGCCTCTTTGGAACCTCCCTTCAGGAAGCTGAAGGCTGCTCTCAAATCCCCCCTCACTCTTCGCTTCTGCAGACTAAACAGACCCAACTCCCTCAGCCTCTCCTCGTAAGTCATATGCTCCAGCCCCCTAATCATTTTGGTTGCCCTCCGCTGGACCCTCTCCAATGCGTCCACATCCTTTCTGTAGTGGGGGGGGCCCAGAACTGGACACAATACTCCAGATGCGGCCTCACCAAAGCCGAATAAAGGGGAATGATGACATCTCTGGATCTGCTGACAATGCTCCTCTTAATGCAACCTAATATGCCATTAGCCTTCTTGGCTACAAGGGCACAGTTGACTCATCTCCAGCTTCTCATCCACTGTAACCCCCAGGTCCTTTTCTGCAGAACTGCTACTTAGCCAGTCGGTCCCCAGCCTGTACCAATGCTTGGGATTCTTCCGTCCCAAGGGCAGGACTCTACACTTGTCCTTGTTCAACCTCATCAGATTTCTTGTGGCCCAATCCTCCAATTTGTCTAAGTCATTCTGTACCCTATCTCTGCCCTTAAGCGTATCTACCTCTCCCCCCAGCTTAGTGTCATCCGCAAACTTGCTGAGGGTGCAATCCATCCCCTCCTCCAGGTCATTAATAAAGATATTGAACAAAACCGGTCCTAGAACCGAACCTTGGGGCACTCTGCTAGAAACCGACCGCCATCCTGACATCGAACCGTTGATCACTACCCGCTGGGCCCGGCTTTCTAGCCATCTTTCTATCCATCTTACCGTCCATTTATCCAATCCACAATCCCTTAACTTGCTGGCAAGAATATTGTGGGAGACCGTATCAAAAGCCTTGCTAAAGTCAAGGTCTATCACATCCACTGACTTCCCCATGTCCACAGAGCCAGTTACCTCATCATAGAAGCTAATCAGATTGGTCAGGCACGACTTGCCCTTTGTGAATCCATGCTGACTATTCCTAATCACTTTCCTCTCATCCAAGTGCCTCAATATGGATTCCTTAAGGATCCCTTCCATGATTTTTCCAGGGACTGAGGTAAGACTGACCGGCCTATAGTTCCCTGGATCATCCTTCTTCCCTTTTTTGAAGCTGGGCCCTACATTTGCCTTTTTCCAGTCATCCGGGATTTCTCCCAATCTCCACGACTTTTCAAAGAGAATAGCCAAAGGCTCCTCAATGACATTTGCCAACTCCCTCAGTAGACACCTCAGCTTGAGAATAAAGGACTGAGGGAAGTGAGGTGTGGGAGAATAAAACTGAGCTCTGGAGAAATATTTGGCTAGAGTTTCCCCTACAATATGTACCAGTTCCGACTTACATACAAATTCAACTTAAGAGCAAACCTACAGTCCCTATCTTGTATGTAACCCGGGGACTGCCTGTATTTCTGTTTCTTGTTAATCAAATGCTGTATTTCTTATATTCTGAAAAACACGGGACAGACCCTTGCCAAAAAGAATGTGGAACTTATGATGTTAAAACATGATGAGCAAAGAAAGGAACAAGAGATGTACGTAAATACTTTGATGGAAATAAATTAATGAAATGTCTTCAAAGTTAGCCTTTAAAAGGCTAAAAGGGGGGAGTTCTGGAAACCATTTCCTATTTAGCTAAAAGCCACTTCATATAACAGAAGCCATTTAAGTTTCTCGCTTCTGCACGTATGCTTCAGAAAGGATGAGCTGTTGGAATGAATTAATGAACTATTTTGAACTGAAGTTCCTACACCCTAAAACCTGTTTCTTTCTTTGCTGATAGTAGTTTCTCTTTGAAGTTCACTTTGATTTCTTGCCCTGATGGCAGACTTGTTTGGTTAAGGGTATAAAATACTAGGATTGATTGTGTTGAACAGCCTTACTGGGCCGGGCGCTGCTGGGATCACGTTTGGCTCACTTTGTGCCTTATTGTCATGGGGCGCACGCCCCCCCAGTAGCCTCAGTGCCCCCGACTGTCTTCACATGGCCCATCTCAGGGCGAGTTACAGTCTGTATGGGTTGCTCATCATCGGCTTCACAGCAGTTTATACTGGCCCTTTAAACAGGCCGAGTCTACAAACAGATTCTCGTCGTAGCTGGGCACCCCCCGGTAGGGGGACCCGGGCCCACCCTACTCCACCGGGTCCCGGCCCAGGGCCCTGTGAGCAACCAGGTATAGGGTCACTCCCTCGGTGGGGCTAGCTAGCCAAAACCCACCAAGTCTCTCGGGCCAAGAGGGGCGCCTCCCGCTCCTGCCCTGGGCCACTTCCTACCTGGCCTTGCCCAGCTGGCTGCGATCTCCAGGCCGGCGTCCCCTCGGCAGGTAGTCTCCAGGTGACACCAACTCGCCTCTGCTTTCCTCCAGGCCTCTCCTGGAGCCCCCGGCAACTGCTGAGGGAGAGCGTCCCTCTCCAGTCCCTCTCCTGCAGCTGTATCCCTCCCTGGAGCTCCTGCTGCCTCTGCAGTCAGCCCTCCCCCTCTCCAGCAACTGGGCCTCTCTTTTTATAGCTGGCAGCTGGGCTCATTAGCCTAACCATCTCAGCTGGTCTTCCAGCTTCCCTCAGGCTTGGGGCCTGAGCCTTGGGCTTAAAGGCCCAGTGCAGGGCAGGCGCCCTGTCACACACCTTCCCCTTCGGCTCGTGCTTCCCTTCTTCTGCCAGTCCCAGCCAGGCCTCTCTTATCCCTTCCCTCGGGGCCTGGTATCCCTGGAGGCCTTAACTGCCCTCGGGCTCGCCCTCACGGCCTCTGAGCATGCGCCGCAATGTCGGCGGGTCGGCAGGCGTGCTCCCCAGAGGGTCACCCCGCCAATGCTGGTATGGGACTCCACTGCCCCCTCTCTCGCCCCTTCTCCCAGGACTCCATCCCCTTCTGGCGCCTCGCTATTGGCTAGGGACCTAGAAAAAAAATCTGCATTGTTATGGGTTTTCCCCGGCCTATGACAGACCTCAAATTTATAAGGCTGCAAGGCCAAGTACCATCTCATGACCCGCGGATTGGTTTCCTTCATCGTCTGGATCCATCGTAATGGTGCGTGGTCTGTTATCAAGGTGAAGGTCCCCCCTAGCAGATAATAGCGGAGTGCCTCTATTGCCCACTTAGCCGCCAGGGCCTCTTTCTCGATCGTGGCATATTGTAGCTCCCGGGGTAGTAATTTCCTGCTCAAATACAGGATGGGGTGTTCCTCCCCTTCCTGCTCCTGCGAGAGGACGGCTCCTAGTCCTCGGTCTGACGCGTCTGTCTGTACTATAAATGGTTTAGTAAAGTCCGGTTGATGGAGAACCGGTGTCTGCATCAATCGGCGCTTTAACGTTTGGAACGCTGCCTCACATTGCGCGGTCCACTGGACCCTTTGGGGTCGTGCATTTTGGGTCAAGTCTGTCAAGGGCGCCGCAATCGTGGCAAACTCCGGGATGAACCGCCGATAGTAACTGGCTAATCCCAGGAATTGGCGGACTTGCCTTTTTGTGGTGGGGGCTTTGTAGCTTCGTAGGGCCTCCACCTTGTCCACCTGCGGTTTTATCCTTCCCTGCCCCACCACATAACCTAAATAGGATACTTCCCTTTGTCCAAAGTGACACTTACCGGGGTTAGCCGTGAGTTTGGCGTCGACCAGGGCCCCAAGGACCGCCTTTAGATGTTGCAGATGTTCCCGCCAGGTTTCACTATAAATGACAATGTCATCAATATATGCAGCAGCATATTCCTGATGTTTGTATAATACCTTGTCCATTAGCCTCTGGAACGTCGCTGCTGCCCCGTTCAATCCAAATGGCATTGTGGTGAACTGGAACAGGCCAAATGGTGTGGCAAATGCGGTCTTATCCTCCGAGGCTGGCGTCAAGGGAATCTGCCAATACCCCTTAGTGAGGTCGAGCGTAGAGATGTAATGTGCTTTACCCAACCGTTCCAACAGTTCATTTACTCTGGGCATAGGATAAGCGTCAAATCGTGAAATTGCGTTGACTTTCCGGAAGTCTATGCAGAAGCGCATCGTGCCGTCAGACTTAGGCACCAATACGATGGGACTGCGCCACTCGCTTCTCGACTCCCTGACCACCCCCATTTGCAACATCCGTTGCAGCTCTTCCCGAACGGGCTCCCACATTTTCTTGGGGAGGGGCCGCATGTGGTCCCGGATCTTTTTACCTGGGGTTGTCGCGATATGGTGGCTCGTCAAGGCAGTCTTGCCCGGTTGTGTAGTTAAGACCTGTTTGTATTCCCGCAGAAGGGCGTTCATCTCTCGGCATTGTGCCTCCGTCAACTCTGCCCCGATATGCGTTGCCCCTTCTGCCTCCAAGTCGCCTCCCCAGGGTCCAAGCTCCGGCTCTGGTTGCTGTAAGGTGACAAGCATACCCTCCCGTGCATTCCACTTCTTTAGTAAATTGACATGATAGATCTGCTTGTCCTTCCGTTTTCCTGATAATCTGATCTCGTAATCAACTGGCCCCACCTGCCGTATGACCTCGAAGGGTCCTTGCCATTTGGCCAGTAATTTCGAGTCTGGTGTTGGTAACAGCAGGAGTACCCGGTCGCCTGGTTGAAATGTTCTGGATTTGGCCCCTCGATTATAATATTGGGCCTGCCTATTTTGGGCTTGGAGAAGATTCTCTTTAGCCAGTTCACCTACGGTTCGGAGTCGTTTTTGTAAGTCCAAAATATACGGTACCGTACCCTTCACCCTTGAATCCTGTTCCTCCCAGGCCTCCCGCACCAAGTCCAATATCCCCCGGGGTTGTCGGCCATACAGCAATTCAAATGGGGAAAATCCCGTTGAGGCCTGGGGCACCTCCCGGACTGCGAATAATAAGGCCGGTAATAACCGGTCCCAGTCCTTTGGGTCTAGCTCCACAAACCGCCGCAACATCCCCTTTAGTGTCCTGTTAAAGCGTTCGACAAGTCCATCTGTCTGGGGATGGTAAACTGAGGTACGCAATGCCTTAATGTTTAATAGGCGGCAAAGTTCTGCCATCAGCTTAGAGGTCACATTGGTCCCTTGGTCTGTTAATATTTCCCTCGGGATTCCCACCCGGGAGAATACTTGCACCAATTCCTGTGCCAGCGTTGACGCTGTCGTATTCTTAAGGGGGACCGCCTCCGGGTATCGGGTGGCATAGTCAATTATAACCATTATATATTGATGTCCTCTTCGGGACCTCTCCAGAGGTCCTACTAGGTCTAAAGCCACCCGGTCGAATGGTACCTCTACCACGGGGAGGGGAACTAAAGGGGCTTTTGGTACCCCTCCCTGTCCCGTCTTCTGGCAGTCTGGGCAGGACTCACAAAAGTCTCGGACTTCCTTATAAATCCCCGGCCAAAAGAACCTTTGTGTTATGCGCTGTAGGGTTTTTTCACGCCCCAGATGGCCTGCCCAGGGATTAGCATGCACAAGGTCTAATACCCGCCTTCGGAATCTTGCCGGGACCAACAGCTGGGTAACCTCCGTCTGCCCTTCAGCCGTCCGCGCGACCCGATATAACCGGTCGGCTCTTACCTCGAATCGCGGGGTTGGTCGGGGCGCTGTCCCGTCGGGGTCTCCGTTCTCTCCAGTCGCTTGTTCCCAGGCATGGGTTAAGGAGGGGTCTTCTCGCTGGTCTCTTTGGAAGTCCTCTTCCCCTCCTACCTCCTCTGAAGCGAGGGTTTTCTCCGGTTCGGGCTCCTCCCTTGGCCCTTGGGACATGCCCCTTGTCGAGTTCGCCACCCCCAGCTAGTGGCGGTTGCTCCTGCGCATCCCATTCATGCAGGATGCGTCTGAACCCCAGCCAGTCCCGGCCCAGCAGTACCGGGTATACCAGTTTCGAGGCTAACGCTACCCGGCAGATTGCTTCGTCCACCCCATCTGACAGGCGAACCCACCCCGTGGGGTAGGTCCGGACATCTCCATGTATGCATTGCATGGCGATGTTTCCCCCTGCTGCCTCCCACTCTGGGACCAGCTCCGTCCGTACCATTGTCTGGCTGCACCCAGAGTCCACCAGGGCGGTCACTGGCTTCCCCTCCAGCTTTACCTGTAGGGTAATCTTTGTCCTATCCTGTGGTCTCGCTCGGAGGTCCTCAGCCATCACCTGGCCATACACACCCTCGGTAGGGGCGTCGCCGGCCCGCCGGGGTCCTATGGGTACCGGCCCGTACGACCTCTGGGAGGGCTTCCCGCCTGAGCTCCCCTGCTCATTGATTTCACCTGGGTCCAAACCACCTTCTGTTCGCCCTTCGGTTCCCCTTAACGTCAAGGGCTGGTGGTCCCCCAGCCTCCTCCCGGGGCTTTGGCTCTTCATCCTTCCCCTTGAGCAGGCTGGGGCTTCCCTGGTCCTACTCGGACATGCCCTCCGTAGGTGGCCGGGCTCCCCACAGGCCCAGCATATCCGTGCCTCCCCGGTTACCTTCACCGGGGCTGCTCTCCCTTTGTTCCTATTAGCTGGGTGGGGCCTCCTGGCTCCCACCCCATAGGGGCACTCCCTCCTCACGTGTCCCTTGCGCCCACAGGCCCAACACGTTTTCAGGCTCGGCCCTTGCCCCCAACTCTTGGGGCCTGGTTTATTATGGAGTCCAGGGTCACCCCTTTTCCGTGGCCGGCTCCCCTTTTTCCATGGCCAAGCCTGTAGGGCCTCCCAGGCCCTCCAATACTTATTCATTCTCATAAGGAAAAAAAAAAAAAGTTGTTTTTTTTTTTTTTTTTAACTCCCGTTCTAGTCCCGTGGCCGACGGACCACTATTGGTTCATGAAGACCCCTCTTTTACCTTGGGGTTGGGGTGATACCCACATTCTCCACCATCTGTCATGGGGCGCACGCCCCCCCAGTAGCCTCAGTGCCCCCGACTGTCTTCACATGGCCCATCTCAGGGCGAGTTACAGTCTGTATGGGTTGCTCATCATCGGCTTCACAGCAGTTTATACTGGCCCTTTAAACAGGCCGAGTCTACAAACAGATTCTCGTCGTAGCTGGGCACCCCCCCGGTAGGGGGACCCGGGCCCACCCTACTCCACCGGGTCCCGGCCCAGGGCCCTGTGAGCAACCAGGTATAGGGTCACTCCCTCGGTGGGGCTAGCTAGCCAAAACCCACCAAGTCTCTCGGGCCAAGAGGGGCGCCTCCCGCTCCTGCCCTGGGCCACTTCCTACCTGGCCTTGCCCAGCTGGCTGCGATCTCCAGGCCGGCGTCCCCTCGGCAGGTAGTCTCCAGGTGACACCAACTCGCCTCTGCTTTCCTCCCGGCCTCTCCTGGAGCCCCCGGCAACTGCTGAGGGAGAGCTTCCCTCTCCAGTCCCTCTCCTGCAGCTGTATCCCTCCCTGGAGCTCCTGCTGCCTCTGCAGTCAGCCCTCCCCCTCTCCAGCAACTGGGCCTCTCTTTTTATAGCTGGCAGCTGGGCTCATTAGCCTAACCATCTCAGCTGGTCTTCCAGCTTCCCTCAGGCTCGGGGCCTGAGCCTTGGGCTTAAAGGCCCAGTGCAGGGCAGGCGCCCTGTCACACTTATTGATCAATAAAGCTTTTTGTTAGCCATCTAAACACAGAGAAATCTTTTGCTTTGATGGGAGCATGGCCAGCAGATCTAGAGAAGTGACTATTCCCCTTTATTCGGCTCTGGGGAGGCCTCATCTGGAGTGTGTGTCCAGTTCTGGGCCCCCCACTACAAAAAGGACGTGGACGCATTGGAGAGGGTCCAGCGGAGGTGACCAGAATGATTCGGGGCTGGAGCACATGGCCTACGCGGAGAGGCTGAGGGATTGGGGTTTGTTCAGTCTGCAGAAGAGCAGAGTGGGGGGGGATTTGAGAGCAGCCTGCAGCTCCCTGCAGAGAGGCCAGCGAGAGGCTGTTCTCCGTGGGGGCGGGTGGCAGAACGAGGAGCAATGACTGCAGGGCACTGGACTAAGTGACCTGCCAAGGGCCCTGCCGGCCTTTGTGTCTGTCCCCAGGCACAGCAAAGCAGCCTGGTGAGCCAGGGGTGGGCAGGGGACAAGCGGGGAAGGGGGGGCGCTGACTTGCTGAGCCAGAGAGGGGGGACCTATTCACTGGGCAGCCCTCACGGCCGATGCCTGGGGCCATTCCCATCGCTTGCCTGGCCGGGTCGCTGGGGAGCATGGACCCGTCTGCACGTGGGGCCTGAGAGCTATTTGCAAACCAGCTCCCAGAGGGTGGGACATTCCCCCCAGAACAACGTGTGTTTGGTACCCGGACACCAGGCTCACCAGGGAGCGACGCCCAGAGAAGTGAGCCTGGGGCTGGGGGTGCCGGGCGGGGCTAGGCCTGGGCTCGCCCAGAGGCCATGGAGAAGGGCAGCAGCATCTCCCTGCCCAGCTCAGTGCCCTCTCTGCCCCTGGTCCACAGAGAGGAACGAATGGCAAGAGCCGGGGCAACCGAGCCACCAGGGTGTCCCCGAAATGCCCTGGGAGAGATTCCAGCAGCTGCCAGGAGCCAGCGAGGGGCAGGTCAGGTCACGCCCAAATGAGCCGAGGCAATAAAACACAGGAGACTCGTTTGCCTCCCTCGCTAGAGCTTTATGGGGAAAGGAGCTGAACTGCCGTGGGGGGCAGGGCAGCCGGAGAGCGAGGGGAGATGGAGACAGACGGCGACTGCAGCCCAGCAAACAGCCGGGCGAGACGCTCTCCAGAGAGCCAGATCCAGTCCAGACCAGGCGGGCACAGGAGCCGTGGGGCGGTCACAGGAGCTGTGGGGCAGGCTCAGGAGCTGTGGGGCGGTCACAGGAGCCGTGGGGCGGTCACAGGAGCCGTGGGGCGGGTACAGGAGCTGTGGGGCAGGCACAGGAGCCGTGGGGTGGGTGCAGGAGCTGTGGGGCAGGTACAGGAGCTGTGGGGCAGGCACAGGAGCCGTGGGGTGGGTGCAGGAGCCGTGGGGCAGGTACAGGAGCTGTGGGGCAGGCACAGGAGCCATGGGGCGGGCGCAGGAGCTGTGGGGCAGGCACAGGAGCCGTGGGGTGGGTGCAGGAGCCGTGGGGCAGGTACAGGAGCTGTGGGGCAGGCACAGGAGCCATGGGGCGGGCGCAGGAGCTGTGGGGCAGGCACAGGAGCTGTGGGGCAGGCTCAGGAGCTGTGGGGCGGTCACAGGAGCCGTGGGGCGGTCACAGGAGCCGTGGGGCGGGTACAGGAGCTGTGGGGCGGTCACAGGAGCCGTGGGGCGGTCACAGGAGCTGTGGGGCAGGCTCAGGAGCTGTGGGGCGGTCACAGGAGCCATGGGGCGGGCGCAGGAGCTGTGGGGCAGGCACAGGAGCCGTGGGGCGGTCACAGGAGCCGTGGGGCGGGTACAGGAGCTGTGGGGCAGGCACAGGAGCCGTGGGGTGGGTGCAGGAGCTGTGGGGCAGGTACAGGAGCTGTGGGGCAGGCACAGGAGCCGTGGGGTGGGTGCAGGAGCCGTGGGGCAGGTACAGGAGCTGTGGGGCAGGCGCAGGAGCCATGGGGCGGGCGCAGGAGCTGTGGGGCAGGCACAGGAGCCGTGGGGCAGGCATAGGAGTTGTGGGGCAGACAAAGGAGCCATGGGGCAGACAGCATATTCACGGTGATAGTGGAGCAGGAGTCCCACACTGTGGAGAGTGATTCTGAGGGATTTGCACCAGCTTTAGTTCCCGTGTGAAATCATTTGTGCCGACCCTGTGGAGAAGCACAGAGCTGGGGTTACTGGCCCAGGGCCTGCGCTTGGGGAACCCTCATACAAGGAGAACCAGGAGCACCAAGTGTGACGTAGTGGGGGTACCTGGCTGGTTTCTATGCTGCTGGCTCTGGGGGAACCCCCACTGGCTGCCGTGGGTACCACGACCCAGCAAAACAGGATGAGTCACTATGCAACCAGTGGCCAGACACCCCCCATGGAGAGGAACAAAGGAAGGTGAATGCTGCCCTGGCTGGGGGGCAGGGCTGGAAGAGGGTTAGTTAGTTGCTGTCTGGGAGCATGGAGGAGACAGGCTAGGAGAAGGGGCTGGAGTTTAGGGGCCCAGTCTCCCCCATCTCAAGGGGGCCTGAGGCATCCTAGCCCAGCTCTGTGACCAGATTCCATCTGTGCTGTGCTGTACCCTGGAGAGGCAATAAACTTCCTCAATTCCACCGGCTGGTGCAGTCTGTTTGTGCCATTTCAGGGTGCAGGAGACGGGGGACCCCCAACGCGCCGTCACACCAAGTGAGCCATGAAGTTCAGGGACCAGAAGTGACAATTCATAAAATCACAGAATCACAGAACAGGAAGGGACCCTGAGAGGCATCAAGTCCAGCCCCCTGCCCTCCCCACAGGGCCAGACACCGTCTCCAGGGGCAGAGATTCCACAACCTCCCCTGGCAACTTATTCCCGTGTTTCATCCCCCTGGCAGGCAGGAATTTTCCCTAAACCTCCCCTGCTGCAGTTTCAGCCCCTTGCTTCTTGTCCTGTCCTCAGAGGCCTAGATGAACAAGTTTTCTCCCTCCTCCCTGTGACACCCTGTTAGATACTTGAAAGCTGCTATCGTGTCCCCTCTCAGTCTGCTCCTTTCCAAACTAAAGAAGCCCAGTTCTATCAGCCTTCCCGCATCGCTCATGTTCTCTAGACCGTCCATCATTCTCATTGCTCCTCTCTGGACCCTCTCCAATTTCTCCACATCGTTCTTGAAATGTGGTGCCCAGAACTGGACACGATACTCAAGCTGAGGCCTAATCAGCACAGAGCAGAGTGGAAGAATGACTCCTCCTGTCTTGCTCACAACACACCTGTTAATGCCTCCCAGAATCATATTTGCTTTCTTTGCAACAGCATCACACTGCTGACTCATATTCAGCTTGTAGTCCACTATGACCCCTAGATCCCTTTCTGCCGTTCTCCTTCCTAGAGAGATGCTTCCCATTCTGTGTGTGTGACATGAATAGTTCCTTCTTACGGACAGTACTTTGCATTTGTCCCCCAGTTGCCAGGGCTCCCCTCCTTCAGTCTACACCTCACGGGGACTCAGTAGACCCACGGAGGGCAGGGAGGGGCAGCAGGCAATTCCTTCCAGTGCTTCATTTGGGGGGGCCCAGATGCCATGGTATGCAGAGTGGCTGCAAGTGCTCCACCCTGGCCTGGCCCCACTTTCACCCAGAAGCACCCTGGGGGCTGCACATCCAGCCACCCCCTCCTGGTGGGCCAGCAAGGCCATGCTTTGTGCTTGTCCCTGCCCACTGACCTGGCTCCCCAGGGCCCCCCCCCCAGGGGTGGTCCCCATTAGTTAGTTCCTGGAGAAGGGCTGTAGGCGGACGTGCGTCCAGCCCCAGCCTGACCCACCGGGGGATCCGACACAGCTCTGGGGCGTGACAGGGCCAGAATCTGCCGTCCCGCTCCAGAGGAAGCACCTTGGCTCCCAGCCAGGCTGTGCCCAACACCCACCTGGTGGCCCCCCAGTCATCTCCAAGAGATCCGACCTCCTCACGCAGGAGCCACGTGGTCTTCAGAGTTTCATTCCCACGAGCATCCATGAAGCACTGGCCCACAAAGACGGTGGTGGAGTCTGCGAGGGAGCAAGCAGAAGTCAGAGGGAGGGACACGCCGTGTGGCCCCAGGGATCCGGGGGTGCTGGGCGCTGTGTGGGGTGACAGCAGTGCTGCCCGGGGTGGCATGTTCCCAGGCACTGACCCAGACGGCGGCTCAGCACAATGACACTGTTTTCCAGAGACGCGGCAGGGCCAGGAAGGGGAGAGGCCTGCAGGCCAGGGAACACGGGCTCCTCCGTCTCCCTGCCCCACATCTCGACGCCCGGGCCAAAGTCTGCTGCCTTCCCCTCAGTGTTGGGGCATGTCAGAGTTCAATGGGTCTGAGTCCCTGTGACTATGGGGGGCCTGGTGCGGGCAGACCCTGCTTCTACTGAGTCATGGCCTTGCTGGAGTTTTCTTTTCCTGCGTGCATAGGATCTGTACCCACGATGCAACTTTTTAACCAACGGCCTGTGTGTTACCCACCCCCCTTCCCCGCTGTGAATTACAGTCAGTGTCACAGACCCTGCACCCCGTGGAAGCGGCGGATGCCAGGAGTTTCGTGATGTGAAACCAGCAGATGTCAGCTGAACAGCTGTAGACAGTAAGCAGGGGTGGGTGTAGTTATAGTGCCCCGGTGACTATCACACATTAGATGGGTATCCACGCTACTAAACTAGGGTACGTCTACACTGCATCCCGAGTTCGGAGTAGGATGCAAATGGAGACGACCGAAGTAGTTAATGAAGCGGGGATTTAAATATCCCGCGCTTAATTAACATGATCTCGCTGGCGCGCTAGTTCGAATCACAGCTGATTCAAACCAGGAAGTGTGCGCCGGGACGCGTTAGTCTGAACTAATATTAATCCTCAAAAAATGAGGGATGTAACTGACCAGTGTATTTACATAAAGGGTGCACTCCGGCACATTCCTGCTCACTCGCTTCTCATGTGGGTGAAATCTGAGGCGGAACGAGTATCAGCAACACGGGGGCCCTGTTACCCCATCTGCCTCTGGGCCACCTCTTCTTTTCTAACACTGACCATAGCCAGCTCGGCACGGTTCTGCCCTGCCCTGGGGCAGCCCCCTCGGGCCTCATTCCACCCCCCGCACACGCCAGGCCCCTCGCCGGTCTCACTGCCCCCGGGTCTGTCATGGGCTGCCCAGTGACCAGCCGCCGTCTGGGAACCTCTCCCCCTCGGCTCTCCAGGACCCACTAGATTAGCCGCTGGTGAGTGGGTGTAACTGGAGCTTTGGGCAGAGCCCTGGGCATTGCGAGAGCCTCAGCCTCTGTCCCCGGGGGCCAGCTCCCTTGAATTAGGGCACAAGGAAACGTCAGCTGGGCACGTGTGTGTGTGTCCAGCTGTTAAGTTTGGGGTGAGCTCGCTGTGCTGAACACACCCCAAGCCCACGAGTGAACGCACCAAAAGCCCACTGGCAAACGCACCCAGAGCCCTCGAGCAAATGCACCCGGAGCCCATGGGCGAACACTACCCCACCCTCCAAGCTGCTCCTGCCCTGCCTGAGAGGCTGCGTTCCTGGGGCTGGGACCTTCCTTGTGGCTGTTTGCTGAGCCCTGCCAAGATGCTACTGCCCCTCGGAAAGGGGGCGAGTGGACCCGGGCACAGGCGCCAGTGAGGGGCGCGCCAGGCCGTGTGCAGGCGATTTTACCCCTCAACCCACTGGCTGCAGCCAGCCACACCCTCCCCACCAGGATTTCTGTCCCGACAAGAAAAGAAACCATCGCTCCGCGTGCCCCGCTCACGCCGACGGGAACCCCCAGCCCAGCGCGGCGCACGGCACGTACTTGAGAACTCCCAGTTCACAGTGAAGCCGAAGACCGGAGACGTCTCTGCCTTTGTATGATGCTGGGCTCCCTTCAGGGGCGAGTTCTGGATACAGTTGCTGGTGGCCGTCACGGCTGTGAGGTACTCGCCGGAGAATTCTCCCGCCTCGTTAACGTCATGTATCTCCATCAGCGAGCCCAGCTCGTTCCGCCACAGGCCGGACAGGTCACACTGAAAGGGGAGCAGACGTGTTCCCACGCATGGCGTGAGGCCGGGGCCCCAGGACCCCAAGAGAGCCAACGGGCCTGGCCTGGGTCCTGGAACCCCGGGGAGCTGCGGGCGCCAGACGAACCCCCAGCCGTGCGCTCTGAGGCCAAAGCCAGTGCTCAGCCCCCTCAATCCTCCTCCTGCCCCAGAGCCAGTGCCCAGCCCCCTCAATCCTCCTCCTGCCCCAGAGCCAGTGCCCAGCCCCCTACTCTGCCCTAGAGCCAGAGCCCAGCCTCCTCAGCCCCTCGCTCTGCCCGAGAGCCAGAATCCAGCCCCCCAACACCCAATCCTGCCCCAGAGCCAGCACCCAGCCCCTTCAGCCCCTCACCCTGCCCCAGAGCCAGTGTCCAGCCCCCTTGTGACCTCCTCCTGCCCTAGAGCTAGCGCCCAACTCCCATGGCCCCTCACCCTGCCCCAGAGCCAGCACAGAGCCCCTCAGCCCCTCATCCGGCCCCAGACCAGTGCTGGGCCTGCCAGCCACTCATCTTGACTAGTACCTTTGTCTTTTGAGGGTCACCAGAACCAGCATCACTAGAACTGAGGGTCACCAGAGCCAGGACAATGGACAGAGAGACGCCGATTCCCCCCATTGTTACTGGGAGTGGAAGCCGCGTGTGGGTGGCAGAGGGATCTCCTGCAGGGTCTGGTGTCCGGGTCTCCCAGTTGGGTCCCTATTTATAGCCCGTGAGAGAGGCGGGGCTGGGACCTGAGCCGTTTTCTCACTGGCCAGCTCGTCACAGACCTAGATGCCGTGTTTGCTTAAGATTAATTTCTCAGAAATAGAAAGTGAAAAGGGGCGTGAGACCTGGGCAGCGATGGGCAAGTCCCTGTGGAATGGAGTCCAGGGCTGCTGCTCGCTGGGTAACCCTAGTGACTGTGTGAGTCTCTGTGAGGCTGACATGACTGCAGCATGGACCAGCCCACATGGGGCGAATGGAGAGTCCCCTGCTCCTGGCTCTCTGGGTGGTAACGGAGTCTTGTGGGCTCCTTCCACATGGCCTGCTGCCAGCAGCCCTTTGGGAGTGTCCCGGCACTGGGGCGCCAGGCATTCGCTGTCCGTGCGGCTCGGCTGCGATGCACTGACTGACGTGCCCCAGCGTGCTGTGAGCCCCCGGAGATGGGAGCAGACTAGAGCACACTGGGAGGCATTTTGTGATGGGCAGCAGAGCCACAGCTGGGAGCACAGGCTAAGTGTCCAGTCAGACAAGCCCTGGCGCTGAACCCCGCTGGCCGTGGAAGTGTCTCTCTCATAGACCGTGGCTGCTGCACTCCCAGCATCCCGTGGCTCAGAGAGGTGCATTGACCACACCGATCAAACCCCTGTCCGGCCTTTCCCCGACAGCCCTACTGCTGCCATGGCAACGAGGAGTGCTGGCCTTTTCCGAACCTCCCAGCATTCAGTGACCTAAGGGTTAAACTCAGGGGATGGGGTGTCGGCAGGGAGCCAGGAGAGCCAATGGAGAAGGTGCTGAGATCTGAATGGGAAGGAATCCTGCCTACTTGGTTTCTTCCCTTGGGTGAAATTAAGCCAGGAGCTGGGGGCACAAGATGAATTGAACCGGGCAGAACTCCCCTGGCTGCAAGGAATGCTGGGTAAGGGAATGGACTGGACCATGACATACGGATCATTTAGTAGATAGGGAAAGTCTAGTTAGATGTGAAGTTATTTTCTTTGTTTTGTTGTTTGGTTAAATGCCTTTATACACGGCATTGGTGAGACCCCAGTTGGAATACTGTGGGCAGTTCTGGTCTCCCATGTTTAAGAAGGATGAATTCAAACTGGAACAGGTACAAAGAAGGGCCACTAGGATGATCCGAGGAATGGAAAACCTGTCTTATGAAAGGAGACTCAAGGAGCTTGGCTTGTTTACTTTAACCAACAGAAGGCTGAGGGGGGACATGATTGCACTCTTTAAATATATTAGGGTATGTCTACACTACCCTCCTAGTTCGAACTAGCGGGGTAATGTAGGCATACCGCACTTGCAAATGAAGCCCGGGATTTGAATTTCCTGGGCTTCATTTGCATAAGCCGAGCGCCGCCATTTTTAAATCCCGGCTGGTTCGAACTCCTCGTGGAATGAGGAGTAACGGTAGTTCGGAATAGGAAGCCTAGTTCGAACTACCTAGTTCGTGCCACGTGTAGCCGCGCGGCACAGGTTCGAACCAGCCGGGATTTAAAAATGGCGGCGCTCGGCTTATGCAAATGAAGCCCGGGAAATTCAAATCCCGTGCTTCATTTGCAAGTGCGGTATGCCTACATTACCCCGCTAGTTCGAACTAGGAGGGTAGTGTAGACATACCCTTAGAGAGATAAATACCAGGGAGGGAGAGGAATTATTTAAGCTTAATGCCAATGTGGACTCAAGAACAAATGGATATAAGCTGGCTAGTAGGAAGTTTAGACTTGAGATTAGACGAAGGTTTCTAACCATTAGAGGAGTGAGGTTCTGGAACGGCCTTCCAAGGGAAGTAGTGGGGGCAAAAGATCTAGCTGGCGTCAAGATTAAGCTACATGGGTTTATGAAGGGGATGGTTTGATGGGATAACACGATCTTGGTAATTAATTGACCTTTCACTATCAGTGGTAAGTAGGCCAATGGAGGGATGATAAGAGTTACTATACAGAACTGGTGGAGGAACGGGGGCTCCGCTCTGGTGCACGAAGGCACGAGCTGAGGATGCGTCCATGCTGCCTCCATGGGGGCTGCAGCTCCCAGGGTCATGGCTGAGCTGGGCAGCAGCCGGGAAGCCTCACTAGAGTCGCTGCTGCCTGGGCATCCCAGGGAGCCACAGCTGCCACGTTCTCTCTAAGCTGTGCGGCAGCATGACCCTGCTGCTGCTTAACAAGCCCTGCCCAGAGGCTCAGGGTGCTGCGCGCAGAGCTCACTGGCTAGGGGAGGGGCACCCCCATAGCGACAGCAGCAGCTCCCTGCTGAGGACAGAGCCGCGCGCCTTCCCCGAAGAGGCAATATTCTTATGAGCAGCTGCTTCCTCAACCTTCAGCATCTGTATCAATATGGGGGCGTGGTTGTTATGCTGCTTTGCATGGGCTATCTGGCCTGTTCAGCCTGCAGTGCTGACCCACGGTCCCAGGTACCCGGAAACCCTTTTCCTCCAGGTTGATGGCTTCCATCCAGCACTCTTCTTCCTGGCCACGGTGTCTAACTCTCCAAGGGGCTGCTTGCGCCCAGGCAATTCTTTGTTCCCAAGAGATTTGCAGCACTCATGTTGTTCCCTCTTTAGCTAACGCGTGTGCTGGCGTGTCCACGTGGGCGCCGTTCGGCTTGTTGGCTGCAATGAGGGTCCCCTGAGCCATATGGGCGTTAGGAACTTTTCCTGACATTGGTTTTGCGCTCACGGGGATCACAGTTTAACGCTGTGCCCTGCAGGTGTTTTAACCATAGGCCACTCGCCCCAGTTTGCCAGCAGAGAAGCAGATAGCGCTACGTGGTTAGCAGCCAGCCAGATAACAACTGTCCTTGACTGGGTGGGAAAGGGTAAACTGGAGCCGGGGCTTTAAAGGACTCAGGGCAGAGCTCTGCTCTGGCTGCGCTTTGGCTTTTCCCTGGTCTGCTTGCCTGCTCCTCTTCTGCATCCTAGACCCAGGTGCACTTCGCTGGGCTTGGAGACAGGAAGCTGAGTAAGATTTGCCAATTGCTACTGATTTTGTTTTCAGAAACTATTTTTACATACTGCACTTTTTTTTGGTAATTTTAATTCTGAAACATCTGTGAGCTTTTTTAAAATCCAGTACACGACAATCTTAGTAACAAAACACACACAATACAACCAACACAAACACAAACACAAACCAATTCTTGTCACGACAGTCGGTTTAAGGCATTCTCACTTGCTCATCAGCTAGTACCAGTGTGTTTCCCCCGAAGTTCTGAAACACAAGAAAAACATTTTTCTACCCCCTTTTGGGAGGGGGGGCAAATTATTGCTTACAATGTTTCTTTTCTTCTGCAAATGTTCTTGCTGATCACAGACAAACCACGAGTTACTCCAGACTCTTGTGTCTGTGTTTCGTAGGCTGATCATGTTTCAATGGCTTCTACCTGTAGTCCCCTTACAAAAGGTGCCACTGCTTATTTTCTGGGAAGACCCTGTGTGCTGCAGTCTAGCCCCAGAGACTACAATTCCCATGAGCCCTGGAGGAAACCAGGAAGGAGGTGACTCCTGGTTTGTGTGCTGGGCTCTCCACTGTATGGAGAGACCCTCAGCAGTCTGGGGACTCTTCCCTTTGTTTTGGGGAAAAAAGGAGCCAGGCTGCTGTGGAGGAGCTTTATCCAGTCCAGGAGCTGCTAAGTTGCCTTTGGGTCTGGAACCTAGCAGGCTGCTTCTGATTGCCCTTCAGCTGTACCTGGGGCTAGTACTACTCTGCACCCAGCGCACAAAAGGAGACTAGAACCATCCACCCCAGCTGCCAAATCTTCAAGCAACTGTATGGTACTGTGCGTTCCGAGGAGTGGGGTAAACAGGCAGCGCACAGGCCAGATAAGGTTCCTATTATTTCTGTGTACGTTGTTAATGTTATTCCTGGTTAATCTGTTAAACCCTGTTTCTTGAAGTGGTTGAGTAAAGGTTGTTCATTCCAATGTAATCTAGGAGATGTATATGGGTTGTTCTGGAGCTAGATCCAGATTACTGCTGGAATGACTTTATTCCTGGCGGCTCTCAAGGCACACCGGTGTGTACAGGGCCAGCCAGGTGGAGGCACCGCCATTGTCTGTTCTTTATGAGCAAGGGGGTGGATAGGGCTTTCCCCAGCTAAACACATCCCCACTGGGGTGCTCAGGATCTCCTTTTGGGTTAAAACCATCAGGCGCCCTGGCACGCCTGTGAGTGTGACCTGCTCCCCAGTAACCCGGGGAGGAAAAGGGGGTTATACACCTTTAAGGGGTTGAGGATAAATGATCCCATTGTTCAGTTCTTAACTTTATGAGGTGGGGTATCTCAGTTTCCCTTCTTCTTCAGCAGATCAGGCTTGTTGGAGTGTTTCTGCTGAGCTAAGCTTCCTATTTATTTACGGCCAGTGGCTTAAGAAGCATATTACAGTGGGGCTTGGTTTGGTTGTTTCGAGTTTTCATGTCCTTTCATTAGAGCCACAGCCTGATCACTAGCCACCTGAGGGCACAGGGTTTTAACCTTCCCGTCTGTGCGCCTCGCTCCTCCTGTACTGCAGGGTAGTAGAGAGGTAGCTGTGTTACTCTGGTCTTGTAAAACAAAAGGGAAAAATGCTGTAGCACTGTAGAGACTAACAAGGTAGTTTATGGGGAATGAGCTTTTCCTGCACCTCTGGGCTGCCCGTTGGTACAATTACAACTTGACATTGCACATCATATTGCATGGTGTGTTACCCTTCTGCCAGACGGAGCCGGTCTGTGGAGGCTCCTCTCCATCCACCCAACACAGACCTGGCTCAGCACCTGCCCTGCAACCTGGGAAATGCACACCCCACCCCTGGGAGCCGCGGAGAGGCAATAGCCCCCCTTCACAGCACAGAGCCTGAGTGTAGGAAGAGACTGTTAATAAACGGGGGGGCGGAAGGTAGCGTTAAGTTGGGAACGTCTTGCCCTGGGCTCATAACCAAACCCGTGAGTAACAGCCCCAGCCCCGTAGGCAGGGCCATGTCCTCTTCCTCTTCCTCTCAGGTCTTGGGTCCTGCCATGTCACTGTCCCTCCACGTGCTCAGCCCTTCTCTGCCCCCCGCTGCCAGGGCAGACCCAGGGCTCCAAGGGGAGCTGCAGAGCTCACCTCCCAGCTGGGGGGGGAGGGGGAAAGGAGGCAAAGGGGCTTCTCTCTTATTCTGCTGGTCACTCACCATCTGCCTGCTCTCTGGTGTGCGCTGGCCAGGCTGCCTCTCCATCGCCACCCCGCTGCCTGCAGGGCTGCTCCGCCAGCTCCAGGTGGATTTGGCTCTTGGCCCGAAGCACAATCCAGCCCCAGCAAATCCAGTGTCCGCTGGAATCCATTTAACCCTACAAGAGACTCCTTTAGCTCTGCCTTGAAACAGGGGGAGGAACAGGTTGACCAGCCTGACAGCTCACACCTGGGGCCGTGTAGCCTGCGGCCATAGGCTGTGTCCACACAGCAGCGTCACTTCGGAATAACGTCGAGCTGGAGGACACCTCACTCCGACTCCTATAGCCCTCATTGCACGAGGAGCAAGGGAAGCCGGAGAAGAGCGCTCTTCCTTCCACTTCCTGCTGTGAGACAGCGCCAGAAGCCAAGTTCAGCGATTTCGACCTCAGCTATGCAATTGACATAGCTCACGTTGGTAGCTTAGTCCGACTTTAGCCCTGCTGTGTAGACACACCCTCAGAGTTTTGTCTTCCCCAGCTTAACTTCACAGGGCTCTGGGATCCAAAACCTTAACGCACAGGATGTTGTTACCCACACAGATTTCCCTGCCACTTCCGCGTGCGAGGGACACGCACCCTCACCCAGTGCCTTGTGAATGCAAATCCCCCCCCCCCCCCCCCGAGCCGGTGCCTAGGGCTCAGGGGGCCTAACTTCCTGTGGGTTTAAAGATCTTTTCCCTGTGAAGGAGCCTCACGCGGCAATTCCCTCACTCTCTGTTTGAGGGGTCGGCGACCTCTCGGGAGTGGCGTGCCGAGATGTAACGTGCTCCCTTACGGGTATGGGGCTGGGGCTGGCGATGCTTTGGAAGTCAGTAATAGTCCTACTTACGCTTAGCAGCCTCGTTAAGAAATGCGCTAGGACGTGGATCTCACCGTGCAGGGTGCTCCTAGGCCTGGCTCTTCCTGGCTGGGCTCTCCCACCTCGAGCTCGGCGCTTGATACTCGCGGCAGCACCCAAGCCTCCGTCTCCAGCGCCCTCCACCAGTGATGGTGGCAGAACGGCAGCCTGATCCACCCCCCCACAGCAGCTGCCCGGCACGCCCAGGCTACGCCACAGCCCCAGCCCCAGCCGCAGCAGCCGGCCTGCAGCCTGCCCCAGGAGCAGCTACCATGCAGCCCTAGCCCAGCTCCAGCCCAGGGCTGAAGCTGCGCCCACAACCATGGGGTGACTTCCCAGCTGTCCTGCTTGGTGGGCCCCGCCACCGGAGAGTTGCTGCCACAGCCACACGGTCCCAGGCCAGCCCTGGTCACTGGAGGAGCTGTTGCCATGGCTACACAGTCCCGGACCAGCTCTGGTCACTGGAGGAGCTGTTGCCATGGCTACACAGTCCCGGACCAGCCCTGGTCACTGGAGGAGCTGTTGCCATGGCTACACAGTCCCGGGCCGGCCCTGGTCACTGGAGGAGCTGTTGCCATGGCTACACAGTCCCGGACCAGCCCTGGTCACTGGAGGAGCTGTTGCCATGGCTACACAGTCCCGGGCCGGCCCTGGTCACTGGAGGAGCTGTTGCCATGGCTACACAGTCCCGGACCAGCTCTGGTCACTGGAGGAGCTGTTGCCATGGCTACACAGTCCCGGACCAGCCCTGGTCACTGGAGGAGCTGTTGTCATGGCTACACAGTCCCGGACCAGCCCTGGTCACTGGAGGAGCTGTTGCCATGGCTACACAGTCCTGGACCAGCCCTGGTCACTGGAGGAGCTGTTGCCATGGCTACACAGTCCCGGACCAGCTCTGGTCACTGGAGAAGCTGTTGCCATGGCTACACAGTCCCGGACCAGCCCTGGTCACTGGAGGAGCTGTTGTCATGGCTACACAGTCCCGGACCAGCCCTGGTCACTGGAGGAGCTGTTGTCATGGCTACACAGTCCCGGACCAGCCCTGGTCACTGGAGGAGCTGTTGCCATGGCTACGCAGTCCCGGACCTGCCCTGGTCACTGGAGGAGCTGTTGCCATGGCTACGCAGTCCAGGTCCAGTCCTGCTGCTTGGGGGGAGCACTGAGCTCCTGCCTCATGCCAGTGTTGTCTTCAAGTCGTCATTGTCAAGTCCAAGTCAAGTCTCAAGTCGAGTCTCGAGTATTAATTCAAAAAATGTCAAGTCACTTTTGTACAAGCCATCAATATCGGCATTTTTGGACAATTTTTTCCACCAAGTCCATTTAACAAAATTAGCGAGTCTCAAGTCGAGTCTCAAGTCACAAACAATGAACCCGAGTCGAGTCTCGAGTCGAGTCACCTAGGCGACATAAGTCGGACTCGAGTTCAAGTCGTGGGACACGAGTCAACAACTCTGCTTCATGCCACTCAGAATTGGCTTACGTGCCACTTATGGCACATGTGCCCTACGCTGCTGACCCTGCTCTGTTTCTTAACAGTTGCCAGGCACACGGAAAACACACGCTAAGCACACAGGACCCTGCTCACCCCTCCCGATCAGGCAGGTGAACTTCCCCTTTGGCCAGGCAAGGTCAGTGTGGTCTGGATCCCGCGGGGCTGCTCTCACGGCCGCGCAGACGAGTCCTGGGTCGTGGAGGTGAGATCTGCCCCCAGGTCTTCCCTCCTTTCTGTTCCTTTCATCCTTTTCCTGGTCTTGTTTTCCTTGGGTTATTCCCCCGCCCCCGCGTGTGTCCCCAGTGTCCATACTGGTGTTTTCTGGCACCTTAACCGATCGTCCTACTGACATTCAACTAGCCACCCCCGACATATTGTAACACGGTCAGCTAAGCAATTCTAGCCCCCCCCCCATCTCCGCCGGGTCACACCCAGGAACAGGAACAAGACGCCCACCCTGGGGGCCATGGTGGCAGGGAGGTAGGAGCCTGAGAACTCCCCAGTCTCGCTGAGCCCAGAGATGATCATCTTGCAGCCCAGGCTGCTCTTCCAGGAGCCGGACAGGACGCACTGGAAAGGGAGGCGCCTGGTCAGCCCACACATGGCCGGGTCAGGTGCTCAGCCGAGCCTGGGACCCGCGAGCCCAGACCACAGAGCCGGAGAGGAGCCACAAAGTGTTGGCTGGTCTCTGCTTCCTGAGCTCCCGGAAAGCGCCCCTCCCCCCCACGCCTCCCCTTCCTGACGGGGGGCACCACCCGAAATGCAGCTAACGGGGCTGGAGACGAGCTCTGCTACCGCTCACAGGCCTGTCTCTCGCTCAGTGGCCAGCCCCTGGCAGCGATGGCCCCTCTCCCTGCCCCAGCGGAGCCCTTGGGGTGCAATGGCACCAGGTGGCACATGATGTGCATGTGGGCATGAGCAGAGGCTGAAGGCAGCTCCCTGACAGCTGGATGGGCGGGGAGAGACCTGGTGTCTGTCAGTGCAGCAGGTTTGCGCCGATTTGCCGGATAGTCAGGGCTGGGAGAGGTGAGCAGCCCAGCAAGGGGGAGGTGAGGGACCCGCCCCAGCCCCCTTTGTAGGGTGTCACATTACTGGCTTTTATGGGAAGCAGACAGATCACTGCTGCACCCATGGGGGCGGCATTTACCCCGAAAATTAGTAGAAAGGGGGCTATGTGAGGTGTCACATGAAAGCTTCTGTTCTACTGATTCTGTAGATGCCAGTCATGTACCTGCATAATGTCTGTGTGTGGAGTTAGAAACATGTGCTCGGTATGGGTGCTGGAAAGTAATGTCTGAGGCAGAGCAATGGGCAAGGAATGCTCAGCCAGTGGCTATGCTCATTAGCAAGGCCCAGAGACAATGAATCTCTAGGTGCCGATCCACCCCTGAGGAATGTCTAAATGTCTGAGCCAGCAAGGATAATGGTTGCTGACTTGGGACACAAGGATTGGTCGATGAACCATGTGACCTTCTCCTGCCAGGAAGATGCCAGGAGAGGTATACAAGTGCCATGTGGCAACCTCCATTGGTCTTGAGTTCAGCTCCTGGTCCCAGAGGCAGCCTTTCAGGGAACAGTGAGCCGGGAAGAACCGTGGACCCGTCCTGACATAGGATGTAACCAGAGACTTTTAAGCCAGCAGTTATAACATCTCTGCTACAAGCCTGCATCGAGAACTGGGAGATTCGCTGCATGTAATGTATGATACTTTAACAACCTCACTCTCAGGCTTTTCTTTCTTTTAGTAATAGACCTTTAGATTGTAGATTCTAAAGGATTGGCTCAGCATGGTCTTGTGGGTAAGATCCAGAGTGTAAATTGGCTAGCTGCTTAGAACCAGACGAACCCGTTTGGGGGAGGTGAGATGGGGTTCTAAAACTTCTCACCTGTGTGCTAGGCCGGGGTTGATTGGGGCACGGAGAGAGCTGGGGTGTCAGAGGGATTTTGCTTGTGAGGCTTCAGGCTGGCCAGGCAGGCAGCTGAAGTGCTCTGTGTGACTGGTTTGTGGCCTATTTGGGAAGGGTCTCCAGTCAAGGGCTATAAGGAGTCCCGAATTTGAGCAATTCGCCCTGAGCGGATGATCTCAGTGGGGCCCAGACCCAGCCCGGTCCGTTACAGTGGCGTAGTCGGCAGGATCCACAGATCTTGGTCAATTGAGCTTTGGATCAGGACCCCGCGCTGTCTAAATTTGATTTTTGGGTATTGAGAATTTGGTTGGTTAAAGAGCCACTGCAAAGAGTCAGCCGCAGTATGAGGGTCTGGACAGAGAGGCTCTGAAGGGTTTGTGCTCAGAGAGAGGCATTGACTTTATGAAGAAGGCTAATAAGCAGCAGCTGACGACCTTGCTGATGCGGAATGACCAGCGGGCAAGAGAGCAGTTCCCACCCGATGCTACAGATGTTGTTGCAGAAGAAATTAGAAAGCAGCAAGCCTTGAAGAAAATGGAGCTGGAACAGGAGAGCACCCTTGCGGAGCTGCGTCGAAAGGTGAAGGAGGCGGATGTCGAAAGGGAGCAACAGGTGAAGGAGGCGGACTACGCACGGCGAATGCAAGAGCTGGCGGCGGCGGAAAGTTCCAAGCGGCTCCAACTCCAGATACCTGAGGCTCAACAAAAGGTTCAGCAACCTGAGAGCCCATCTCCACTTGCCAGCAAGAGGTGGGAAAGGGTCTATGCCATCTACAAAGATAACGAGGACATTGAGGAGTTTCTGGCCACCTTGAAGTGCATTTGCAGTGTGAACTGGATCCCAGACGAGTGGCGCATGCCTGTCCTGATGACCAGACTGACTGGCAAGGCTAGGGAGGTATTCAATGACATGGGGGAGGAGGAAGCTTTAGACTACGGGCAGTTTAAAGACTATGCACTGAAACGGTTCAGGGTTACCCCTGAGCCCCACTGGGTTAAATTTCGGAGCTTCAAAATGTCCAGTGATTGTACATACGTGGAATGTGCCCATAAGCTGATGGGCTTTGTTAAAAGGTGGGTGATGGGGGCAAAAGTAAATGGGAATTATGAGCAACTGCTGGATTTGCTCACCCTGGAGCAGTTTCTGAATGTGGTGCCTGACCAGGTCAGGGCGGCCGTGTGTGACCGGGAGCCGGAGTCGGTCCTACGGGCTGCAGAGATTGCAGACGCCCACACCCAGAACAGGGCGCAGGATGGGCACAGACCCCTGGGGAAGACTCAGAACCTTTCCCCACAGTTTAGACCACTGGTCCCCAATGCGGTGCCTGCGGGCACCATGGCGCCCACCGGAGCATTTGTGTGCCCACTGAAACATCTGGGCTGGCCCCGCCCCCGGTGCGCGGCACATGCATGGTGCCGGCCCTGGGCTCAGGGCGCATGAACGGCCCCACCCCTGGGCACCCGGCAGCCACGAAAGGTTGGGGACCACTGGTTTAGACGTAGGGAGGGGTTCAGGAGCAGACCCAGCCCTGAATCCAAGGGGACTCAGAGAAGCCCCGAGAGCAGGGGTGCCCTCCCCAGGGATAAGCAGGCCAAGTGCTATCACTGTGGCAGGTCTGGCTGTATAAGGCCTGACTATCCAGACCTAAAGAGCAGCCCGAGGCCGGCAGCTCCCGGCCGCTCCATAAGCACCAACTCTGTCACGGTGCGCACACAAGCAGGTCACACAGACCCCCGCGAGGCCTCTGATGCCACCCTGAGTCCAGATGTGAGCACTGCAGTGGCCAATGTTAACCCAGTTACCTGTAGTGGTGGGGGGGGGGGGGGCAGTGAGCTTACCTGGTATGTCAGGACTATGGCGTGGAAGGGCAGCAAGAAGTTTATGGGGGAGGCGAAGGTCAATGGGGTTGAATGTAGGGGCTGGCGGGACACAGGCTCTGACATCACACTAGGTAAGGGGCACCTGGTGAGACCGGAGGACATAGAACCTGGGAAAAGTGTACCGATAATGGCTTTGTCTGAGTACTCGGTGAGCCTGCCCGTGACTAAGGTCCACCTCAAGTGGGGGAAATTTAGGGGGCAGGTGATGGTGGCTGCCGGTTCTTGATTCTTTGGATGTCTTGGTGGGGAACGACATAGTGGATGTGCATAGCCAGGTTAACGTGGTGACCAGGTCACAGAAGGAATATGGGGGCACAGCAGACACCCTGGTGGGTAGCAGGGGGGAAGGTAAGCAGGCCCAGGGTGTGTCCCAAGCGGAGGACAACGAGTGGTTGTCCGAAGGGGCGGATGTAGCTCTGGTGCTGAGTGACACGCAGCAGGAGTTCGTTAAGGCCCAGCAGAGTGATGAGTCCCTGGAGAGAGCCAGGAGGGATGCACAGAACCAGGCCCCTGCTACTGAGGAGAGGGGCAGGTTTCTCATACAAGAGGGGCTTCTACACAGGGAGCCCCTCCCGGGGAAGAAGGGGTCCCAGGCAGCGACTCGCAGGCAGCTGGTGGTGCCTGAGGCGTATCATGAGGAATTGTTGAGGTTGGCCCATGACGGTCCATTCGCAGGGCATCTGGATGTGGGCAAGACGTGTGACAGGCACATGTTCAGTTCGAACTAGGGTGGTTAATGTAGTCATACGAACTTGCAAATGAAGCCCGGGATTTGAATTTCCCGGGCTTCATTTGCATGTTGTCGGGCGCCGCCATTTTTAAATGTCCGCTAGTGCGGACTCCGTGCCCATGGCTAAACGCGGCACGGACTAGATAGTTCGGACTAGGCTTCCTATTCCGAACTATCTGTATGCCTCGTTCGAACTAGGGTGGTAGTGTAGACATACCCTGAGGGAGTATTGCCAAAGCTGTGAATTGTGCCAGAAGCAGAAGAGATCCAGGGGGCCCCGCAAGGCGCCCCTGCAGCCTCTGCCCATAATTAGGGAGGCCTTTGCCCGAGTGTCAGTAGATATTGTGGGCCCGCTCCTGAGGCCCTCCAGGAATGGGAAGAAGTACATCCTGGTAGTGATAGACTTTGCTACAAGGTACCCGGAGGCCGTGGCTCTGTCCAACATGGAGGCAGAGACGGTGGCGACAGCCTTGTTCACTGTATTCAGCAGGGTGGGCTTCCCCAAGGAAATCCTGTCTGACTGTGGGTCGAATTTCATGTCCGTGGTGTTCAGGCAGTTGTGGGAATTGTGTGGGGTCAAGCACCTGAAGGCTGCCCCCTACCACCCGCAGACGAACAGGCTAGTAGAGAGGTTCAACGGGACTCTGAAGTCCATGCTGAAGATGTATGTGGACCGGCGCCAGAACGACTGGGATGTGCTGCTGCTGTATCTGTTGTATGCCTACAGGAGTGTGGCCCAGGACTCCACGGGGTTTGCTCCCTTCGAGCTGCTCTATAGGAGACAGGTCCGGGGGCCTCTGGACTTGATTCAGGATGCCTGGGAGAGCAATATCAAAGTGGCAGGGCAGCCAGTGACTGAGTATGTGACTCAGTTCAAGGACAGGCTGAAGGAGATGATGGGAATAGTTCAGGAGAATTTGAGTGACAGCCCAGAGGGCCTGGTATGACAGGGATGCCGTGGAGAGGGCATTCGAGATAGGGGACTTGGTGTTGGTGCTGGACCTGGTGAGGAGGAATAAGATGCAGAACCTTTGGAACGGGCCCTATGAGGTAGTGGAGAGGGTGAATGAAGTGACCTATGATGTGAGGAAGGCCGGTGGACGGGGCGGGGTGCAGAGGGTGCACGTGAACAGGATGAAGGCGTACCTGGAAAGGAAGGTGAACATGACCATGATCTGTTGCGCTATGGAGGAGGCCATGTCAGGGTATGTCTACACTACCCCGCTAGTTCGAGCGGGGTAATGTATGCATACCGAACTTGCTAATGAAGCCCGGGATTTGAATTTCCCGGGCTTCATTAGCATAAAGCCGGCGCCGCCATTTTTAAAAGCCGGCTAGTGCGAACCCCGTGCCGCGCGGCTACACGCGGCACAGGCTAGATAGTTCGAACTACGTAGCCTACGTGGAACGAGGAGTACAGATAGTTCGGAATGGCTACGTAGTTCGAACTATCTAGCCCGTGCCGCGTGTAGCCGCGCGGCACGGGGTTCGCACTAGTCGGCTTTTAAAAATGGCGGCGCCGGCTTTATGCTAATGAAGCCCGGGAAATTCAAATCCCGGGCTTCATTAGCAAGTTCGGTATGCATACATTACCCCGCTAGTTCGAACTAGCGGGGTAGTGTAGACATACCCTCAGTCCCTTTGGTGGATATGGTGGCTGAGGGTCAGGAAGAGACGCCCCTCGAGAGCACAGAGATGGGGGAGGGCTTGACTTCCCTGCAGAGGGAGCAGTTGCTGGCGCTGCTAAAGCACCACCGGCGAACATTCTCCAACAGGCCGGGGCTCACAGACAGGTGTGACGTAGTGGGGGTACCTGGCTGGTTTCTATGCTGCTGGCTCTGGGGTAACCCCCACTGGCTGCCGTGGGTACCACGGCCCAGAAGGACAGGCCATGAGTCATTATGCAAAGAAGGGCTCAACCTGTCTGACCAGTCACCCCCCATGGAGAGGAACAAAGGAAGGTGGATGCTGCCCTGGCTGGGGGGCAGGGCTGGAAGAGGAGAGGGAGTTGGTTCCTGGCTGGAAAGCAGGGAAGAAGGAACTGGGGAGGGGGGCTGGGACTCCCCCCATCTCAAGGGGGCACTGAAGCCTCTTAGCCCCAGTTCCTGTAACCAGATTACATCTGTGCTGTGCTGTATCCTGGAGGAGCAATAAACCACCTCTATTCTACTGGCTGGCGAAGTCTGTTTGTGCCATTTCGGGGTGCAGGAGACGGGGGACCCCCAACGTGCCGTCACAACAGGATGTCACATTCAATCCACACAACGGGGCCCCGCCTGGCACCCAGCAGAGTCTATAGGGCCAAGGGGGAGATGCAGAGGCAGATTCAGGAGGAGGTGGAGAGCATGCTGGCCATGGGTGTAATCACCAGATCCCGGAGCCCCTGGGCATCCCCTACTGTGATGGTGCCTAACAAGGACAGGACCATGAGGTTCTGCGTGGACTACAGGAAGCTGAATGCTATCACACAGCCTGACCCATTCCCCACCCCCAGGGATCTGTTAGACACGCTGGGGGGGGGGGAGTTCATAAGTACTCTGGATCTGACTGGGGGTACTGGCAGATCCCCCTGGATGCGGATGCGCAGGAGAAGTCTGCGTTCGTAGTGGAGTCTGGCCTGTATGAGTTCAAGGTGCTGCCCTTCAGCATGCGGAATTCTGGGGCCACCTTCATGCGGCTGATCCACGCGGTCCTGCAAGGGCTGGGGGGTTTCGCCATGGCCTATATTGACGACCTGGCTGTTTCCAGCGACTCCTGGTGGGACACCTCAATCACATAGGGGCAGTGCGGCGGCGGCTCGGGGAGGCCAGCCTGACTGTCAAGGTGTCCAAATGCAGGATGGGGGCCGCTGAGGTGACCTATCTGGGCACAGGGTGGGCAGTGGGGCGGTGCGCCCCGAGCCCCTGAAGGTGGGCACCATTAAGAACTGGCCGGTTCCCCAAACAAAGAAGCAGGTCCAGGCGTTTGTGGGCCTGGCCAACTACTACAGGAGGTTTGTGAGGGGTTCAGTGAGGTCGTAGGTCTGATCACGGACCTCACTAAGGAGAGGCCGGACCGGGTGGTGTGGTCAGAGGCCCGTGTGACATAGTGGGGGTACTTGCTGGGCTGTGGTGACGTAGTGGGGGTACTTGCTGGGCTGTGGTGACCTCTGCTGTCTGGAGCAAGACCCAGCAGGGAAAACCTCACTATGCAAAGGTGACTCAAAAACCTGTCTGACCTGCGGCCCCCCATGGGGAGGAACAAAGGGAGGTGGATGCTGCCCTGGCTGTGGGCAGGGCTGGAAGAGGGGGAGTTAGTTCCTGGCTGGAAGGCAGGGAATAAGGCGCTGGGGAGGGAGCTGGGACTCCCCTATCTCAAGGGGGGCACTGAGGCCTCTTAGCCCCAGTTCCTGTAACCAGATTACATCTGTGCTGCGCTGTGCTGGAGGAGCAATAAACAACCTCCATTCTACTGGCTGGTGAAGTCTGTTCATGCCATTTCGGGGTGCAGGAGATGGGAAAATCCCGACGCGTCGTCACAGCCCATGAGGAGGGTTCCAGAGCATAAAGGATGCCTTGGCCAGGGAACCCGAGCTGGCCAGCCCAGATTTCAACAAGCCCTTTTGGTTGTGCACCGATGCCTCTAACATTGGGTTGGGGGCGGGGTGACGGATGGGTTGGGTCTGGGCACTGCTGAGGGTGTCCGCTCAGGGCTTATTGCTCAAACTCGGGGCTCTCTCTAGCCCCTGACTGGTGGCCCTTCCCAAATAGACCACAAACTAGTCGCACAGAGCCCATATGAGTGCCTCAGCCTTGGGGTCAACCCAGCGAGGGGCCCCCCATTGCCAGGGCCCCTGTGCTGTAGTGGGGGTGCTGTTCAGGCTGGTTGGGCATTCACTGGTCACTATGCTTGGGCTGTGGCCTGTGGGTGACCCCTACTGGCCGGTGTCTGTAAGCACTGCCTCATGTCACATAGACCATGGCCCAACCGGTTCTCACCTGGCCAGAGGAAGGAGTTTGACAAAGGGAGGGGGGGCTGCCTGGGGGAGGTGTGTTCGGTGGTTTGGAGACCGGGCAGGATGGGCTGGGAAACATGAAGCGAAGAGACTAAATCGGGCACTGGGGGTTCAGGGGCCTGTGGACCCCACCCCAAGGGGTCTGAGGCTGCCTGGGCCCTCACTCCGATGTCCACATCAAACCTCGGAGAAGCAATAAACCCTCCGTATTCTCCTGGCTGGCAGAGTCACATCTGGCTGCAGACGGGGTTGCAGGATCGGGGGTGCCCGACACGCCGTCACACTCCTCTTTGGGGAACACTCCTCCTCCAGTCTCCAACTAGGACAAGCAGCAAGGGGCTTAAACTGCAGCAAGGGAGGTTTAGGTTGGACATTAGGAAACACTTCCTGCCTGTCAGGGTGGTGAAACACTGGAAGAAGTTACTTAGGGGCAGGGCCGGCCTTAAGCCAATTCGGCCGATTCAGCTGAATCGGGCCCCACACCTAAGGGGGGCCCCTGAACCCAGAAGTGCCGGAGAGTTACAGAGCCAGAGGCCCTGCTCCAGCAATATGTGGGAATGGGGCAGAGAGTGGTGAGGGGGTGGGCATCAGGGAAAAAGAGGGCAAAGGGGGCAGGGATAGTGAGGGAAGGGGGAGGCACCAGGAGGGTGCAGGGGTAAGGGAAGGTGCAGGTGCCAGGGGATTCTGGGGTGAAGCAGAAGGGCAGACACCTTCAGGGGAGGGACCAGCACCAGAGGAGAGAGGCAGGGCAGGTGTGTAGAGGGAGGTGTTAGAAGAGGGGATGAGGAGGGTAGCTCACACGATCAGAGTGGGGCTACTGGAGGAGTGGGCACTGGGCGGAGAGAAGGGCTGGTGGAGGGGGGGCTGAGGGCAATGAGAAGGGCAGGAGTCAGGCCAGCAAAGGAGGGTGAGGGGAGCTGATGGAGCAAGGGGAGGAGACATGGCAGCAGAGAGAAAAGGTAGAGGGTTATAAAATATTTATTAATAGCTTGGTATGCTGCCCACGGCCAGTTTGTTTGCGCCCCACGGTGCAGTTTGGGTTTCTGTGGGGATCAACACGTGGCTGGCGAGTGGGAGCCAAAACAAAAAAGTCGTCAGTGTATTGATCTTCTCTTGAGATGTGTTTTAGTAGTGAAATTCTTGGACTGTCATTGCTCATGAAAAGTGCTGTCACATGGGTAGAAATGGGGTAAATATTGCATTGTATTAATATCAGCAGAACTGACAGAAATGGGGTCTGTGTGTTGTGTAGTCTTGTCTTAATCTTTGTATTCGTGCCTGGCAGTGTGAGAGAAGCTATTTGTGTATATTTGCTTGCATATGCAACCACGCTTACGTTGAGGCCCTCAGCATGTTCTGTACGTATCAGTGTGGCCCCTGGGGCTTCCACAGTTGAGTTACCCTAGCTCATCCCTGGCAGGTGTCTGTCTAACCTGGTCTTAAATATCTCCAGCGATGGAGATTCTGCAATCTTCCTAGGCAACTTATTCCAATGTTTAACCACTCTGACAGGCAGGAAGTTTTTCCTAATGTCCAACCTAAACCTCCCTTGCTGCAATTTAAGCCCATTGCTTCTCCTCCTAACCTCAGAGGCCAAGGAGAACAATTTTTCTTCCTCCTCTTTATGATACTTTTTAAGGGTATGTCTACACTAGCTCATTAATTTGAGCTAGGTAGGGAAATCAGGCAACCGGATTTGCAAATGAAACCCGGGAGTTAAATATCCCGGGCTTTATTTGCATGTTCCCGTCTGGCCACCTTTTAAAATCCCCCTTAGTTCGAACGAACTGCCCACAGCTACAGGCGGCAGTTTAAAGTTAATCCGAACTAAATCATTCCACGAGGAGTAACAGTAGATCCGAACTAAGGATTTAGTTTGGATTAACATTAAACTGCCAAGTGTAGCCGGGGGCTGGTTCTATGTGCATTGCTCAGGTGCGTGTGTGTGTGTGTGCGTGCGTGCTGTAGCTACCGGCTCTTGGCTGCTATTGGAATATCGTGTCTGGGGGCAGCGGCAGGTGTCGCCCACCTAGCGAGAGGGGCGGGTCCCCAGTGACCAGCGACCTGCCCGGACCAGGGCCCTTAAGCGTGGCCAGCACACACGGACAGGGCACTTGATCACGTGACCGGCTCCAGTTTGGGAAGTGCCAGGAGAGCAGAGGATTCCCCTCCGCATGGCCCAGGGGCAACAGGGTCCTGGGGGCCCCTCCCTCTCGTCTCCCTGCCCTCCGCTCCAGCAGCCTCGCAGGACAGAGCCGGGAGGGGTTTGCTGACCAGCCTGAGTCGGGACGGGCCCCAGGGGCTGTGATCCCGGCAGCTTGTTCCTCTCCACTCAGCGCCTGCCCCAAGCCCTTGGGGACGGGGGGGGGGGGGGCGGGGAGTGGGGCTGTCCACTCTTGTGCCCTGGCCCCTGTGGCAACGTGGAGCCGCGCTGCGCTGGATCTTGGAGAAGCAACAAACCTTCAGCTCTCCAGCCAGGCTGGGAGCCCCTCTGGCTGTGGACGGGATGCAGGGCGGGGCCCACGACGCGCCATCACGGCGGAGGGGGGGGGGCTTTCTGCAGCCGGCCCCCTCTCAGCCTTTTCATTCTGTGTTAATGAACCGTCCCCTGGCAGATGCTACAGGACGGGCCCAGCGAGCTCGGTGGGGTGGGATCTGACCTGGAACTGGGGCTGGGCCCTTGGGACTGGGAGAGCCTGCTGGGAGGTGGGGGATGGGTTAGAACCTCTCCCCTGTGTAAGGGGGGGCTGGGGGGCACAGGGCGCACTGGGGTGTCTGAGGGGAGGTGGGGGATGGGTTAGAACCTCTCCCCTGTGTAAGGGGGGGCTGGGGGGCACAGGGCGCACTGGGGTGTCTGAGGGGAGGTGGGGGATGGGTTAGAACCTCTCCCCTGTGTAAGGGGGGCTGGGGGGCACAGGGAGCACTGGGGTGTCTGAGGGGAGGCGGGGGATGGGTTATGACCTCTCCCCTGTGTGAGGGGGACTGGGGGGCACAGGGAGCACTGGGGTGTCTGAGGGGAGGTGGGGGATGGGTTATAACCTCCCCCCTGCGTAAGGAGGGCTGGGGGGGCACAGGGAGCACTGGGGTGTCTGAGGGGAGGTGGGGGATGGGTTATGACCTCTCCCCTGTGTGAGGGGGACTGGGGGGCACAGGGAGCACTGGGGTGTCTGAGGGGAGGTGGGGGATGGGTTATGACCTCTCCCCTGTGTAAGGGGGGCTGGGCACAGGGAGCACTGGGGTGTCTGAGGGGAGGTGGGGGATGGGTTATGACCTCTCCCCTGTGTAAGGGGGGCTGGGGGGGCACAGGGAACACTGGGGTGTCTGAGGGGAGGTGGGGGATGGGTTATAACCTCTCCCCTGTGTAAGGGGGGCTGGGGGGGCACAGGGAGCACTGGGGTATGTGAGGGGAGGTGGAGGGATGGGTTATAACCTCTCCCCTGTGTAAGGGGGGCCTGGGGGGCACAGGGAGCACTGGGGTGTCTGAGGGGAGGTGGGGGATGGGTTATAACCTCTCCCCTGTGTAAGGGGGGTTGGGGGGGCACAGGGAACACTGGGGTGTCTGAGGGGAGGTGGGGGATGGGTTATAACCTCTCCCCTGTGTAAGGGGGCTGGGGGGGGCACAGGGAGCACTGGGGTGTCTGAGGGGAGGTGGGGGATGGGTTATAACCTCTCCCCTGTGTGAGGGGGGCCTGGGGGGCACAGGGAGCACTGGGGTGTGTGAGGGGAGGCGGGGGATGGGTTATAACCTCTCCCCTGTGTAAGGGGTTCTGGGGGGCACAGGGAGCACTGGGGTGTCTGAGGGGAGGTGGGGGATGGGTTATAACCTCTCCCCTGTGTGAGGCGGGTTGGGGGGCACAGGGAGCACTGGGGTGTCTGAGGGGAGGTGGAGGATGGGTTAGAACCTCTCCCCTGTGTAAGGGGGGCCTGGGGGGCACAGGGAGCACTGGGGCGTCTGAGGGGAGGTGGGGGATGGGTTATAACCTCTCCCCTGTGTAAGGGGGGCTGGGGGGCACAGGGAGCACTGGGGTGTCTGAGGGGAGGTGGGGGATGGGTTATGACCTCTCCCCTGTGTAAGGGGGGCTGGGGGGCACAGGGAGCACTGGGGCGTCTGAGGGGAGGTGGGGGATGGGTTATGACCTCTCCCCTGTGTAAGGGGGGCTGGGGGGCACAGGGAGCACTGGGGCGTCTGAGGGGAGGTGGGGGATGGGTTATAACCTCTCCCCTGTGTGAGGGGGGCTGGGGGGCACAGGGAGCACTGGGGTGTCTGAGGGGAGGTGGGGGATGGGTTATGACCTCTCCCCTGTGTGAGGAGGGCTGGGGGGCACAGGGAGCACTGGGGTGTCTGAGGGGAGGTGGGGGATGGGTTATGACCTCTCCCCTGTGTGAGGAGGGTTGGGGGGCACAGGGAGCACTGGGGTGTCTGAGGGGAGGTGGGGGATGGGTTATGACCTCTCCCCTGTGTGAGGAGGGCTGGGGGGCACAGGGAAGGCTGGGGTGTGTGAGGGGAGGTGGGGGATGGGTTATAACCTCTCCCCTGTGTAAGGGGGGCTGGGGGGCACAGGGAGCACTGGGGTGTCTGAGGGGAGGTGGGGGATGGGTTAGAACCTCTCCCCTGTGTAAGGGGGTCTGGGGGGCACAGGGAGCACTGGGGTGTCTGAGGGGAGGTGGGGGATGGGTTATAACCTCTCCCCTGTGTAAGGGGGCTGGAGGTCACAGGGAGCGCTGGGGTGTCTGAGGGGAGGTGGCGGATGGGTTATAACCTCTCCCCTGTGTAAGGGGGGCTGGGGGGCACAGGGAGCACTGGGGCGTCTGAGGGGAGGTGGGGGATGGGTTATAACCTCTCCCCTGTGTGAGGGGGGCTGGGGGGCACAGGGAGCACTGGGGCGTCTGAGGGGAGGTGGGGGATGGGTTATGACCTCTCCCCTGTGTGAGGAGGGCTGGGGGGCACAGGGAGCACTGGGGTGTCTGAGGGGAGGTGGGGGATGGGTTATGACCTCTCCCCTGTGTGAGGAGGGTTGGGGGGCACAGGGAGCACTGGGGTGTCTGAGGGGAGGTGGGGGATGGGTTATGACCTCTCCCCTGTGTGAGGAGGGCTGGGGGGCACAGGGAACGCTGGGGTGTGTGAGGGGAGGTGGGGGATGGGTTATAACCTCTCCCCTGTGTGAGGCGGGTTGGGGGGCACAGGGAGCACTGGGGTGTCTGAGGGGAGGTGGAGGATGGGTTAGAACCTCTCCCCTGTGTAAGGGGGGCCTGGGGGGCACAGGGAGCACTGGGGCGTCTGAGGGGAGGTGGGGGATGGGTTATAACCTCTCCCCTGTGTAAGGGGGGCTGGGGGGCACAGGGAGCACTGGGGCGTCTGAGGGGAGGTGGGGGATGGGTTATGACCTCTCCCCTGTGTAAGGGGGGCTGGGGGGCACAGGGAGCACTGGGGCGTCTGAGGGGAGGTGGGGGATGGGTTATGACCTCTCCCCTGTGTAAGGGGGGCTGGGGGGCACAGGGAGCACTGGGGCGTCTGAGGGGAGGTGGGGGATGGGTTATAACCTCTCCCCTGTGTGAGGGGGGCTGGGGGGCACAGGGAGCACTGGGGTGTCTGAGGGGAGGTGGGGGATGGGTTATGACCTCTCCCCTGTGTGAGGAGGGCTGGGGGGCACAGGGAGCACTGGGGTGTCTGAGGGGAGGTGGGGGATGGGTTATGACCTCTCCCCTGTGTGAGGAGGGCTGGGGGGCACAGGGAAGGCTGGGGTGTGTGAGGGGAGGTGGGGGATGGGTTATAACCTCTCCCCTGTGTAAGGGGGGCTGGGGGGCACAGGGAGCACTGGGGTGTCTGAGGGGAGGTGGGGGATGGGTTAGAACCTCTCCCCTGTGTAAGGGGGTCTGGGGGGCACAGGGAGCACTGGGGTGTCTGAGGGGAGGTGGGGGATGGGTTATAACCTCTCCCCTGTGTAAGGGGGGCTGGGGGGCACAGGGAGCACTGGGGCGTCTGAGGGGAGGTGGGGGATGGGTTATAACCTCTCCCCTGTGTGAGGGGGGCTGGGGGGCACAGGGAGCACTGGGGCGTCTGAGGGGAGGTGGGGGATGGGTTATGACCTCTCCCCTGTGTGAGGAGGGCTGGGGGGCACAGGGAGCACTGGGGTGTCTGAGGGGAGGTGGGGGATGGGTTATGACCTCTCCCCTGTGTGAGGAGGGTTGGGGGGCACAGGGAGCACTGGGGTGTCTGAGGGGAGGTGGGGGATGGGTTATGACCTCTCCCCTGTGTGAGGAGGGCTGGGGGGCACAGGGAACGCTGGGGTGTGTGAGGGGAGGTGGGGGATGGGTTATAACCTCTCCCCTGTGTAAGGGGGGCTGGGGGGCACAGGGAGCACTGGGGTGTCTGAGGGGAGGTGGGGGATGGGTTAGAACCTCTCCCCTGTGTAAGGGGGCTGGAGGTCACAGGGAGCGCTGGGGTGTCTGAGGGGAGGTGGCGGATGGGTTATAACCTCTCCCCTGTGTAAGGGGGGCTGGGGGGCACAGGGAGCACTGGGGTGTCTGAGGGGAGGTGGCGGATGGGTTATAACCTCTCCCCTGTGTAAGAGGGGCTGGGGGGCACAGGGAGCACTGGGGTGTGTGAGGGGAGGTGGGGGATGGGTTATAACCTCTCCCCTGTGTAAGGGGGGCTGGGGGGCACAGGGAGCACTGGGGTGTCTGAGGGGAGGTGGGGGATGGGTTATAACCTCTCCCCTGTGTAAGGGGGGCTGGGGGGCACAGGGAGCACTGGGGTGTGTGAGGGGAGGTGGGGGGGTGGGTTAGAACCTCTCCCCTGTGTAAGGGGGCTGGGGGGCACAGGGAGCACTGGGGTGTGTGAGGGGAGGTGGGGGATGGGTTATGACCTCTCCCCTGTGTGAGGGGGGGCTGGGAGGACATGGTGCACAGGGCTCAGCACAGTGACACCATTTTCTGGTTGGTGAGAGGAGACACGCAGCAGGGCCAGGCGAGAGGCCTGCAGGCCGGGGGACACTGGGCTCCTCCATCTCCCTGCCCCACATGGCAACTCCACACGAGTGTGTGGCCCAATGTCAACTTTGGGTGAGCTCACCTGGACCCCACAGGCGAAAACCCGCCCCCCCACCCCGCACCTCTCCCAACCTCCTTCCGCCCCGCCTGAGAGGCTGCGTTCCTGGGGCTGGGACCTTCCTTGTGGCTGTTTGCTGAGCCCTGCCAAGATGCTACTGCCCCTCGGAAAGGGGGCGAGCGGACCCGGGCACAGGCGCCAGTGAGGGGCGTGCCAGGCCGTGTGCAGGCGATTTTACCCCTCAGCCCACTGGCTGCAGCCAGCCACACCCTCCCCACCAGGATTTCTGTCCCGACAAGAAAAGAAACCATCGCTCCGCGTGCCCCGCTCACGCCGACGGGAACCCCCAGCCCAGCGCGGCGCACGGCACGTACTTGAGAACTTCTCCCAGTTCACAGTGAAGCCGAAGGTTGGCTGGGCCCTCAGCTTCGTGTGATGCTGGGCTCCCTTCAGGGGCGACCTGCGGACACAGTTGCTGGTGGCCGTCACGGCTGTGAGGTACTCGCCGGAGAATTCTCCCGCCTCGTTAACGTCATGTATCTCCATCAGCGAGCCCAGCTCGTTCCGCCACAGGCCCGCACTGAGTCTGAGTGTAGGAAAGAAACATTTAACGAGAGAGAGAGAGAGAGAGGTCACATGTACCACAACAGAGTTCATAGCCCCCTCTCCCCATGCGTCAAAAGGACTGAGCAATGTCTTTTGCCTCTCAGGCTCACTAGTCCAACAGGTTCACTTACCCAAACTTTCTCGGTACCCCATGTCAAACGCCCCACTTACAGCTCTGGCCAGTCAGTGCAGACCCTGACACAGCATCCTGATGACCCCACCCCTTGGCTGTGTCTACACTGGCGTGATCTTGCGCCAAAGCGGCTGCTCTTGCTCAGAAATGTGCTGCCTGTCTCCATTGGCCGTGTGTTCTTGCCAAGTGCACTGACGTTCTCATGTATGAAATCAGGGCTTCTTCCGCAAGAATGACGATGCTCCCGCTCAGGGATAAGCCCTTTTGAGCAACTGTTCTTGCGCAAGAGGCCAGTGTGGACAGTCAACAGGAATTTCTTGAGCAAGAAACCCCTATGGCTAAAATGGCCATCGGCACGTTCTTGGGCAAGAGAGTGTCCACACTGCCATAGATGCTCTTGGGCAAAAGCACATGCCAGTGTAGACGTAGCCAGAAGAGTTCTTGTGCAAGAAGCTGCCAGTGTAGACGTAGCCCCTTGAGCCAGAGGCTAGGCCACCTTTGTGTTGCTCCTGTGGTCCGCTGGCTGCTCGGTTGGGTGGGATCCAAGGTGTAAATTGCCCTGGGACTGGGGCTGGGCCTTTGGGACTGGGAGAGCCTCTTGGGAGGTGGGGGGTGGGATATAACCTCTCCCCTGTGTGAGGGGGTTGGGGGGGGCACAGGGAGCACTGGGGTGTGTGAGGGGGGTGGGGGATGGGTTAGAACCTCTCCCCTGTGTAAGGGGGTCTGGGGGGCACAGGGAGCACTGGGGTGTCTGAGGGGAGGTGGGGGATGGGTTATAACCTCTCCCCTGTGTAAGGGGGGCTGGGGGGCACAGGGAGCACTGGGGTGCCTGAGGGGAGGTGGGGGATGGGTTATAACCTCTCCCCTGTGTAAGGAGGGCTGGGGGGCACAGGGAGCACTGGGGTGTCTGAGGGGAGGTGGGGGATGGGTTATGACCTCTCCCCTGTGTGAGGGGGGCTGGGGGGCACAGGGAGCACTGGGGTGTGTGAGGGGAGGTGGGGGATGGGTTATAACCTCTCCCCTGTGTCAGGAGGGCTGGGGGGCACAGGGAGCGCTGGGGTGTCTGAGGGGAGGTGGGGGGATGGGTTAGAACCTCTCCCCTGTGTAAGGGGGGCTGGGGGGCACAGGGAGCACTGGGGTGTCTGAGGGGAGGTGGGGGATGGGTTAGAACCTCTCCCCTGTGTAAGGGGGGCTGGGGGGCACAGGGAGCACTGGGGTGTCTGAAGGGAGGTGGGGGATGGGTTATGACCTCTCCCCTGTGTAAGGGGGCTGGGGGGCACAGGGAGCACTGGGGTGTGTGAGGGGAGGTGGGGGATGGGTTATAACCTCTCCCCTGTGTAAGGGGGGGCTGGGGGGCACAGGGAGCACTGGGGTGTGTGAGGGGAGGTGGGGGATGGGTTAGAACCTCTCCCCTGTGTAAGGGGGGGCTGGGGGGCACAGGGAGCACTGGGGTGTCTGAGGGGAGGTGGGGGATGGGCTATAACCTCTCCCCTGTGTAAGGGGGGGGGTTAGGGGGCACAGGGAGCACTGGGGTGTCTGAGGGGATTTGCTTGGGAGGCTCCGTGCTGGCATAGTGGCTTTTGTGACCCATTCAGTAGTTTATGGATGAGGACCCCAGACTTGGCCAGTAAGTAGCCCTGGCTCCGAGCCATTTGCTCTGATCTGACACTCTCAGTCCCAGGGCCAGACCAGCTGAGGCTCAACAAGGAGAAGTGCAGGGTCCTGCCCTTGGGTGGGAAGAATCCCAGGCATTGGTACAGGCTGGGTAAGGAGCATTGCCAGCCGATCCAGAGCAGTGATCATTCCCCTTTATTCGGCTCTGGTGAGGCCACATCTGGCCTACTCTGTCCAGTTCTGGGCCCCCCACTCTAGAGAGGACGTGGGCGCAATGGAGAGTTGAGTGTGGGGGCGACGAAGATGGTTCGGGGGCTGGAGCACATGGCCTAGAGGAGAGGCTGAGGGATTGGGGTTTGTTCAGTCTGCAGTGCAGCAGAGCGAGGGGGGATCTGAGAGCAGCCTGCACCTCCCTGCAGGGGGTTCCAAAGAGGCTGTTCTCCGTGGGGGCGGGTGGCAGAATGAGGAGCAATGACCGCAGGGCACTGGACTAAGTGACCTGCCAAGGGCCCTCCTGGCCTTTGTGTCTGGCTCTGGGCACAGCAAAGCAGCCGGGCGAGCCGGGGGTGGGCAGGCAGCGCGGCAGGCGGGGGGGGGGGGGTGGGCGCTGACTTGCTGAGCCACAGTGGGGGATCTATTCACTGGGCAGCCCTCACGGCCGATGCCTGGGGCCGCTCCCATCGCTTGCCTGGCCAGGTCACTGGGGAGCATGGACCTGTCTGCACGTGGGGCCTGAGAGCTATTTGCAAACCAGAGGGTGGGACATTCCCCCCAGAACGTGTGTTTGGTACCCGGACACCAGGCTCACCAGGGAGCGACGCCCAGAGAAGTGAGCCTGGGGCTGGGGGTGCCGGGCGGGGCTAGGCCTGGGCTCGCCCAGAGGCCATGGAGAAGGGCAGCAGCATCTGTCATAACCAGGAGGGTTGGCCAGCACCTGGGGACTAAGGGGTTAACTGTCTCCTGTCTCTAGCCAGGTATCTGGACAGCCAATAGGAATGCAGGCAGGGCTTTCAAACTGGGACAAAGGAATTTTTAACTTTTCCCTCCTTTGTGTGAGCCAGGGCGGTTTCCCTCCAGGTAACGGAGATGGGAGGCGTCTCTCGCCAAGAAAAGTCTTTTCACAATAGGTAGGTAGGCTACAGCTAGTTAACCCGTCAGGCGTCATTGTTTTCCCGGTTTGGGACTGTGGAAATGGTGAGTGTGCTGCTGAAAGTGGGTTCCTCTCCTTTGAACCAAGTCCTGGGCCCGCGGATTCCCGTGAGGCTCGATTAATTAGTGGCTTTTTTCCCCCTAGTGACGTTCTCACGCTTGCAACTATGGTTTTGTTTTGATGATAAAAGTTTGTTTCTTTTTTTTGAATTAACCTGGTATTGGTTCAGTTCTGTGTCCTGGGAAATCGGTCAGTGGGATCTGCAGGCCTCCGACTAGGGGGCAGCTCCCACAGACGGCAGCTGTATTTGCTCTTTTCTTTGTCAAGCGCTTTGGGGGAAACGAGCTTGAGGTCCCCCTTAGGTCTTTAGGGAGGAGGTTTCCCAAGTCATCTCTTCCCTGGTTTTTCTTGGAATGCTTGGATGGTGGCACCCGGTCTTATTCTCCAAAGTCCGGGCATTAGGATTTTGGGGGAAGTTTTTGTACCAAAGCCTGGAGAGATCAGGTTTTGGGGGGGCTTGTGCATTTATCATGCCAGAATGTGGAACAGCCTCCACAATCTTCCTGCCCCGGTCGGTGCCTTTTCTGCCCCCAGCCATCAGAGAGGGAGGAACAACAGCAAGAGCCGGGGCAACCAAGCTGCCAGGGTGTCCCCGAAAGGCCACAGCTCCTGGGAGAGATTCCAGCAGCTGCCAGGAGCTGGCGAGGGGCAGGTCAGGTCACGCCTGAAAGAGCCGAGGACGATAAAACACAAGAGATTCGTTTGCCTCCCTCGCTAGAGCTTTATGGGGAAAGGAGCTGAACTGCCGTGGGGGACAGGGCAGCTGGAGAGTGAGGGGAGATGGAGACAGACGGCGACTGCAGCCCAGCAAACAGCCGGGCGAGACGCTCTCCAGAGAGCCAGATCCAGTCGAGACCAGGCGGGCACAGGAGCCGTGGGGCGGGCACAGGAGTTGTGGGGCGGGCACAGGAGCCGTGGGGCAGACAGCATATTCACGGTGATAGTGGAGCAGGAGTGTCACACTGTGGAGAATGACTCTGAAGGATTTTCCCCCGCTCTCGATTTTGTTTCCGGGTGAAATCATTTGTGCCGACCCTGTGGAGAAGCACAGAGCTGGGGTTACTGGCCCAGGGCCTGCGCTTGGGGAACCCTCATACAAGGAGAACCAGGAGCATCAAGGGAGTCATGAAGATAAGGGCCAGACGTGACAATTCATAAAATCATAGGACTGGAAGGGACCTCGAGAGTCATCGAGTCCAGTCCCCGGCCCTCACGACAGGACCAAATACTGTCTAGACCATCCCTGACCGGTGTCTGTCCAACCTGATCTTCAATATCTCCAGGGATATCCCAGTGTTTAACCACCCTGACAGACAAAAAGTTTTTCCTAATGTCCAACCTAAACCTCCCTTGCTGCAGTTTAAGCCCCTTGCTTCTTGTCCTGTCCTCAGAGGCCAAGGGGAACAATTTTTCCCCCTCCTCCTTGTGACACCCTTTTAGATGCTTGAAAGACGCTGTCATGTGCCCTCTCGGTCTGCTCCTTTCCAAACTAAACAAGCCCAGTTCTTTCAGCCTCCCTTCATAGGTCACGTTCTCTAGACCTTTCATCATTCTCATTGCTCTTCTCTGGACCTTCTCCAATTCCTCTACATCAGGCATGTCCAAAGTCCGGCCCGCGGGCCAATTGCGGCCCGTGTTCCGATTTAATATGGCCCCCACTTCCTCCCCCTCTCCTGGCTCCCCGGCGCTCTTTTGAACTGGCGCGCCCAGTGCGCCGCTTCCGGCCGCGCCGCCGCCGCCCATGGCCTCCACGGTCCTAGAGCCTGCCCTGTAGGGCACATCCGCAGCCCCGCTCCCCCGCACAGCTGCGGGTTCGCCCTGCCCCCGGGCCGCCGTGAGGCTGGCGTGCCCTGCGCTCTCCGCCCGCCTCCGACCCCACGGGCCCTCCGCCTTGGGGCTGAGAGTGCGGGGACGGCCCTCACGCATGTTCACTTCTTCAAATCTGGCCCTCTTTGAAAAAAGTTTGGACACCCCTGCTCTACATCATTCTTGAAATGCGGTGCCAAGAACTGGACACAAGACTCCAACTCAGGCCTAACCAGTGCAGAGTAGAGCGGAAGAATGACTTCTTGTGTCTTGCTCACAACACTCCTGTTAATACAGCCCAGAATCAGGTTTGCTTTCTTTGTATCAGCATCACACTGCTGACTCAGATTTAGCTTGTGGTCCACTCTGACCCCTAGATCCCTTTCTGCAGAACTCCTCCTAGACAGTCGCGTCCCATTCTGTGTGTGTGACATGGATAGGTCCTTCCTACGTGCAGAACTTAGCATTTGTCCCCCCATTGCCTGGGCCCCCCATCCGGGAATTCCCCTCCTGTAGTCTACACCTCACAGGGCCTCAGCAGGAGCATGGAGGGCAGGGAGGGGCAGCAGGCAATTCCTAGCAGTGCTTCATTTGGGGGGGCCCAGCTGCCCAGGGACGCAGAGTGGCTGTGAGTGTCCCACCCTGGCCTGGCCCCACTTTCACCCAGAGGCACCCTGGGGGCTGCACATCCAGCCGCCCCCTCCTGGGAAGGCCAGCAAGGCCATGCTTTGTGCTTGTCATAGAATCATAGAATCATAGAACTGGAAGGGACCTCGAGAGGTCATCGAGTCCAGCCCCCCGCCCTCAAGGCAGGACCAAGCTCCGTCTACACCATCCCTGACAGATGTCTATCTAACCTGTTCTTAAATATCTCCAGAGAGGGAGATTCCACCACCTCCCTTGGCAATTTATTCCAATATTTGACCACCCTGACAGTTAGGAATTTTTTCCTAATGTCCAATCTAAACCTCCCCTGCTGCACTTTAAGCCCATTACTCCTTGTCCTGTCCTCAGAAACCAAGAGGAACAAATTTTCTCCTTCCTCCTTGTGACACCCTTTTAGATATTTGAAAACCGCTATCATGTCCCCCCTTAATCTTCTTTTTTCCAAACTAAACAAGCCCAGTTCATGAAGCCTGGCTTCATAGGTCATGTTCTCTAAACCTTTAATCATTCTTGTCGCTCTTCTCTGTACCCTTTCCAATTTCTCCACATCTTTCTTGAAATGTGGCGCCCAGAACTGGACACAGTACTCCAGCTGAGGCCTAACTAGTGCAGAGTAGAGCGGCAGAATGACTTCACGAGTTTTGCTTACAACACACCTGTTGATACAACCTAGAATCATATTTGCTTTTTTTGCAACAGCATCACACTGTTGACTCATATTCAACTTGTGGTCCACTATGACCCCTAGATCCCTTTCCGCCATGCTCCTTCCTAGACAGTCGCTTCCCATCTTGTATGTATGGAATTGATTGTTCCTTCCTAAGTGGAGCACTTTGCATTTCTCTTTATTAAACCTCATCCTGTTTACCTCTGACCATTTCTCTAACTTGCTAAGGTCATTTTGAATTATGTCCCTATCCTCCAAAGAAGTTGCAACCCCACCCAGTTTGGTATCATCTGCAAACTTAATAAGTGTACTCTCTATCCCAATATCTACATCATTGATGAAGATATTGAACAGTACGGGTCCCAGAACAGACCCTTGCGGAACTCCACTTGTTATCCCTTTCCAGCAGGATTTAGAACCGTTAACAACAACTCTCTGACTACGGTTATCCAGCCAATTATGCACCCACCTTATCGTGGCCCTATCTAAGTTATATTTGCCTAGTTTATCAATAAGAATATCATGCGAGACCATGTCAAATGCCTTACTAAAGTCTAGGTATATGACATCCACCGCTTCTCCCTTATCCACAAGGCTCGTTATCTTATCAAAGAAAGCTATCAGATTAGTTTGGCATGACTTGTTCTTCACAAACCCATGCTGGCTATTCCCTATCACTTTATTACCTTCCAAGTGTTTGCATAGGATTTCCTTAATTACCTGCTCCATTATCTTCCCTGGGACAGACGTTAAACTGACCGGTCTGTAGTTTCCTGGGTTGTTCTTATTCCCCTTTTTATAGATGGGCACAATATTTGCCCTTTTCCAGTCTTCTGGAATCTCCCCTGTCTGCCATGATTTTTCAAAGATCATAGCTAAAGGCTCAGATACCTCCTCTATCAGCTCCTTGAGTATCCTGGGATGCATTTCATCAGGACCTGGTGACTTGCTGACATCTAACTTTCCTAAGTGATTTTTAACTTGTTCTTTGTGTATCCTATCTTCTAAACTTACCGTCTCTCTGCTTGTATTCACTACGTTAGGCACACCTCCAGACTTCTCGGTGAAGACCGAAACAAAGAAGTCATTGAGCATCTCCGCCATTTCCAAGTTCCCTGTTACTGCTTCTCCCTCCTCACTAAGCAGTGGGCCTACCCTGTCCTTGGTCTTCCTCTTGCTTCTAATGTATTTATAAAAGGTCTTCTTGTTTCCCTTTATGCCTGTAGCTAGTTTGATCTCATTTTGTGCCTTTGCCTTTCTAATCTTGCCCCTGCATTCCCGTGTTGCTTGCCTATATTCATCCTTTGTTATTTGTCCTAGTTTCCATTTTTTATACGACTCCTTTTTTATTTTGAGATCATGCAAGATCTCCTTGTTAAGCCAAGCTGGTCTTTTGCCGTATTTTCTATCTTTCCTACACAGCGGAATTGTTTGCTTTTGGGCCCTTAACAACGTCCCTTTGAAATACTTCCAACTCTCCTCAGTTGTTTTTCCCTTCAGTCTTGCTTCCCAAGTTCTCTGAGCTTATCAAAATCTGCCTTCCTGAAATCCATTACCTCAATTGTGCTGGTCTCCCTTCTACCTTTCCTTAAGATCATGAACTCTATTATTTCGTGATCACTGTCCCCTATACTGTCTTCCACTTTCAAGTTCTCAACTAGTTCCTCCCTATTTGTTAAAATCAAATCCAGAACAGCTTCTCCTCTGGTAGCTTTTTCAATCTTCTGAAACAGAAAGTTGTCTCCAATGCAGTCCAGAAACTTATTGGATAGCCTGTGCCTCGCTGTGTTAGTTTCCCAACATATGTCTGGATAGTTGAAGTCCCCCATCACCACCAAATCTTGGGCTTTGGATAGTTTTGTTAATTGTTTAAAAAAGGCCTCATCCACCTCTTCCACCTGGCTAGGTGGCCTGTAGTAGACTCCTAGCATGACATCACCCTCATTTTTTACCCCATTAAGCTTAACCCAGAGACTCTCTACACAGCTATCTCCTACGTTCATCTCCACTTCAGTCCAAGTGTGTACATTTTTAATATACAAGGCAACCCCTCCTCCCTTTTTTCCCTGTCTGTCCGTCCTGAGCAAGCCGTACCCTTCCATACCAACATTCCAATCATGCGTCCCATCCCACCAGGTTTCTGTAATACCATAAGAACATAAGAACATAAGAACGGCCGTACTGGGTCAGACCAAAGGTCCATCTAGCCCAGTAGCCTGTCTGCCGACAGTGGCCAGCACCAGGTACCCCAGAGAGGGTTGACCGAAGACAATGATCAAGCGATTTGTCTCCTGCCATCCCTCTCCAGCCTCTGTCAAACAGAGGCCAAGGACACCATTTTATCCCCTGGCTAATAGCCTTTTATGGACCTAACCTCCATGAAATTATCTAGCTTCTCTTTAAACTCTATTATAGTCCTAGCCTTCACCGCCTCCTCTGGCAAGGAGTTCCACAGGTTGACAACACGCTGTGTGAAGAAGAACTTCCTTTTATTAGTTTTAAACCTGCTACCCATTAATTTCATTTGGTGTCCTCTAGTTCTTCTATTATGGGAACTAATAAATAACTTTTCTTTATCAGCCCTCTCCACACCACTCATGATTTTATAGACCTCTATCATATCTCCCCTCAGTCTCCTCTTTTCTAAACTGAAAAGTCCCAGTCTCTTTAGCCTCTCCTCATATGGGACCCGTTCCAAACCCCTAATCATTTTAGTTGCCCTTTTCTGAACCCTTTTCAAAACCAAAATATCTTTTTTGAGGTGAGGAGACCACATCTGTACACAGTATTCAAGATGTGGGCGTACCATAGTTTTATACAGGGGCAGTAAGATGTTCTGGGTCTTATTTTCTATCCCTTTCCTAATAATTCCTAGCATCCTATTTGCCTTTTTGACCGCCACTGCACACTGTGTGGAAGTTTTCAGAGAACTGTCCACGATAACTCCAAGATCCCTTTCCTGATTTGTCGTAGCCAAATTAGCCCCCATCATACTGTACGTATAGTTGGGGTTATTTTTCCCGATGTGCATTACTTTACACTTATCCACATTAAATTTCATTTGCCATTTTGTTGCCCAATCACTCAGTTTGGTGAGATCTTCTTGGAGTCCCTCACAGTCTGCTTCTGTCTTGACTATCCTAAACAGTTTGGTATCATCCGCAAACTTTACTACCTCACTGCTTACCCCTTTCTCCAGATCATTTATGAATAAGTTGAAAAGGATTGGTCCCAGGACTGACCCTTGGGGGACACCACTAGTTACCCCTCTCCAATCTGAAAATTTACCATTTATTCCTACCCTTTGTTTCCTGTCTTTTAGCCAGTTCTCAATCCAGGAAAGGACCATCCCTCTTATCCCATGGCCATGTAATTTACACAAGAGCCTTTGGTGAGGGACCTTGTCAAAGGCTTTCTGAAAATCCAAGTATACTATATCTACTGGATCCCCCTTGTCCGCATGTTTGTTAACCCCTTCAAAGAACTCTAATAGATTAGTAAGACAGGATTTCCCTTTACAGAAACCATGTTGACTTTTGTACAACAAATTATGTTCTTCTACATGATTCACAATTTTATTCTTTACTATTGTTTCGACTAATTTGCCCGGTACTGAAGTTAGACTTACCAGTCTGTAATTGCTAGGATCGCCTCTAGAGCCCTTTTTAAATATTGGTGTCACGTTGGCTACCTTCCAGTCATTAGGTACGGAAGCCGATTTAAAGGATAGGTTACAAACCACAGATAATAGCTCAGCAATTTCCCATTTAAGTTCTTTTAGAACCCTTGGATGAATGCCATCCGTCCCGGAGATTTGTTAACATTAAGTTTTTCTATTTGTTCCAAAACCTCCTCTAATGACACTTCAATCCGGGACAGTTCCTCAGATTCATCACCCACAAAGGACGGTGCAGATTCAGGAATCTCCCCAACATCCTCAGCCGTGAAGACTGAAGCAAAGAAATCATTTAGTTTCTCCGCAATGGCTTTATCGTCCTTGATTGCTCCTTTTATAGCTCGATCATCTAGGGGACCTACAGGCTTTTTAGCAGGCTTCCTGCTTCTAATGTACTTAAAAAACATTTTATTTCTTTTTGAGTTTTTGGCTAGCTGTTCCTCAAAATCTTTTTTTGCTTTTCTTATTACTTTTTGACAGTTGATTTGACAGTGTTTATGTTCCTTTCTATTTATCTCACTAGGATTGGACTTCCACTTCTTAAAAGATACCTTTTTGTCCCTCACCGCTTCTTTTACATGGTGGTTAAGCCACGGTGACTCTTTTTTAGGTCTCTTGCTATGTTTTTTAATTTGGGGTATACATTTCAGTTGGGCCTCTATTATGGTGTCTTTAAAAAGTTTCCATGCAGCTTTCAGGGATTTGGCTCTAGTCACTGTGCCTTTTAATTTCTGTTTAACAAACCTCCTCATTTTTGTGTAATTCCCCTTTTTGAAATTAAATGCCAGGGTGCTGGACTGCTGAGGTGTTCTTCCCACCACAGGAATGTTGAATGTTATTATATTATGGTCACTATTCCCAAGCGGTCCTGTAACGGTTATATCCTGGACCTGATCCTGCACTCCACTCAGGACTAAATCGAGAATTGCCTCTCCCCTTGTGGGTTCCTGCACTAGCTGCTCCAAGAAGCAGTCATTTAAGCCATTGAGAAATTTTATCTCCGCTTCTCTTCCTGAGGTGACATGTATCCAGTCAATATGTGGGTAATTAAAACCCCCCATTATTATAGAATTCTCTATTTTGGTAGCCTCTCTAATCTCCCTCAGCATTTCTATGTCAGTATTGCTGTCCTGGTCAGGTGGTCGGTAATATATCCCTACTGCTAATTTCTTGTTATTGGAGCATGGAATTACTATCCATAGCGATTCTATGGAACATGTTGATTCACTTAATATTTTTATTTCATTTGATTCTACATTATCTTTCACATACAGTGCCACTCCGCCACCCACCCGGCCTGCTCTATCCTTTCGATATATTTTATACCCCGGTATGATTGTGTCCCACAGGTTTTCCTCATTCCACCAGGTTTCAGTGATGCCTATGATGTCAATCTCCTCATTTAATACGAGGTACTCTAGTTCACCCATCTTATTAGTCAGACTCCTAGCATTTGTGTACAAGCACTTTAAAAATTTGCCACTGCTTATTTGTCTGCCCTTCCCTGATGCATTGGATTCCTTTCTATGCAGTTGTTTGTCAGCTCTGGCCAATGGTTTGCCCTCTCCCTTCCTCTCTTTCCGACTACAGCTTAGAGAATCTCTATCAACGGATTCTCCTCTAAGAGAAGTCTCTCCGATTTACGTGCATCTCCGCACCAATCGGCTTTCCCCCATCTCTTAGTTTAAAAACTGCTCTACGGCTTTATTACCAATGATATCATAGTTGTATTTATTGGTTAGCAATTCCAGTTCTTCCTGCTTATTACCCATACTTCTCGCATTTGTATATAGGCATCTAAGATACTGATTTGATCTTGCCTCCCTGTTGTGCCCTGACCCTCCTTTCTCCTTGCCATTATAGGCCGTAGTCCCCCCCATTTCCAACCCATCTCCCAGTCCCACACATTCAGCACTTACCTGTGGGCTTTGCTCACCTGCCCCCGTCAAACCTAGTTTAAAGCCCTCCTCACATGAAAGAGCCCTCTTCCGGGTCCCTGCGCTCTGACCCGGCTCCCCACGCTTCCTCCTCCTACCCCCGACCCTAGGGGAGAAGAGCTGTGGGCAGACGTGGGCCTAGTCCCAGCCTAACCCGCTGGGGGATTCGACACCGCTCTGGGGTGTGACGGGGCCAGGCCCTGCCGTCCCGCTCCATAGGCAGCACCTTGGCTCCCAGCCAGGCTGTGCCCAGCACCCACCTGGTGGCCCCCCAGCTGTCTCCTGGGGACCCGACCTTCTCACGCAGCAGCCATGTAACCTTCAGAATTTCCTTCCTTTTCTCATCCACGAAGCACTGGCCCACGAAGACGGTGGTGGAGTCTGCGAGGGAGCAGGCAGGAGTCAGAAGGAGGGACACTCCATGTGGCCCCAGGGATCCGGGGGTGCAGGGTACTGTGTGCCGGTGACAGCAGTGTTGCCTGGGAGGGCATGTTCCCAGGCACCCTCCATTGGTCTTGAATTCAGCTCCTGACCCCAGAAGCAGCCTTGCAGGTAACAACGAGCCAGGAAGAACTGTGGACCCGTCCTGACATAGGATGTAACCAGAGACTTTTAAGCCAGCAGCTGTAACATCTCTGCTAGAGCCTGCATCGAGGACTGGGAGATTCGCTGCATGTAACGGAGGATACTTTAACAACCTCACTCTCAGGCTTTTCTTTCTTGTAGTAATGAACCTTTAGATGGTAGATTCTAAAGGACTGGCCCAGTGTGACCTTGTGGGTAAGATCCAGAGGGTAAATTGACCTGGGATCTGTGGCTGGTTTCTTGGGACCTGAAGAACCTGTTCGGGGTAGGTGCGATGGGTTCTGTAACCCCTCACCTGTGTTAGGCCCGGGGCTGACTATGGCACTGGGAGAGCTGGGATGTCCGAGGGGTTTTGCTCGTGAGGCTTCCTGCTGGCCGGATTGGCAGCTGGAGCGCTCGGTGTGACTGGTGTGGCCTATCGGGAAGGTCTCCAGTCAGGGGCTGTAGGGAGCCCTGAGTTTGAGCAATTCGCCCTGAGCAGACGCCCTCAGCTGTGCCCAGACCTGGCCCGGCCCATCACACATACTAGCGGAGATAAAAGATGCACTCCGGCACATTCCTGCTCACTCGCATCCCATGTGGGTGAAATCCGAGGTGGAACAAGTATCAGCAACACGGGGGCCCTGTTACCCCACCCGCCTCTGGGCCACCTCTTCTTTTCTAACACTGACCATAGCCAGCTCGGCGCGGTTCTGCCCTGCCCAGGGGCAGCCCCCTCGGGCCTCATTCCACCCCCCGCACACGCCAGGCCCCTCGCCGGTCTCACTGCCCCCGGGTCCCTCCATGGATAAAGCTCTCCAGGGGTATGTCTACACTACAAAGTTAGTTCGAACTAACATTCATAGGCGCTACACTAGCGCTGCGTTAGTTCGAATTTAATTGGAACTAGCGGAGCGCTTAGTTCGAACTAGGTAAACCTCATTCTACGAGGATTAAGCCTAGTTCGAACTTACTAGTTCGAATTAAGGGCTGTGTAACCCCTTAATTCGAACTAGTGGGAGGCTAGCCCTCCCCAGCTTTCCCTGGTGGCCACTCTGGCCAACACCAGGGAAACTCGTCTGCCCCCCTCCCGGCCCCAGACCTCTTAAAGGGGCACGGGCTGGCTATGGTGCCCATGCCAGGTGCAAGCCTGCCAGCACCCAGCCAGCAGACCCTGCTACTGGGTCAGACAGGCTACTGGCCTAGATGGACCTTTGGTCTGACCCAGGATGGCCATTGTAAGCTCAGGGCTCAGGGTTGGGGGTCTCAGTGGACCCCCTTGATTTTCATGCAAACCTGCTCATGGGTGGCCAGGCTGGCAGCTCTCCTGCCCTAGACGGCCACTTTCCTGTGCCTAGTGCGGAGGTCGTGGACAAGGTCCACGATGTCCGCACTAGCCCAGGAGGGTGCCCGCCTCTTGCGGTCCCGGGCAAGCTCCTGGGAGCCGCCAGCCTGGTCCCGGGAAGAGGGGGTGGGCTGGGGGACATCGGGTGGGTGGCTCTGTGCCGTGCCAGGTGCAGGGTCTGCTGGCTGGGTGCTGGCAGGCTTGCACCTGGCACGGGCACCGTAGCCAGCCCGTGCCCCTTTAAGGGGTCCGGGGCCGGGAGGGGGGCATAGAGTTTCCCTGGTATTGGCCAGAGTGGCCACCAGGGAAACCTGGGAAGCCTTAGCCTCCCACTAGTTCGAATTAAGGGGCTACACAGCCCTTAATTCGAACTAGCTAGTTCGAACTAGGCTTAATCCTCGTAAAATGAGGTTTTCCTAGTTCGAACTAAGCGCTCCACTAGTTCAAATTAAGTTCGAACTAGCGGAGCGCTAGTGTAGCGCCTAGGAAAGTTAGTTCGAGCTAACTTTGTAGTGTAGACATACCCACATGTACATACCTGGAGCCCATAAGCGAACACACACAGAGCCCATAAGCGAACACACACAGAGCCCATAAGTGAACACACACAGAGCCCACTCTCAAGAGCACCCAGAGCCCTTGAGCGAAGGTGCCCAGAGACCACAGGCAAACGCATACGGAGCCCATGGGCGAACACTGCCCCCCTCTGAGCTGCTCCCGCCCTGCCTGAGAGGCTGCGTTCCTGGGGCTGGGACCTTCCTTGTGGCTGTTTGCTGAGCCCTGCCAAGATGCTACTGCCCCTCGGAAAGGGGGCGAGCGGACCCGGGCACAGGCACCAGTGAGGGGCGCGCCAGGCCGTGTGCAGGCGATTTTACCCCTCAACCCACTGGCTGCAGCCAGCCACACCCTCCCCACCAGGATTTCTGTCCCGACAAGAAAAGAAACCATCGCTCCGCGTGCCCCGCTCACGCCGACGGGAACCCCCAGCCCAGCGCGGCGCACGGCACGTACTTGAGAACTCCCAGTTCACAGTGAAGCTGAAGACCGGAGACGTCTCTGCCTTCGTGTGATGCTGGGCTCCCTTCAGGGGCGAGATGCGGATACAGTTGCTGGTGGCCGTCACGGCTGTGAGGTACTCGCCGGAGAATTCTCCCGCCTCGTTAACGTCATGTATCTCCATCAGCGAGCCCAGCTCGTTCCGCCACAGGCCGGACAGGTCACACTGAAAGGGGAGCAGACGTGTTCCCACGCACGGCGTGAGGCCGGGGCCCCAGGACCCCAACAGAGCCAACGGGCCTGGCCTGGGTCCTGGAACCCCGGGGAGCTGCGGGCGTCAGACGAACCCCCGGCCCTGTGCTCTGAGGTGAGCGGCGAGCCCCTGGCCTTGTCTGGCACCAGCTGGCTGGCAGGTGCCCTGTGCCCGGTCCGTGGGGGGGACTTTGCAGAGCCCCTGGTCTCGCCGTGGGGCACGTGCGCCGTTACTGACACCCAGGCCTGGGTCCCCGCCCGCTCCCGCGCCAGGCAGCCTGAGCGGACAGGAGGAGCCGGAGTCCGACCTCACAGGGCGGGAAGCAGAGACGCCCAGAGACGTCAGAATGGGAATTGGCCCTGTGATGGCGCGTTGGGGGTCCCCCGTCTCCTGCACCCCGAAATGGCACAAACAGACTGCACCAGCCGGTGGAATAGAGGAAGTTTATTGCCTCTCCAGGATACAGCACAGCACAGATGGAATCTGGTCACAGAGCTGGGCTAGGATGCCTCAGGCCCCCTTGAGATGGGGGAGACTGGGCCCCTAAACTCCAGCCCCTTTCCTTAGGCTGTCTCCTCCATGCTCCCAGACACCGACTAAACTCACCCTCTTCCAGCCCTGCCCCCCAGCCAGGGCAGCATTCACCTCCCTTTGTTCCTCTCCATGGGGGGTGTCTGGCCACTGGTTTGCATAGTGACTCATCCTGTTTTGCTGGGTCATGGTACCCACGGCAGCCAGTGGGGGTTACCCCAGAGCCAGCAGCATAGAAACCAGCCAGATACCCCCACTACGTCACAGGCCCCCAGACCAGAGACATTGGGGCAGGGGGCCTGGCGAGGCCTCTGGGCCTGCGGCCGGTGACGTGACACCGAGACCTGTGGCCCCCAGGGTCCGGCAGCCCGAGCGCCCGTCTTGATTCAATATTTTACAGACTCCACATCCCCCACTGAGCCCCAAGACCCCACCCTCACCCTGCCTCTTCCTGCCCCCCACTCCGCCCCTGCCCCCTCACCCCGCCACTTCCTGCCCCCCACTCCGCCCCTGCCCCCCTCACCCTGCCACTTCCTGCCCCCCACTCCGCCCCTGCCCCCCTCACCCTGCCTCTTCCTGCCCCCCACTCCGCCCCTGCCCCCTCACCCCGCCACTTCCTGCCCCCCACTCCGCCCCTGCCCCCTCACCCTGCCTCTTCCTGCCCCCCACTCCGCCCCTGCCCCCTCACCCCGCCACTTCCTGCCCCCCACTCCGCCCCTGCCCCCTCACCCCGCCACTTCCTGCCCCCCACTCCGCCCCTGCCCCCTCACCCCGCCACTTCCTGCCCCCCACTCCGCCCCTGCCCCCTCACCCCGCCACTTCCTGCCCCCCACTCCGCCCCTGCCCCCTCACCCCGCCACTTCCTGCCCCCCACTCCGCCCCTGCCCCCTCACCCCGCCACTTCCTGCCCCCCACTCTGCCCCTGCCCCCTCACCCTGCTTCTTCCTGCCCCCCACTCTGCCCCTGCCCCCCTCACCCTGCCTCTTCCTGCCCCCCACTCTGCCCCTGCCCCTTCACCCTGCGTCTTCCTGCCCCCCACTCTGCCCCTGCCCCCCTCACCCTGCCTCTTCCTGCCCCCACTCTGCCCTCCTCACCCTGCTTCTTCCTCCCCCCACTCTGCCCCTACCCCCCTCACCGTGCCTCTTCCTGCCCCCTATGCCTCCCCTACACCCTCACCCTGCCTCTTCCTGCCCCCCACTCTTCCCCCCACACCCCGCCTCTTCCTGCCCTCCACTCTGCCTCTGCCCCCCTCACCCTGCCTCTTCCTGCCCCCCACTCTGCCCCCCTCACCCCGCCTCTTCCTGCCCCCACTCTTCACCCCTCACCCCGCCTCTTCCTGCCTCCCACTCTGCCCCTGCCCCCCTCGCCCCACCTCTTTCTGCCCCCACCCCTCCCCGTCCCCTTCCTCCCTGCCTCTTTCTGACCCAGCCCCAGCCCCACTCCACGCCCCTTTCTAATGCTTCCTGCACATTCCCCGTGGGGGGGAGGGCTGATCAGCTGGGCCCCTGGACATAGCTGCTGCCCCAGTGTCTGACCCACGTCCCCTGGGTTCCACTGGGCTGGATCCCCTCGTCTCCTGCACTGGGCAGGGGGAGCAGCCTGTTCCTGGCTTGTCACGACCCCGTTACCGGTGGGATCCTTAGCGCCTGGTCTCCTCGACACGGGACACGCCCCACTTGGGCCCCCCAGCACCTGCAGGGCCCCTGCCTGCCACCGTCAGCACATCGACACAGCAAGGGAGCTCTGGCCCCGCTGCAGACATGGTCCCTGGAACATGGTCCTGCCCCCTCGGCCGGCACAAACCTGGGATGGCCCAGACCCCTCAGACCCTCGCCTGCCCCAGAGCCAGCACCCAGCCCCCTCGGTCCCTCGCCCTACCCCAGAGCCAGCCCTCAGCCCCCTCGGTCCTTCGCCCTGCCCCAGAGCCAGCACCCAGCCCCCTCGGTCCTTCGCCCTGCCCCAGAGCCAGCACCCAGCCCCCTCGGTCCTTCACCCTGCCCCAGAGCCAGCACCCAGCCCCCTCGGTCCCTCGCCCTGCCCCAGAGCCAGCACCCAGCCCCCTCGGTCCCTCGCCCTGCCCCAGAGCCAGCCCCCAGCCTCCTCATCCCTCGCCCTGCCCCAGAGCCAGCACCCAACCCCCTCATCCCTCGCCCTGCCCCAGAACCAGCGGCCAGCCCCCTCGGTCCGTCGCCCTGCCCCAGAGCCAGCACCCAGCCCCCTCGGTCCCTCGCCCTGCCCCAGAGCCAGCACCCAGCCCCCTCGGTCCCTCGCCCTGCCCCAGAGCCAGCACCCAGCCCCCTCGGTCCCTCGCCCTGCCCCAGAGCCAGCCCCCAGTCCCCTCGGTCCCTCGCCCTGCCCCAGAGCCAGCGCCCAGCCCCCTCGGTCCCTCGCCCAGCCCCAGAGCCAGCGCCCAGCCCCCTCGGTCCCTCGCCCTGCCCCAGAGCCAGCACCCAGCCCCCTCGGTCCCTCGCCCTGCCCCAGAGCCAGCACCCAGCCCCCTCGGTCCCTCGCCCTGCCCCAGAGCCAGCCCCCAGCCCCTCGGTCCGTCGCCCTGCCCCAGAGCCAGCCCCCAGCCCCCTCGGTCCGTCGCCCTGCCCCAGAGCCAGCACCCAGCCCCCTCGGTCCTTCGCCCTGCCCCAGAGCCAGCCTCCAGCCTCCTCATCCCTCGCCCTGCCCCAGAGCCAGCACCCAACCCCCTCATCCCTCGCCCTGCCCCAGAACCAGCGGCCAGCCCCCTCGGTCCGTCGCCCTGCCCCAGAGCCAGCACCCAGCCCCCTCGGTCCCTCGCCCTGCCCCAGAGCCAGCACCCAGCCCCCTCGGTCCCTCGCCCTGCCCCAGAGCCAGCACCCAGCCCCCTCGGTCCCTCGCCCTGCCCCAGAGCCAGCACCCAGCCCCCTCGGTCCCTCGCCCTGCCCCAGAGCCAGCCCCCAGCCCCCTCGGTCCCTCGCCCTGCCCCAGAGCCAGCGCCCAGCCCCCTCGGTCCCTCGCCCAGCCCCAGAGCCAGCGCCCAGCCCCCTCGGTCCCTCGCCCTGCCCCAGAGCCAGCACCCAGCCCCCTCGGTCCCTCGCCCTGCCCCAGAGCCAGCCCCCAGCCCCTCGGTCCGTCGCCCTGCCCCAGAGCCAGCCCCCAGCCCCCTCGGTCCGTCGCCCTGCCCCAGAGCCAGCCCCCAGCCCCCTCGGTCCCTCGCCCTGCCCCAGAGCCAGCACCCAGCCCCCTCGGTCCCTCGCCCTGTCCCAGAGCCAGCACCCAGCCCCCTCGGTCCGTCACCCTGCCCCAGAGCCAGCCCCCAGCCCCCTCGGTCCGTCGCCCTGCCCCAGAGCCAGCCCCCAGCCCCCTTGGTCCCTCGCCCTACCCCGGAGCCAACACGCAGCCCCCTTGGTCCCTCGCCCAGCCCCAGAGCCAGCCCTCAGCCCCCTCGGTCCCTTGCCCAGCCCCAGAGCCAGCACCCAGCCCCCTCGGTCCCTCGCCCAGCCCCAGAGCCAGCACCCAGCCCCCTCGGTCCCTCGCCCTGCCCCAGAGCCAGCACCCAGCCCCCTCGGTCCGTCGCCCTGCCCCAGAGCCAGCACCCAGCCCCCTCATCACTTGCCCTGCCCCAGAGCCAGCACCCAGCCCCCTCGGTCCCTCGCCCTGCCCCAGAGCCAGCGCCCAGCCCCCTCGGTCCCTCGCCCTGCCCCAGAGCCAGCGCCCAGCCCCCTCGGTCCCTCGCCCTACCCCGGAGCCAGCGCCCAGCCCCCTCGGTCCCTCGCCCTGCCCCAGAGCCAGCGCCCAGCCCCCTCGGTCCCTCGCCCAGCCCCAGAGCCAGCACCCAGCCCCCTCGGTCCCTCGCCCTGCCCCAGAGCCAGCACCCAGCCCCCTCATCACTTGCCCTGCCCCAGAGCCAGCATCCAGCCCCCTCAGTCCCTTGCCCTGCCCCAGAGCCAGCGCCCAGCCCCCTCGGTCCCTCGCCCTGCCCCAGAGCCAGCGCCCAGCCCCCTCGGTCCCTCGCCCTGCCCCAGAGCCAGCCCCCAGCCCCCTTGGTCCCTCGCCCTACCCCGGAGCCAACACGCAGCCCCCTTGGTCCCTCGCCCAGCCCCAGAGCCAGCCCTCAGCCCCCTCGGTCCCTTGCCCAGCCCCAGAGCCAGCACCCAGCCCCCTCGGTCCCTCGCCCAGCCCCAGAGCCAGCACCCAGCCCCCTCGGTCCCTCGCCCTGCCCCAGAGCCAGCACCCAGCCCCCTCATCACTTGCCCTGCCCCAGAGCCAGCCCTCAGCCCCCTCAGTCCCTTGCCCTGCCCCAGAGCCAGCGCCCAGCCCCCTCGGTCCCTCGCCCTGCCCCAGAGCCAGCGCCCAGCCCCCTCGGTCCCTCGCCCAGCCCCAGAGCCAGCGCCCAGCCCCCTCGGTCCCTCGCCCTGCCCCAGAGCCAGCGCCCAGCCCCCTCGGTCCCTCGCCCTGCCCCAGAGCCAGCGCCCAGCCCCCTCGGTCCCTCGCCCTGCCCCAGAGCCAGCGCCCAGCCCCCTCGGTCCCTCGCCCTGCCCCAGAGCCAGCGCCCAGCCCCCTCGGTCCCTCGCCCTGCCCCAGACCAGCCCCGAGCCTGTCAGCCCCTCATCCCACCCGGTACCTTTCTCTCTAGAGAAACGCTCAGGGTCACCAGAGCCAGGACAATGGACAGAGAGACGCCGATTCCCCCCATTGTTACTGGGAGTGGAAGCCGCGTGTGGGTGGCAGAGGGATCTCCTGCAGGGTCTGGTGTCCGGGTCTCCCAGTCAGGTCCCTGTCTATAGCCCGTGAGAGAGGCGGGGCTAGGACCTGAGCCAGATCCTCGCTGACTCGCTCGTCACAGACCTAGATGCCGTGTTTGCTTAAGATTAATTTCCCAGAAAGAGAAAGTGAAAAGGGGCGTGAGACCTGGGCAGCGATGGGCAAGTCCCTGTGGAACGGAGTCCAGGGCTGCCGCTCGCTGGGTAACTCTGTGGGCCCCGTGCAGCTGACCTAACTGCAGGAGATCCTGTAGGAGATGCTGGAGGCTTTTATGCACCAGCACCTGCAGGACTGGGATGAGTTCCTGCCCCACCTGCTGTCTGCACACAGGGAGGTGCGCCAAGGGCCTGCCAGGTTCCTCCTGACTGAGGCCTGGTGCAGAAGGGGGAAGGGCCCCCTGGGGATTCTGAGAAAGGGGGAGACCCCCCCCAATGGAGCGTCGGGGGTGGGGGACATCCTGGCTTTCTGGGAAAGGCTCGCGGAACTCATGGGCCGGGCCAGAGAGCCCCTGGGCAGAGCCCGAGGGAGCGGAAGGGCTGGTACGGCTGCAGAGAGGGAGCCTGCACCGGCCCCACAAAGCCGTGCAGCAGCCAAACAGGGCGGAGCCGGCTCCTGCAGGGCAGCGCCGTGGCAGGCGCAAGCAAAAAGGAGCCAATGTCACAGCCGATGTCTTACGTGGAAGGGGACCCAAACTCCCCCGCTGGGTTCGCTCTCGGAGCGAGGAGAGATGTGGCGTCGCGGGGGCTGTGTGCCTTGTAACCCCGGGTATGTGTAGACTACATCCCTCTGCAATGTGCAACGAGGCTCACAGGACTGGCCGACAAAGGCTTTCCTTGTCGACCCATCCTCATCTTGACTGCCGCTTTTTGCCGACAAACTGCTGAGTCAGCAAAACGCGGCCGCCATTTTTATTCGAATGAAGCGTGGGATATTTGAATCCCTGCTTCATTGACTATGTCGGTATGTCTCATTTACACCCCTCTGTCGCAGAGGCATGTGGTCTAGACATACCCCCGGGCTATGTCTACACCCGCGGCTTCTTGTGCAAGTACAGTCCGCAGAGCATCCACAGCCAGCCTGCTCTTGTGCAAGGAAACTTACAGTACAGCGTGGGAAGAGAGGGCTTCTTGCACAAGCGCTGTGCTCTTTTCTAACAGGTGTAAGCCCTCTAGCGCAGGAGCTCTTGCACAAGAGGGCAGTGTGGCCGCGAGGCAGGGGTTTCTTGCGCAAGAAAGCATCCACACTGCCATGGGCGCTCTGGCACAAAAGCACAGCTCCCACATGGCAGTGTGGACGTGTTCTTGTGCAAGAAGCGCCAGTGTAGACATACCCCACTGTCCCCGCCCGGCTGTGCTGGGAGGCGGGTTCCCACTGGCTCACCCCACATCTGTATTAGCCATAGACATTCAAGTCTCAGCCTGAGCAGAGAACAAGGCTCTTCCCCGGGGAGAGACAAAGGGAGGGAGGCAGAGACTGTCCCCAGGCTGGGGGGTAGAGCCTGGGAGATGTTAGTCTCGGCTGGGCTAGGATGGGTGAACCCTCCCCCCAAGGGACTATGGGCTGCCGACCCTGGCTCCGGTGTTAACATTGCTCCTATGCTGCTCTATAGCTCTGAGAAGCAAAAAAACTCTCTACTCTTCTGGCTGGCTGAGTCACATCTGGCTGTGGACAGGGGTGCAGGGTCGGGGATCCCCAACGCGCCATGCAGGTCTGGGATACCCAACGGCAGTGCAGGCCTGGGATACCCAACGGCAGTGCAGGCCTGGGATACCCAACGTGCCATGCAGGCCTGGGATACCCAACGGCAGTGCAGGTCTGGGATACCCAACGGCAGAGCAGGCCTGGGATACCCAACGGCGGTGCAGGCCTGGGATACCCAACGCGCCATGCAGGCCTGGGATACCCAACGGCAGTGCAGGCCTGGGATACCCAACGCGCCATGCAGGTCTGGGATACCCAACGGCAGTGCAGGCCTGGGATACCCAACGCGCCATGCAGGTCTGGGATACCCAACGGCGGTGCAGGCCTGGGATACCCAACGGCAGTGCAGGCCTGGGATACCCAACGCGCCATGCAGGCCTGGGATACCCAACGGCAGTGCAGGCCTGTGATACCCGACGGCGGTGCAGGCCTGGGATACCCGACGGCGGTGCAGGCCTGGGATACCCGACGGCAGTGCAGGCCTGTGATACCCGACGGCAGTGCAGGCCTGTGATACCCGACGGCGGTGCAGGCCTGTGAGACCCGACGGCGGTGCAGGCCTGGGATACCCGACGGCAGTGCAGGCCTGGGATACCCGACGGCGGTGCAGGCCTGGGATACCCGACGGCAGTCCAGGCCTGGGATACCCGACGGCGGTGCAGGCCTGGGATACCCGACGGCGGTGCAGGCCTGGGATACCCGACGGCGGTGCAGGCCTGGGATACCCAACGGCAGTGCAGGCCTGGGATACCCGACGGCGGTGCAGGCCTGGGATACCCGACGGCAGTGCAGGCCTGGGATACCCGACGGCAGTGCAGGCCTGGGATACCCGACGGCGGTGCAGGCCTGGGATACCCAACGGCAGTGCAGGCCTGGGATACCCGACGGCGGTGCAGGCCTGGGATACCCGACGGCGGTGCAGGCCTGGGATACCCGACGGCAGTCCAGGCCTGGGATACCCGACGGCAGTGCAGGCCTGGGATACCCGACGGCGGTGCAGGCCTTGGATACCCAACGGCGGTGCAGGTCTGGGATACCCAACGCGCCATGCAGGCCTGGGATACCCAACGGCAGTGCAGGCCTGGGATACCCAACGGCAGTGCAGGCCTGGGATACCCGACGGCGGTGCAGGCCTGGGATACCCGACGGCAGTCCAGGCCTGGGATACCCGACGGCAGTGCAGGCCTGGGATACCCGACGGCAGTGCAGGCCTGGGATACCCGACAGCGGTGCAGGCCTGGGATACCCGACAGCGGTACAGGTCTGGGATACCCAACGCGCCATGCAGGCCTGGGATACCCAACGCGCCATGCAGGCCTGGGATACCCAACGGCAGTGCAGGCCTGGGATACCCAACGGCGGTTCAGGCCTGGGATACCCAACGGCAGTGCAGGCCTGGGATACCCAACGCGCCATGCAGGCCTGGGATACCCAACGCGCCATGCAGGCCTGGGATACCCAACGGCGGTTCAGGCCTGGGATACCCAACGGCGGTGCAGATCTGGGATACCCAACGGCAGTGCAGGCCTGGGATACCCAACGGCAGTGCAGGTCTGGGATACCCACCGGCAGTGCAGGCCTGGGATACCCGACGGCGGTGCAGGCCTGGGATACCCGACGGCGGTGCAGGTCTGGGATACCCAACGCGCCATGCAGGCCTGGGATACCCAACGGCAGTGCAGGCCGTGGATACCCAACGGCAGTGCAGGCCTGGGATACCCAACGCGCCATGCAGGCCTGGGATACCCAACGGCGGTGCAGGCCTGTGATACCCGACGGCGGTGCAGGCCTGGGATACCCGACGGCAGTGCAGGTCTGGGATACCCAAAGCGCCATGCAGGCCTGGGATACCCAACGCGCCATGCAGGCCTGGGATACCCGACGGCAGTGCAGGCCTGTGATACCCGACGGCGGTGCAGGCCTGTGATACCCGACGGCAGTCCAGGCCTGGGATACCCAACGCTCCATGCTGGCCTGGGATACCCGACGGCAGTCCAGGCCTGGGATACCCAACGGCAGTGCAGGCCTGGGATACCCGACGGCGGTGCAGGCCTGGGATACCCAACGCGCCATGCAGGCCTGGGATACCCAACGGCAGTGCAGGCCTGGGATACCCAACGGCGGTTCAGGCCTGGGATACCCAACGGCAGTGCAGGCCTGGGATACCCAACGCGCCATGCAGGCCTGGGATACCCAACGCGCCATGCAGGCCTGGGATACCCAACGGCGGTTCAGGCCTGGGATACCCAACGGCGGTGCAGATCTGGGATACCCAACGGCAGTGCAGGCCTGGGATACCCAACGGCAGTGCAGGTCTGGGATACCCACCGGCAGTGCAGGCCTGGGATACCCGACGGCGGTGCAGGCCTGGGATACCTGACGGCGGTGCAGGTCTGGGATACCCAACGCGCCATGCAGGCCTGGGATACCCAACGGCAGTGCAGGCCGTGGATACCCAACGGCAGTGCAGGCCTGGGATACCCAACGCGCCATGCAGGCCTGGGATACCCAACGGCGGTGCAGGCCTGTGATACCCGACGGCGGTGCAGGCCTGGGATACCCGACGGCAGTGCAGGTCTGGGATACCCAAAGCGCCATGCAGGCCTGGGATACCCAACGCGCCATGCAGGCCTGGGATACCCGACGGCAGTGCAGGCCTGTGATACCCGACGGCGGTGCAGGCCTGTGATACCCGACGGCAGTCCAGGCCTGGGATACCCAACGCTCCATGCTGGCCTGGGATACCCGACGGCAGTCCAGGCCTGGGATACCCAACGGCAGTGCAGGCCTGGGATACCCGACGGCGGTGCAGGCCTGGGATACCCAACGCGCCATGCAGGCCTGGGATACCCAACGGCAGTGCAGGTCTGGGATACCCAACGCGCCATGCAGGCCTGGGATACCCGACGGCGGTGCAGGCCTGGGATACCCAACGGCGGTTCAGGCCTGGGATATCCAATGCGCCATGCAGGCCTGGGATACCCAACGGCAGTGCAGGCCTGGGATACCCAACGACGGTGCAGGCCTGGGATACCCAACGGCGGTGCAGATCTGGGATACCCAACGGCAGTGCAGGCCTGGGATACCCAATGGCGGTGCAGGCCTGGGATACCCGAAGGCGGTGCAGGCCTGGGATACCCGAAGGCGGTGCAGGCCTGGGATACCCGAAGGCGGAGCAGGCCTGGGATACCCGACGGCGGTGCAGGTCTGGGATACCCAACGCGCCATGCAGGCCTGGGATACCCAACGGCAGTGCAGGCCTGGGATACCCAACGCGCCATGCAGGCCTGGGATACCCACCGGCAGTGCAGGTCTGGGATACCCAACGGCAGTGCAGGTCTGGGATACCCAACGCGCCATGCAGGCCTGGGATACCCGACGGCAGTGCAGGCCTGGGATACCCAACGGCAGTGCAGGCCTGGGATACCCAACGCGCCATGCAGGCCTGGGATACCCAACGGCAGTGCAGGCCTGGGATACCCGACGGCAGTGCAGGCCTGGGATACCCGACGGCGGTGCAGGCCTTGGATACCCGACGGCGGTGCAGGCCTGGGATACCCAACGGCGGTGCAGGCCTGGGATACCCAACGCGCCATGCAGGCCTGGGATACCCAACGGCAGTGCAGGCCTGGGATACCCAACGGCAGTGCAGGCCTGGGATACCCAACGGCGGTGCAGATCTGGGATACCCAACGGCAGTGCAGGCCTGGGATACCCAACGGCGGTGCAGATCTGGGATACCCAACGGCGGTGCAGGCCTGGGATACCCAACGGCGGTGCAGGCCTGGGATACCCGAAGGCGGTGCAGGCCTGGGATACCCGAAGGCGGTGCAGGCCTGGGATACCCGAAGGCGGTGCAGGCCTGGGATACCCGACGGCGGTGCAGGCCGTGGATACCCAACGGCAGTGCAGGCCTGGGATACCCAACGCGCCATGCAGGCCTGGGATACACAACGCGCCATGCAGGCCTGGGATACCCAACGGCAGTGCAGGCCTGGGATACCCAACGGCGGTGCAGGCCTTGGATACCCAACGGCGGTGCAGGCCTGGGATACCCAACGGCAGTGCAGGTCTGGGATACCCTACGGCAGTGCAGGCGTGGGATACCCAACGCGCCATGCAGGCCTGGGATACCCAACGGCAGTGCAGGCCTGGGATACCCAACGGCAGTGCAGGTCTGGGATACCCAACGGCAGTGCAGGCCTGGGATACCCAACGGCGGTGCAGGCCTGAGATACCCAACGGCGGTGCAGGCCTGAGATACCCAACGCGCCATGCAGGCCTGGGATACCCAACGGCAGTGCAGGCCTGGGATACCCAACGGCAGTGCAGGTCTGGGATACCCAACGGCAGTGCAGGTCTGGGATACCCAACGCGCCATGCAGGCCTGGGATACCCAACGGCGGTGCAGATCTGGGATACCCAATGGCGGTGCAGGCCTGGGATACCCAACGGCGGTGCAGGCCTGGGATACCCGAAGGCGGTGCAGGCCTGGGATACCCGAAGGCGGTGCAGGCCTGGGATACCCGACGGCAGTGCAGGCCGTGGATACCCAACGGCAGTGCAGGCCTGGGATACCCAACGCGCCATGCAGGCCTGGGATACCCAACGCGCCATGCAGGCCTGGGATACCCAACGGCAGTGCAGGCCTGGGATACCCAACGGCGGTGCAGGCCTTGGATACCCAACGGCGGTGCAGGCCTGGGATACCCAACGGCAGTGCAGGTCTGGGATACCCTACGGCAGTGCAGGCGTGGGATACCCAACGCGCCATGCAGGCCTGGGATACCCAACGGCAGTGCAGGCCTGGGATACCCAACGGCAGTGCAGGTCTGGGATACCCAACGGCAGTGCAGGCCTGGGATACCCAACGGCGGTGCAGGCCTGAGATACCCAACGGCGGTGCAGGCCTGAGATACCCAACGCGCCATGCAGGCCTGGGATACCCAACGGCAGTGCAGGCCTGGGATACCCAACGGCAGTGCAGGTCTGGGATACCCAACGGCAGTGCAGGTCTGGGATACCCAACGCGCCATGCAGGCCTGGGATACCCAACGGCAGTGCAGGCCTGGGATACCCAACGGCAGTGCAGGCCTGGGATACCCAACGGCAGTGCAGGCCTGAGATACCCAACGGCAGTGCAGGCCTGGGATACCCAACGGCGGTGCAGGCCTGGGATACCCGAAGGCGGTGCAGGCCTGGGATACCCGACGGCGGTGCAGGTCTGGGATACCCGACGGCAGTGCAGGTCTGGGATACCCGACGGCAGTGCAGGTCTGGGATACCCAACGCGCCATGCAGGCCTGGGATACCCAACGGCAGTGCAGGCCTGGGATACCCAACGGCAGTGCAGGCCTGAGATACCCAACGGCAGTGCAGGCCTGGGATACCCAACGGCAGTGCAGGCCTGGGATACCCAACGGCGGTGCAGGCCTGGGATACCCGAAGGCGGTGCAGGCCTGGGATACCCGAAGGCGGTGCAGGCCGTGGATACCCAACGGCAGTGCAGGCCTGGGATACCCAACGCGCCATGCAGGCCTGGGATACCCACCGGCAGTGCAGGTCTGGGATACCCAACGGCAGTGCAGGTCTGGGATACCCAACGCGCCATGCAGGCCTGGGATACCCAACGCGCCATGCAGGCCTGGGATACCCAACGGCAGTGCAGGCCTGGGATACCCAACGGTGGTGCAGGCCTGGGATACCCAACGGCGGTGCAGGCCTGGGATACCCAACGGCGGTGCAGGCCTGGGATACCCAACGGCGGTGCAGGCCTTGGATACCCAACGGCGGTGCAGGCCTGGGATACCCAACGGCGGTGCAGGCCTGAGATACCCAACGCGCCATGCAGGCCTGGGATACCCAACGGCAGTGCAGGGCTGGGATACCCAACGGCAGTGCAGGTCTGGGATACCCAACGGCAGTGCAGGTCTGGGATACCCAACGCGCCATGCAGGCCTGGGATACCCAACGGCAGTGCAGGCCTGGGATACCCAACGGCAGTGCAGGCCTGGGATACCCAACGGCAGTGCAGGCCTGAGATACCCAACGGCAGTGCAGGCCTGGGATACCCAACGGCGGTGCAGGCCTGGGATACCCGAAGGCGGTGCAGGCCTGGGATACCCGACGGCGGTGCAGGTCTGGGATACCCGACGGCAGTGCAGGTCTGGGATACCCAACGCGCCATGCAGGCCTGGGATACCCAACGGCAGTGCAGGCCTGGGATACCCAACGGCAGTGCAGGCCTGAGATACCCAATGGCAGTGCAGGCCTGGGATACCCAACGGCAGTGCAGGCCTGGGATACCCAACGGCGGTACAGGCCTGGGATACCCGAAGGCGGTGCAGGCCTGGGATACCCGACGGCGGTGCAGGTCTGGGATACCCGACGGCAGTGCAGGCCGTGGATACCCAACGGCAGTGCAGGCCTGGGATACCCAACGCGCCATGCAGGCCTGGGATACCCACCGGCAGTGCAGGTCTGGGATACCCAACGCGCCATGCAGGCCTGGGATACCCAACGCGCCATGCAGGCCTGGGATACCCAACGGCAGTGCAGGCCTGGGATACCCAACGGCGGTGCAGGCCTGGGATACCCAACGGCGGTGCAGGCCTGGGATACCCAACGGCGGTGCAGGCCTGGGATACCCAACGGCGGTGCAGGCCTTGGATACCCAACGGCGGTGCAGGCCTGGGATACCCAACGGCAGTGCAGGTCTGGGATACCCTACGGCAGTGCAGGCGTGGGATACCCAACGCGCCATGCAGGCCTGGGATACCCAACGGCAGTGCAGGCCTGGGATACCCAACGGCAGTGCAGGTCTGGGATACCCAACGGCAGTGCAGGCCTGGGATACCCAACGGCAGTGCAGGCCTGGGATACCCAACGGCGGTGCAGGCCTGAGATACCCAACGGCGGTGCAGGCCTGAGATACCCAACGCGCCATGCAGGCCTGGGATACCCAACGGCAGTGCAGGCCTAGGATACCCAACGGCAGTGCAGGTCTGGGATACCCAACGGCAGTGCAGGCCTGAGATACCCAACGCGCCATGCAGGCCTGGGATACCCAACGGCAGTGCAGGCCTAGGATACCCAACGGCAGTGCAGGCCTGGGATACCCAACGGCAGTGCAGGCCTGAGATACCCAACGGCAGTGCAGGCCTGGGATACCCAACGGCGGTGCAGGCCTGGGATACCCAACGGCGGTGCAGGCCTTGGCAGTGCTGTAACTAGCTAATGTTGTGCCTGAGGAAAGAATATAAAACTGCACCTCTCGCGTGTCTGTATCCGTAGTAGTTATTTCGGAGAAAAAGGGGCAATACACACGTCTCTCCCTACACACACGGCTCACTTACACACAGACCAGAAGGGATTTCCTTGTGCCACAGGCACAACAGCAATATGGAAGCAGGAGCATCACGTTACAGTGCAAAGGAAAGAACCACCCCCCCGGGCCTGATCTCACAGCACGAATGTGAAAACTGAGAGCAAAGACGCCATCCCTGCCTCGGAATCCGCTTCAGCCACAGCGTTCTGGCGCTGCTGAGCGACAGCCAGGCAAAGGCGCTTCCTGCTTTCAGGGAGGGTGGCTGGCAGGGTGCACTGAGGCTCCAGGCATAACACTCCATTGCAGCTACATGGCTGCACATGTGTTTAATCGTTGATGGCTGGGTGCCCTGGGGTGCACAGTTGCAACACTCACATGTAGGGCCCCCTACAGATCTGGCTGATTAATACAGGTAGCTCAGTCCCAACACCCCGGTCTCATAAGCTAGTGAGGGAATGTATGGCCAGAGTCCCACCCCCACGTACTCACTCTGCTCATCTTCTCCATCCCCCTCGCCTTCCTCATCATCGCCGGGACCATCGCCTCCTGCTCCTGCCCCTGCCCCGTGGCTGGGATGGCCCTGGTGCACCATGCTGAGCCGCCACTGGTGGGTCTGATGCACATCCGGCAAGGGGTGTTTCCTTTTCTCCTCCCTTGCACATGCCGATGGTCTCAGGGGAGCCGTGTTAGTCTGCAAATTGAAAACCAGCCAGAAGTCGTGTGGCCCCTCAGAGCCTAAGAAAAAGATGCAGCTAGTACCATGAGTGCTTGCGGGCCAAGCCTGCTTCACTCAAGAGCCTCTCATCAGAGGAAGTGGGTTGGCCCATAAGAGCGGGAGATACTAGAGATATCCTTGCGCTGGTCTCTGAGTGCCACAGGACTGCTTACCAATGGGGAAATGCCTTTGTCCTCTAGGTCAATAGATCACTGATCTCAGTTTATCCGCCTGCCTGTCAATTCGTCACCAGCGGCCTTTTGTTATTTCTGTCCCTCCCAGTCCCTCAATGTGGTCTAAACTGGATATTCGGGGTTTCCAAGGTTGCGGGTATTCGTGGGACCCCAGTGCCATTGACGGTTGCTTTGTCAAGGTGAAAGGTCCCAAATATATGAGCATTGACCTTTCTCTCTAGGTGAAAGGTCCCAGGCACATGCATGATAGTTTTGCTTCTGCTTACTATACAGGATGTGGCTTGTAAGTCCCTTGTGTTACAGTGAAACATAAGAACGGCTGTACTGGGTCAGACCAAAGGTCCATCTAGCCCAGTAGCCTGTCTGCCCACAGTGGCCAATACCAGGTGCCCCGGAGGGGGTGGACTGAAGACAATGATCAAGCGATTTCTCTCCTGCCATCCTTATATAGAGGTATATAAAATCATGAGTGGTGTGGAGCGGGCGGATAAAGAAAAGTTATTTATTAGTTCCCATAATAAAAGAACTAGAGGACACCAAATGAAATTAACGGGGAGCAGGTTTAAAACTAATAAAAGAAAGTTCTTCTTCACACAGCGTGTAGTCAATCTGTGGAACTCCTTGCCAGAGGAGGCTGTGAAGGCTAGGACTAGAACAGAGTTTAAAGAGAAGCTAGATAATTTCATGGAGGTTAGGTCCATAAAAGGCTATTAGCCAGGGGATAAAATGGGGTCCCTGGCCTCTGTTTGTCAGAGGCTGGAGAGGGATGGCAGGAGACAAATTGCTTGATCATTGTCTTCGGTCCACCCCCTCTGGGGTACCTGGTGCTGGCCACTGTCGGCAGACAGGATACTGGGCTAGATGGACCTTTGGTCTGACCCAGTACGGCCTTTCTTATGTTCTTATAGACCTCTATCATATCCCTCCTTAGTCTCCTCTTTTCTAAACTGAAAAGCCCAGTCGCTTTAACCTCTCTTCATGTGGGACCCGTTCCAAACCCCTAATCATTTTAGTTGCCCTTTTCTGAACCCTTTCCAAGGCCAAAATATCTTTTTTGAGGTGAGGAGACCACATCTGTACACAGTATTCCAGATGTGGGTGTACCATAGTTTTATACAGGGGCAGTAAGATATTCTGGGTCTTATTTTCTATCCCTTTTTTAATAATTCCTAGCATCCTATTAGCCTTTCTGACCGCCGCTGCACACTGCGTGGACATTTTCAGAGAACTATCCACGATAACTCCAAGATCTCTTTCCTGATTTGTCATAGCCAAATTAGCCCCCATCATACTGTACGTATAGTTGGGGTTATTTTTTCCAATGTGCATTACTTTACACTTATCCACATTAAATTTCATTTGCCATTTTGTTGTCCAATCACTCAGTTTGGTGAGATCTTTTTGGAGTCCCTCAGGTATGTCTACACTACCACCCTACTTCGAACTAGGGTGGTTAATATAGTCATTCGAAGTTGCAAATGAAGCCCGGGATTTAAATATCACGGGCTTCATTTGCATCTTGCCGGGCACTGCCATTTTTAAATCCCCATTAGTGCGGACTCCGTGCCCACGGCTACACGCAGCATGGAGTAGGTAGTTCGAATTAGACTTTCTCGCTCCACGAGGAGTAACGGTAGTTCGAATTAGAAAGCCTAATTCGAATTACCTACTCCGTGCCACGTGTAGTTGCGGGCACGGAGCCCGCAAGAGCGTTTGGTGAGGGACCTTGTCAAAGGCTTGAAAGTAGGAATAAGAAATCCTCCGGAAAAGGGCTTATTTTCTGGAGAATCGCGTCTAGATTGGCGCTTTTCTCCGGCTTATCCCCAAGCCAGAAAAAAGCGGCAGCCATGTAAATACAAATGCCGCGGGGGATTTTTAAATCCCCCGCGGATTTGCAATTCCGACTCGTCTCATTAGCATCCCTTTTCCGGAAAGGGATGCCAATGTAGACGTAGCCCAGCAGTCCAGCACTCTGGCATTTAATTTCAAAAAGGGGAATTACACAAAAATGAGGAGGTTAGTTAAACAGAAATTAAAAGGCACAGTGACTAGAGCCAAATCAATGCAAGCTGCATGGAAACGTTTAAAGACACCATAACAGAGGCCCAACTTAAATGTATACCCCAAATTAAAAAACATTGTAAGATACCTAAAAAAGAGTCATCGTGGCTTAACCACCATGTAAAAGAAGCAGTGAGGGACAAAAAGGCATCTTTCAAGAAGTTGAAGTCCAATCCTAGTGAGATAAATAGAAAGGAACATAAACACTGTCAAATCAAGTGTCAAAAAGTAATAAGAAAAGCAAAAAAAGATTTTGAGGAACAGCTAGCCAAAAACTCATAAAGAAATAGCAAAATGTTTTTTAAGTACATTAGAAGCAGGAAGCCAGCTAAAAAACCAGTGGGCCCCCTAGATGATCGAGATATAAAAGGAGCAATCAAGGACAATAAAGCCATTGCGGAGAAACTAAATGATTTCTTTGCTTCAGTCTTCATGGCTGAGGACGTTAGGGAGATTCCCAAATCTGCACCATCCTTTGTGGGTGATGAATCTGAGGAACTGTCCCGGATTGAAGTGTCATTAGAGGAGGTTTTGGAACAAATAGAAAAACTTAATGTTACAAAATCTCCGGGACCAGATGGCATTCATCCAAGGGTTCTAAAAGAACTCAAATGGGAAATTGCTGAACTATTATCTGTGATTTGCAACCTATCCTTTAAATCAGCTTCCGTACCTAATGACTGGAAGGTAGCCAACGTGACACCAATATTTAAAAAGGGCTCTAGAGGCAATTCTGGCAATTACAGACCGGTAAGTCTAACTTCAGTACCAGGCAAATTAGGCTTGTAAAAGAACATAATTTGTTTGACAAAAGTCAACATGGTTCTGTAAAGGGAAATTATGTCTATTAGGATATGTCTACACTACAGCGCTAATTCGAACTAACTTAGTTCGAATTAGTTAATTCGAACTAAGCTAATTCAAACTAACACATCCAGACTAAAAAACTAGTTCGAATTAGCATTTTCCTAATTCGAACTAGCATGTCCACATTAAGTGGACCCTGAACAGGGCTTAAGGATGACCAGAAGCAGTGCCGGCAGGGCATCAGATGAGGACTTAGAGCGTGGAGCTGCTGTCTCAGGCTAGCCGAGGGCTGTACTTAAAGGGACCCGACCCCCACCCCGGACAGACAGTTCTCAGGGGTGCCCCGCTTGCAAAGCAGTCCTGGCTTGGAGTGCCCGGAGTACCCACACTGGGCACATCACAGCACTCGGCCATCAGACCGGCTGCACTTGCCGCAGGCTGCCATCTGGGGAGAGGGGGCAATTGGGGGGCTGCAGGAGAGCTTCCACCCCCAGAAGCCTGCAGAGCCAGCCCAGTCCTCCCCATCGGGGGCTTGTACCCCATTCCTCCCTCACCTCCTTCCACTTACCCCTCCCTAGCCCCCCTTCCTGATGTACAAAATAAAGGACAATTGTGTTCAAAAATAGAATCTCTCTTTATTGAACAAAACTGGGGGAGACTGGGAAAAGGAGGTGGGAGAGAGGACGAGAGAGGGTGGGAGAGGGGAGGGCAACTACAATGATGAGGGGTTTGGAACAGGTCCCATATGAAGAGAGGCTAAAGAGACTGGGACTTTTCAGCTTAGAAAAGAGGAGATGGAGGGGGGATATGATAGAGGTCTCTAAAAGCATGAGTGGGGTAGAGAGGGTGCATACAGAAAAGTTCTTCATTAGTTCCCATAATAGAAGGACTAGAGGACACCAAAGGAAAGGAATGGGTAGCAGGCTTCAAACTAGAAACAGAAAGTTCTTCTTCACAAAGCAAAGAGTCAACCTGTGGAACTCCTTGCTGCAGGAGGCTGTGAAGGCTACAACTAGAACAGAGTTGAAAGGGAAGTGAGATCAAGCCATGGAGGTTGGGTCCATGGAGTGCTATTAGCCAGGGGGTAGGAGTGGTGTCCCTGCCAAAGTTTGTGGAAGGCTGGAGAGGGATGGCACGAGACAAATGGCTTGGTCACTGTCTTCGGTCCATCCCCTCCAGGGTCCCTAGGGTTGGCTGCTGTCAGCAGACAAGCTACTGGGCTAGATGGACCTTTGGTCTGACCCAGTACAGCCATTGTAAGCTCAGGGCTCAGGGTCGGGGGTCTCAGTGGACCCCCTTGATTTTCATGCACACCTGCTCTTGGGTGGCCAGGCTGGCAGCTCTCCTGCCCTAGATGGCCACTTTCCTGTGCCTAGTGCGGAGATCGTGGACAAGGTCCACGATGTCCGCACTAGACCAGGCGGGTGCCCGCCTCTTGCGGTCCTGGGCAAGCTCCTGAGAGCTGCCAGCCTGGTCCCGGGAAGAGGGGGAGGGCTGGGGGGCATCGGGTGGGTGGCTCTAGCCGTGCCAGGTGCAGGGTCTGCTGGCTGGGTGCTGGCAGGCTTGCACCTAGCACGGGCACCATAGCCAGCCCGTGCCCCTTTAATGGGTCCGGGGCTGGGAGGGGGGCAGACGAGTTTCCCTGGTGTTGGCCAGAGTGGCCACCAGGGAAAGCTGGGGAGGGCTAGCCTCCCACTAGTTCGAATTAAGGGGCTACACACCCCTTAATTCGAACTAGTAAGTTCGAACTAGGCTTAATCCTCGTAGAATGTGTTTTACCTAGTTCGAACTAAGCGCTCCGCTAGTTCCAATTAAGTTCGAACTAGCAGAGCACTAGTGTAGCGCCTAGCAAAGTTAATTCGAACTAACGTCTGTTAGTTCGAATTAACTTTGTAGTGTAGACATACGCTTAGAGTTTTTTGAAGGGGTTAACAAACTTGCGGCCAAGGGGGATCCAGTAGATATAGTATACTTGGATTTTCAGAAAGCCTTTGGCAAGGTCCCTCACCAAAGGCTCTTGTGTAAATTACATTGCCATGGGAAAAGCGTCTGTGCCAATCTAGACGCGCTTTTGCACAAAAAAGCCCTGATTGTCATTTTCGCGATCGGGGCTTTTTTGCGCAAAACAAATCTGAGCTGTCTACACTGGCCCTTTTGTGCAAAAGCTTTGTGCAAAAGGAACTTTTGCCCAAACGGGAGCAGCATAGTATTTCCACAAGAAGCACTGATTTCAGACAGTAAGAAGTCAGGGTATATCTACACTACCCTCCTAGTTCGAACTAGGAGGGTAATGTAGGCATACTGCACTTGCAAATGAAGCCCGGGATTTGAATTTCCCAGGCTTCATTTGCATAAGCGGGGAGCCGCCATTTTTAAAACCCTGCTGGTCCGAACCCCGCGGCTACACGGGGCACGAACTAGGTAGTTCGGACTAGGATTCCTATTCCGAACTACCGGTACACCTCGTTTTGCGGAAATTCAAGCGGACAGTGTAGACAGCTGGCAAGTTTTTCCGCAAAAGCAGCTGCTTTTGTGGAAAAACTTGCCAGTCTAGATGCAGCCATGGAGAACTCCATGGGCCTAGAACTTAGTTACAAAGAAAAGCCAAAACATTTCTTAAAAAGTGCCCAGACAGCAGATCCCCTTCCCCAACCATAAAACAATGAAACCTGACACTTTATGTAAACTTGACCCTACCTACAGAAAGTGAAGCAAGAGTCTTTCCTTGGAGGGAGACACAGTGTCTGTCCCCCTCAATAGCTGGAGAGAACTGCCCAGAGACAAAGGAGGGAAAACCCAAAACTCCTTTCTCCCAGTTTGAAATTCCTACTGACATTCCTATTGGCCACGCCACCTGGCTAGGTAAGGGACATAGTTAACCCCTTAGTCCCCAGGCTGCTGGCTAACCCTCATGAGCATGACAGCCTCACTTGGCATATTGTGTCCCATTCTGGGCACCACATTTCAAGAAATATGGGTAGAAATTGGAGAGGGTCCAGAGAAGAGCAACAAGAATGATGAGAGGTTGAGAGAACATGACTCACCCCATCTCAGGGTGAATAATAGAATCATAGAATACTAGGACTGGAAGGGACCTCGAGAGTCATCGAGTCCAGTCCCCTGCCCCATGGCAGGACCAAATACTGTCTAGACCATCCCTGAGAGACATTTATCTAACCTACTCTTCAATATCTCCAGAAATGGGGATTCCGCAACCTCCCTGGGCAATTTATTCCAGTGTTTCACCATCCTGGCAGGTAGGAAGTTTTTCCTAATGTCCAACCTAAACCTCCCTTGCTGCAGTTTAAGCCCATTGCTTCTTGTTCTATCCTCAGAGGCCAAGATGAACAAGTTTTCTCCTTCCTCCTTGTGACACCCTTTTAGATACCTGAAAACTGCTATCATGTCCCCCCTCAATCTTCTCTTTTCTAAACTAAACAAACCCAATTCCTTCAGCCTTCCCTCATACGTCATGTTCTCTAGACCTTTCATCATTCTCGTTGCTCTTCTCTGGACCCTCTCCAATTTCTCCACATCTTTCTTGAAATGTGGTGCCCAGAACTGGACACAATACTCCAACTGAGGCCTAACCAGTGCAGAGTAGAGCGGAAGAATGACTTCTCGTGTCTTGCTCACAACACACCTGTTAATGCATCCCAGAATCATGTTTGCTTTCTTTGCAACAGCATCACACTGTTGACTCATATTCAACTTGTGGTCCACTATGACCCCTAGATCCCTTTCTGCCGTACCCCTTCCCAGACCATCACTTCCCATTCTGTGTGTGTGAAACTGGTTGTTCCTTCCTAAGTGGGGCACTTTGCATTTGTCCTTATTAAACTTCATCCTATTGATCTCAGACCATCTCAGGCTAGTGCTGCTGTCACTCTGCTCAGGGGCACCCACTGCCCGGCTCAGTCCAGCCCCAACCCCCATGGTGCTGAGGCAGGACCCACCTGAGCCGCCAACCAGGGATCCCAGGGCCTGTGTCCGACTCGAGCACGACCCCGGGGCAGTTGCCAGACATGCTACAGGGAGATGCCCCAGCCTGGCTCTGGGGACACAGCCCCCTTGCCACATGGCCCCTGCGCTCAGCTGCCCCCCTGGGCCATGCATGGTGCCAAGTGCAGCCTGTCACCCCCTGGACCTGGCACTCTCCATTCCCAGGGCCTGTCCCCACCCCAGAGCACCAGCCCCAGCCCCAGCCGCCAACCCTGGTGATGCTCTGACCGGCCCCTCTAGCATGGAGCCACCTCCTGCAGCCAGCTATGGTGTGCGGCCTTGCAGCCTGCAGGGCAGCCTCCCTGCTGGAGGAGAGGCCCCCGCCTGGCCCTGGGGGAGATGCTGTTGGATCCCTCTGTGTGCCCCTGCTGTCCCCCTCTCTGCCCCGCCTGGTCACTTCACCACTGCTCTCCTTCCTCCTTCACGGGCTGCTGTCCCCAGCCTGCCTCACCTCATCCCTTTGTCCCCTGCGCCCCTCGGCATCCCCAGCACCCCTCGGCCTCTCCCTGTGCCCCTCAGCTTCCCCAGCACCCCTCGGCCTCTCCCTGTGCCCCTCAGCTTCCCCAGCACCCCTCGGCCTCTCCCTGTGCCCCTCAGCCTCCCCAGCACCCCTCGGCCTCTCCCTGTGCCCCTCAGCTTCCCCAGCACCCCTCGGCCTCTCCCTGTGCCCCTCAGCCTCCCCAGCACCCCTCGGCCTCTCCCTGTGCCCCTCAGCCTCCCCAGCACCCCTCGGCCTCTCCCTGTGCCCCTCAGCATCCCTAGTACCCCTCGGCCTCTCCCTGTGCCCCTCAGCTTCCCCAGCACCCCTCGGCCTCTCCCTGTGCCCCTCAGCTTCCCCAGCACCCCTCGGCCTCTCCCTGTGCCCCTCAGCATCCCCAGCACCCCTCGGCCTCTCCCTGTGCCCCTCAGCTTCCCCAGCACCCCTCGGCCTCTCCCTGTGCCCCTCAGCATCCCCAGCACCCCTCGGCCTCTCCCTGTGTCCCTCAGCTTCCCCAGCACCCCTCGGCCTCTCCCTGTGCCCCTCAGCTTCCCCAGCACCCCTCGGCCTCTCCCTGTGCCCCTCAGCTTCCCCAGCACCCCTCGGCCTCTCCCTGTGCCCCTCAGCTTCCCCAGCACCCCTCGGCCTCTCCCTGTGCCCCTCAGCATCCCCAGCACCCCTCGGCCTCTCCCGTGCCCCTCAGCCTCCCCAGCACCCTTCGGCCTCCCCCGTGCCCCTCAGCCTCCCCAGCACCCCTCGGCCTCTCCCGTGCCCCTCAGCATCCCCAGCACCCCTCGGCCTCTCCCTGTGCCCCTCAGCATCCCCAGCACCCCTCGGCCTCTCCCTGTGCCCCTCAGCCTCCCCAGCACCCCTCGGCCTCTCCCTGTGCCCCTCAGCTTCCCCAGCACCCCTCGGCCTCTCCCTGTGCCCCTCAGCCTCCCCAGCACCCCTCAGCCTCCCCAGCGCCCCTCAGCCTCCCCCGTGCCCCTCGGCCTCCCCCGTGCCCCTCGGCCTCCCCCGTGCCCCTCGGCCTCCCCCTGTGCCCCTCGGCCTCTCCCTGTGCCCCTCAGCACCCCTTGGCCTCCCCCTCTGCCCCTCAGCCTCCCCAGCACCCCTTGGCCTCTCCCTGTGCCCCTCAGCCTCCCCAGCACCCCTCGGCCTCCGCTTCTGCCCCTCAGCTTCCCCAGCACCCCTCGGCCTCCCCCTCTGCCCCTCAGCCTCCCCAGCACCCCTCGGCCTCTCCCTGTGCCCCTCAGCCTCCCCAGCACCCCTCGGCCTCTCCCTGTGCCCCTCAGCCTTCCCAACACCCCTCGGCCTCTCCCTGTGCCCCTCGGGGGTGTCCCAGTGCCAGAGGGATCAGGCTCACAGCATGGGCAGCACAGACATTGGGCCCACGAGTGCAGCAAGGTGCGTGCTGTGCGGATGCCGGGGAACTGGGAGCTGCCTTGCTGGGCATTGCCAGATGCCTGAGCAGGGCTGAGTCCTTCATGGGCCCCCCTGAATCTTCCCCCCACTAACCATGGGCCGTACAGACCCCAGGCAACCTGCTGCTGTCACTTCTGCACCCCACTGCCCCGTCCCACCCCTTCCCCAGCTCTGCCCTGCCCTGGAGGGCTCCCCCAGAGCCCTCATCCTCCCCTCCCCTCCCTGCGCTGCTCCTGCCCCACGGCACAGGCCTGGCACCTCGCCCCGGCCCACAGGACAAGGCCCCTGTGATGGCGCGTTGGGAGCCCCCTGACCCTGCACCCCGTCTGCAGCCAGATGTGACTCCACCGGGGAGTGGAACAGGGAGGGGTTATTGCTGCTCCAAGGTACAGCCCAGGCTGGATGTGGGCATTGGACTGAGGGCAGAGGCAGCCTCAGACCCCTCGGGGCAGGGTCCACAGGCTCCTGAACCCAGGGCCGGCCCTACCATGAGGCAAACTGAGGCGGCCGCCTCCGGTGCCAGACTTTGGGGGGTTCCACTAGGACCCCGAGTGAAGAAACCTGCATCTCTCTGGCGCGGATGGACGCTCTCTGCTGCGCATGCAGAGCTGGGGGTGCGGCGCTGGAGGGGGGGCACCAGAGGCCTTTAAAGCTTTGCCCCAAGCGAGGGGCAGGGGGGCGACATCTGAGCTCCCCGCCTCAGGTGCCAAAATGTCGTGGGCCGGCCCTGCCCCAACCCCCAGCACCCGGCTCAATCCCTTCGCTTCACGATTTCCAGCCCAGTCTGCCCCTTCCCCAGAGCACTCCTCCCCCCGGCACCCCCCCCTCTGTCAGACCCCTCCCCCCGGCAGCCCCCCCTCTGTCAGACCCCTCCCCCCGGCAGCCCCCTCTGTCAGACCCCTCCCCCCGGCAGCTCCCCCCCCGTCAGACCCCTCCCCCCGGCAGCCCCCCCTCTGTCAGACCCCTCCCCCCGGCAGCTCCCCCTCTGTCAGACCCTCCCCCCGGCAGCCCCCCCCGTCAGACCCCTCCCCCCGGCAGCCCCCCTCTGTCAGACCCCTCCCCCTGGCAGCGCCCCCTCTGTCAGACCCCTCCTCCGGCAGCCCCCCCTCTGTCAGACCTCTCCCCCCGGCAGCCCCCCTTTGTCAGACCCCTCCCCCCCGGCAGCCCCCCCTCTGTCAGACCCCTCCCCCCGGCAGCCCCCCCTCTGTCAGACCCCTCCCCCCGGCAGCCCCCCCTCTGTCAGACCCCTCCCCCCGGCAAGCCCCCCCCGTCAGACCCCTCCCCCCGGCAGCTCCCCCTCTGTCAGACCCTCCCCCCGGCAGCCCTCCCGTCAGACCCCTCCCCCCGGCAGCCCCCCCCTTTGTCAGACCCCTCCTCCAGCAGCCCCCCTCTGTCAGACCCCTCCCCCGGCAGCGCCCCCTCTGTCAGACCCCTCCCCCGGCAGCTCCCCCTCTGTCAGACCCCTTCCCCCGGCAGCGCCCCCTCTGTCAGACCCCTCCTCCGGCAGCGCCCCCTCTGTCAGACCTCTCCCCCCGGCAGCCCCCCTTTGTCAGACCCCTCCTCCAGCAGCCCCCCTTTGTCAGACCCCTCCCCCCGGCAGCCCCCCCCCGTCAGACCCCTCCCCCCGGCAGGCCCCCCTCTGTCAGACCCCTCCTCCAGCAGCCCCCCTTTGTCAGACCCCTCCCCCCGGCAGCTCCCCCTCTGTCAGACCCCTCCTCCGGCAGCCCCCCCTCTGTCAGACCCCTCCCCCCGGCAGCCCCCCTCTGTCAGACCCCTCCTCCGGCAGCCCCCCCTCTGTCAGACCCCTCCCCCCGGCAGCCCCCCCTCTGTCAGACTCCTCCTCCGGCAGCCCCCCTCTGTCAGACCCCTCCCTGTCTTCCTGGCTGGGTCCACCTGGAAGCTGCTCCTGGCCCCTGCTCCTACGCGCCACGCGGCTCCCTCCCGGCCCCTGCTCCTACGCGCCCGGCGGCTCCCTCCCGGCCCCTGCTCCTACGTGCCCAGCGGCTCCCTCCCGGCCCCTGCTCCTACGCGCCCGGCGGCTCCCTCCCGGCCCCTGCTCCTACGTGCCCAGCGGCTCCCTCCCGGCCCCTGCTCCTACGTGCCCAGCGGCTCCCTCCAGGCCCCCTGCTCCTACGCACCTGGCGGCTCCCTCCCGGCCCCCTGCTCCTACGCGCCCAGCGGCTCCCTCCCGGCCCCTGCTCCTACGTGCCCAGCGGCTCCCTCCCGGCCCCCTGCTCCTACGCGCCCAGCGGCTCCCTCCCGGCCCCTGCTCCTACGCACCCGGCAGCTCCCTCCCGGCCCCTGCTCCTACGCGCCCGGCGGCTCCCTCCCGGCCCCTGCTCCTACGCGCCCGGCGGCTCCCTCCAGGCCCCCTGCTCCTACGTGCCCGGCGGCTCCCTCCAGGCCCCCTGCTCCTACGTGCCCGGCGGCTCCCTCCCGGCCCCTGCTCCTACGCGCCCAGCGGCTCCCTCCCGGCCCCCTGCTCCTACGCGCCCGGCGGCTCCCTCCCGGCCCCTGCTCCTACGTGCCCAGCGGCCTCCCTCCCGGCCCCCTTCTCCTACGCACCCAGCGGCTCCCTCCCGGCCCCTGCTCCTATGTAGCCAGCGGCTCCCACCCGGCCCCTGCTCCTACGCACCCGGCGGCTCCCTCCCGGCCCCTGCTCCTACGCAGCCGGCGGCTCCCTCCCAGCTCCTCCTCCTACGCGCCCCATGACCTCCTTCTGAGCCCCCTTCTCCTACATGCCCAGCGACTCCCTCCTGGCCCCTGCTCCTACGCGCCCAGCGGCTCCCTCCTGGCCCCTGCTCCTACGCGCCCGGCGGCTCCTTCCCGGCCCCCTGCTCCTACGCGCCCAGCGGCTCCCTCCTGGCCCCTGCTCCTACGCGCCCAGCGGCTCCCTCCTGGCCCCTGCTCCTACGCGCCCGGCGGCTCCTCCCGGCCCCCTGCTCCTACGCGCCCGGCGGCTCCCTCCTGGCCCCTGCTCCTACGCGCCCGACGGCTCCTCCTGGCCCCTGCTCCTACGCGCCCAGCGGCTCCCTCCTGGCCCCTGCTCCTACGCGCCCGGCGGCTCCCTCCCGGTCCCCTGCTCCTACGCGCCCGGCGGCTCCCTCCTGGCCCCTGCTCCTACGCGCCCGGCGGCTCCCTCCTGGCCCCTGCTCCTACGCGCCCGGCGGCTCCCTCCCGGTCCCCTGCTCCTACGCGCCCGGCGGCTCCCTCCTGGCCCCTGCTCCTACGCGCCCGGCGGCTCCCTCCCGGTCCCCTGCTCCTACGCGCCCGGCGGCTCCCTCCTGGCCCCTGCTCCTACGCGCCCAGCGGCTCCCTCCTGGCCCCTGCTCCTACGCGCCCGACGGCTCCTCCCGGCCCCCTGCTCCTACGCGCCCGGCGGCTCCCTCCTGGCCCCTGCTCCTACGCGCCCGACGGCTCCTCCTGGCCCCTGCTCCTACGCGCCCAGCGGCTCCCTCCTGGCCCCTGCTCCTACGCGCCCGGCGGCTCCCTCCCGGTCCCCTGCTCCTACGCGCCCGACGGCTCCTCCTGGCCCCTGCTCCTACGCGCCCAGCGGCTCCCTCCTGGCCCCTGCTCCTACGCGCCCGGCGGCTCCCTCCTGGCCCCTGCTCCTACGCGCCCGGCGGCTCCCTCCTGGCCCCTGCTCCTACGCGCCCGACGGCTCCTCCTGGCCCCTGCTCCTACGTGCCCGCCGGCTCCCTCCTGGCCCCTGCTCCTACGCGCCCGGCGGCTCCCTCCTGGCCCCTGCTCCTACGCGCCCGGCGGCTCCTTCCCGGCCCCTGCTCCTACGCGCCCGGCGGCTCCTTCCCGGCTCCCTGCTCCGACGCGCCCGGCGGCTCCTGGTCCTCTTGGGGCTCTTGGTCCCCCCCCAGCCTGGGCTGAGCAGTGGCAGTGAGGCTGCTGGGAACTCATATCACCTGCCTGACCACAATGAGCCACCTGCCCCGCCAGCGCCCTGCCCCAGGGCTGAGCTGCAGCTCGGTCGCTGTGCGGTGGGAGGGTGGGAATCTCCCCCCCAGCCTCTGGCGCTGGAGCCAGGCTGGCGAATCCCCCGGCCAGGGCAGCGGCCCCAGCCAGGTCCCTTTGCCAGCCCCGGGGGTGTTGCTGGGCCCAGGTGACTCGCTGTGTGCGGGACACGGCCCCTTCCCCGGGCCAGCCCAGGCTGTGGGAACGTTCCCGACACTAGGGACCAGCACTGAGCTTCCCGAGCGCTCCCAGGCCAGGCCCGTGCCTGGGACCCGCCGTCTCCAGCAGAAACACAGAGCGACAAGGAAGCTTTACGCCAAGCCCCTCCCCGAGAGCAGCAGAACAGCTGGGCTGCGTCGGGCCAAAGGTCCCTCTGGCCCGGTCTCCTGCCCACAGCACGAGGGGCCCAGTGGGGGCAGCAGCCAGCCCTGCTCCCGGTGGGTCTGGGGCATGGGGAGGTGAAACCCTGGGGCCAGGGTGCCCCAGGGCGCGTCTCCGGAGACGCTCTGTGTAGCCCACATGGGTGAGGCCAGAGCTGGGGCCCATCCTGGCCTTGGCTGGTCACTTCCCTTCTGGGCGGGCCCCCTGGCCAGACCCCCCTCCCGGCCGGGCTGGTGAGAGGAGCAGCAGAGTGATCTGACTGGCAGGCAGAGCAAACCCTCCCATCTTAAAATGAGGAATAAGGGATCTTTCGGAAAAGGCTTTATTTTCCAAAAGATCCGCGTCTAGACTGGCGCTTTTTTCTGGCAAAGCTCCGAGCCGGAAAAAAGCGGCAGCCATTTTTATGCTAATGAAGAAGGGGAGATTTAAATCCCCGCTTCATTTGCAATTGCAATATGTCTAATTTGCATCCCTTTTACAGAAAAGGGATGCAGTTGTGGGAGAAAAATCAAATAACTCCAATTGTGTCTAAGGAGGGACTGTGCAGGAAATCAAAACTCTCTAACAGAAAACTGCTGGAAGGGTTAAAAGTTTTCCAGGCCCCTCTCCCTGTATCAGAGAGAAATCAAATTAGCTCTAATCAAGACCCTTACAAATGCCTATCTCAAGTTCATGGAGACTCCTAGTCTGTCACAAATTGTCATGTAAACTCTTATCTTTGGCACTGTTTGCCTTGTAAGACCACTCACTCCCATTCTCATGTGGCTTTGTGTACTGTAAAACTTACCTCTAGCACTCCTGGGGGGAACAGAAGTCTCAGAGTGCTTCTGCTGAGACTTTGATATGTTAAAGAAGAACAATCCACAACTGAACTGTCTAAGCATTCTGTATAAAGGATCAAAAAACCTGTAACTCAGGGCTGACTGCTACGGCTGCCAGCCTGCATGCATGCATAATAAAGTTTTCCCTTCTAGGTTTCTCTCCTGCCTCACTGATTTGACCTCCGGCCTCGGACCCTTCTGGGGGCTCTGTACCCCAGGGGAGCGAGATTTCCCCCTCACAGTCTAGACAGCCCATAAGCGGATCTTCAAATACAAAACAATTAACAGCCAATATTGTTTTGTATTTCCGTTACATATAACATTAAACAATTACTTCCTTGCCCACTCAATTCCCATCGGACACTGTCTTATCTCCGAGGTTCTCACTGAGGTCAGCATGCCACTCTTATCTTGGAGAGCGCGGCAGAGAGGCGAACACAGCGTCTCTTCTAGCTCTCGCATTAGCAGGAGTCAGAGTGAACCAGACTCTTGCTCTGCTACAGACAAACTCTGAAATGGCCACCCAAATTCCCTTTCCCTCAGTCCTGTTTCCGCAATGACATTTGCCAACTCCCTCAGTCCCCTCGGATGCACTAAGTCTGGACCCATGGATTTATGTACGTTTAGCTTTTCTAAATAGTTCCTAACCTGTTCTTTACCCACCACGGGCTGTCCATCTTCATCCCATCTTGCGTCACTTGGCGCAGAAGTCCAGGAGCCGACCTTGTCCGTGAATACAGAGGCAAAGAAAGCATTGAGTACTTCAGCTTTCCCCACATCATCTGTCACTAGGGTACCTCCTTCATCCAGTAGGGGCCGCACACCCGCTCTGATCACCTTCTTCTTGTTAACATGCCTGTAGAAACCTTTCTTGTATCCTTCACATCCTTAGCCAGTCGCAATTCCGTTTGCGCTTTCGCTTTCCTGATAACCCCCCGGCATTCTCGAGCTAGACCTTTAAACTCCTCCCTGGTCATTTGTCCAAGTTTCCACTCTTTGTAAGCTTCCTTTTTGTGCTTAAGTTCACCAAGGATTTCCCCTGTAAGCCAGTCCGGTCTCCTACCATGTTTGCCTCTCTTGCTACGTGTCGGGATGGTTTCTTTCTGTGCCTTCAATAAGGCTTCTTTAAAATTCTGCCAGCTGTCCTGGACTCCTTTCCCCTTCATGTTAGCATCCCAGGGGATTCTGCCCAACAGATCTCAGAGGGAGTCAAAATCTGCTTTTTTGAAGTCCAAGGTGTGTATTTTACTACTCTCTTTCCTTCCTTTGGTCAGGATCCTGAAATTGACCATCTCATGATCACTGCTTCCCAGGTTGTCACCCACCTCCACTTCCCCTATTAGTTCCTCCCTGTTTGTGAGCAGAAGGTCAAGCTGTGCACGGCCCCTGGTCGGATCCTTCAGCACCTGTGTCAAGAAGTTATCCCCAACATTCTCCAAAAACTTCCTGGATTGTCTGTGTACTAGATTTAGGGGTCATAGTGGACCACAAGCTAAATCTGAGTAAACAGTGTGACACTGTTGAAAAAAAAAAAAAGCAAACCTGATTCTGGGCTGCGTTAACAGGAGTGTTGTGAGCAAGACACGAGGAGTCATTCTTCCGCTCTACTTTGCGCTGGTTAGGCCTCAGTTGGAGTCTTGTGTCCAGTTCTGGGCGCCACATTTCAAGAATGATGTAGCGGAATTGGAGAAGGTCCAGAGAAGGCAACAAGAATGATGAAAGGTCGAGAGAAGATGGGCTATGAGGGAAGACTGAAAGAACTGGGCTTGTTTAGTTTGGAAAGAAGAAAACTGAGGGTCTGTCTACACTACAAAGTTAGCTCGAACTAACATTCATAGGCGCTACACTAGTGCTCCGTTAGTTCGAATTTGAATCCAACTAGCGGAGCGCTTAGTTCGAACTAGGTAAAACACATTCTACGAGGATTAAGCCTAGTTCGAACTAGCTAGTTCGAATTAAGGGGTGTGTAGCCCCTTAATTCGAACTAGTGGGAGGCTAGCCCTCCCCAGCTTTCCCTGGTGGCCACTCTGGCCAACACCAGGGAAACTCTATGCCCCCCTCCCGGCCCCGGACCCCTTAAAGGGGCATGGGCTGGCTACGGTGCCCGTGCCAGGTGCAAGCCTGCCAGCACCCAGCCAGCAGACCCTGCACCTGGCACAGCACAGAGCCACCCACCCGATGCCCCCCAGCCCACCCCCTCTTCCCGGGACCAGGCTGGCGGCTCCCGGGAGCTTGCCCTGGACCGCAAGAGGCGGGCACCCGCCTGGTCTAGTGCGGACATCGTGGACCTCATCCACGACCTCCACACTAGGCACAGGAAAGTGGCCGGCTTGGGCAGGAGAGCTGCCAGCCTGGCCACCCAGGAGCAGGTGTGCATGAAAATCAAGGGGGTCCACTGAGACCCCCGACCCTGGGCCCTGAGCTTACAATGGCCGTCCTGGGTCAGACCAAAGGTCCATCTAGCCCAGTAGCCTGTCTGCCGACAGCGGCCAACCCTACGGACCCTGGAGGGGATGGACCAAAGACAGTGACCAAGCCATTTGTCTTGTGCCATCCCTCTCCAGCCTTCCACAAACTTTGGGCAGGGACACCACTCCTACCCCCTGGCTAATACCACTCCATGGACCCAACCTCCATGACTTGATCTCACTTCCCTTTAAACTCTGTTCTAGTTGTAGCCTTCACAGCCTCCTGCAGCAAGGAGTTCCACAGGTTAACTATTTGCTTTGTGAAGAACAACTTTCTCTTACTAGTTTGAAGCCTGCTACCCATTCCTTTCCTTTGGTGTCCTCTAGTCCTTCTTTATGGGAACTCATGAAGAACTTTTCTGAATGCACCCTCTCCACCCAACCCCTGCTTTTAGAGACCTCTATCCTGTCCCCCCTCCGTCTCCTCTTTTCTAAGCTGAACAGTCCCAGTCTCTGTAGCCTCTCTTCATCTGGGACCTGTTCCCAACCCCTGATCATTTTAGTTGCCCTCCCCTCTCCCAGCTTTTCTCTTCCCCTCTCCCACCTCCTTTTCCCAGTCTCCCCCAGTTTTGTTCAATAAAGACAGAGTCAATGTTGGAAGAAACGTTATCTTTATTTTGTACATCAATAAGAAGGGGGGCTAGGGAAGGGTAAGTGGAAGGAGGTGAGGGAGGAATGGGGCACGAGCCCCCGATGGGGAGGACTGGGCTGGCTCTGCAGGCTTCTGGGGGTGGAAGCTCTCCTGCAGCCCCCCGATTACCCCCTCTCCCCAGATGGCAGCCTGCGGCAAGTGCAGCCGGGCTGATGGCCGAGTGCTGTGATGTGCCCAGTGTGGGCACTCCGGGCACTCCAAGCCAGGACTGCTTTGCAAGCGTGGCACCCCTGAGAACTGTCTGTCCGGGGTGGGGGTCGGGACCCTTTAAGCACAGCCCTCGGCTAGCCTGAGACAGCATCTCCACGCTCTAAGTCCTCCTCTGATGCCCTGCCGGCACTGCTTCCGGCCATCCTTAAGCCCTGTTCAGGGTCCACTTAATGTGGACATGCTAGTTCAAATTAGCAAAATGCTAATTCGAACTAGTTTTTAGTTCTAGATGCGTTAGTTCGAATTAGCTTAGTTTGAATTAACTAATTCGAACTAAGTTAGTTCGAATTAACGTTGTAGTGTAGACGTACCCAGAGAGAGGACACAATAGCAGTTTTCAAGTATCTAAAAGGGTGTCATAAGGAGGAGGGAGAAAAATAGTTCTCCTAGGCCTCTGAGGATAGAACAAGTAGCAATGGGCTTAAACTACAGCAAGGGAGGTTTAGGTTGGACATTAGGAAAAACTTCCTCACTGTCAGGGAGGTGAAACACCAGAATAAGTTGCCTAGGAAGGTTGTGAAATCTCCATCCCTGGAGATACTGAAGAGCAGGTCAGACACACCTGTCAGGAATGGTCTAGATGGTGCTTGGCCCTGCCATGAGGTCAGGGGACTGTGCCTCGAGGTCCCCTCCAGTTCCAGGGGTCTAGAATTCTAAGAACAGCAGTTACCAATGGTAAGTAACCGGGTGTTTTTGTTTGTTTCTTTATGTTTAATTTCTCAGAAAGAGAGAAGGGCCCCGTGACCCGAGCAGTGATGGCCAATTGCCTGCGGAATGGAAGACCAGGCTGTGGCTCGCTGGGTAATCCTAAAGCCTCCATGGGCCTCTGTGCGGCTGAACTATCTGTAGTGTGGACCAGCCCACACAGGGGCAAACGGAGAATCCCTGCTCCTGGCTCTCTGGGTAGTCACGGAATCTTGTGGGCTCCTTCCACACGGCCTGTGACGGCGCGTTGGGGTCCCCCGTCTCCTGCACCCCGAAATGGCACGAACAGACTCCACCAGCCAGTAGAATTGAGGTGGTTTATTGCTTCTCCAGGATACAGCACAGCACAGATGTAATCTGGTTACAGGAACTGGGGCTAAGAGGCCTCAGTGCCCCCCTTGAGATAGGGGAGTCCCAGCCCCCTCCCCAGCTCCTTCTCCCCTGCTTTCCAGACAGGAACTAACTCCCCCTCTTCCAGCCCTGCCCCCCAGCCAGGGCAGCATCCACCTCCCTTTGTTCCTCCCCATGGGGGGTGGCTGGTCAGACCGGTTTGGAGCCACCTTTTCATAATGACTCCCCCTTCCCTGCTGGGTCTTGCTCCAGACAGCAGAGGTCACCACATCCCAGCAAGTACCCCCCACTACGTCACAGTTCTCCCCCCTCCGAGAGCGAACTGAGCAGGGTCACTCCGCTCGTGACCTGGGGAAGTTCGGGCCCCTCGCCACGGGACAGCGCGTCGGCGATGATGTTGGCCTCCCCTTGACGTGGGTCACTTCCATGTCGTAGTCCTGCAGGAGCAGGCTCCACCGCAGCAGCTTGGCGTTCGTCCCTTTCATCTGGTGCAGCCAGGTCAGGGGGCAGTGGTCGGTGAACACCGTGAAACGCCGGCCAAACAGGTACGGCTGCAGCTTTTGCAGGGCCCACACCATGGCCAGGCATTCCCTCTCTACGGTCGCGTAGCTCCGCTCCCGGGGCAGCAGCTTCCTGCTCAGGTACACGATGGGGTGACGTTCCCCTTTCTCGTCCGCCTGCATCAGCACCGCCCCCAGCCCAGTGTCCGAGGCGTCCGTAAACATGATAAAGGGCTTGTCGAAGTCTGGATTGACCAGCACTGGGGCCTTGGCCAGGGCTTCCTTCAGGGCACAGAGAGCCCTCTGGCACTGCTCCGTCCAGACCACCCTGTCGGGCCTCCCCTTCCTGCACAGCTCTGTGATCGGGGCAGCGATGGAGCTGAAGTTGGGCACAAACCTCCGGTAGTACCCCGCCATCCCAATGAAAGCCTGGACCTGCTTCTTGGTCTGGGGCACAGGCCAGTCCCGGATGGCCTCCACTTTGGCCGGCTCTGGCTTCAAGCAGCCGCTCCCCACCTTATGGCCCAGGTAGGACACTTCGGCCATTCCAACCTTGCACTTCCCAGCCTTTACGGTCAGCCCAGCCTCCCTCAGCCGATCCAGTACCTGGCTGACCTGGGCCACGTGGTCCTCCCAGGACTGGCTGAAGACGCAGATGTCATCGATGTACGCTAGGGCACAGTTCTCCATTCCCCGCAGCAGCTGGTCCACCAGGTGCTGGAAGGTGGCCGGCGCCCCTTTGAGGCCGAAGGGCAGGACCAGGAACTTATAGAGCCCCAGTGGCGTGATGAAAGCCGACTTCAGTCTGGCTTCCTGGTCTAGCGGCACCTGCCAGTAGCCCTTGGTGAGGTCCAGGGTGGTGAGGTAGCGAGCTCCCCCCAGCTTGTCCAGGAGCTCGTCGGGCCTTGGCATCGGGTAGGCGTCGGACACCGTGACGGCGTTGAGCTTCCGGTAGTCCACGCAGAACCGGATCGACCCGTCCTTCTTGGGGACCAGCACCACGGGAGAGGCCCAGGGGCTGGAGGACGGCTGGATCACCCCCAGGGCCAACATGTCCTGGACCTCTCTCTCCAGGTCCTGGGCTGTTTTCCCTGTGACTCTGAATGGGGAGCAGCGCACCGGGGGTTGAGTGCCCGTCTGCACCCGGTGGGCAGCCAGGTTGGTGAGACGAAGCTTGTCGGAGAACAGCTGCTGGTGGGAGCGCAGCACCTCTCGGATCTCGGCCTGCTGGGCCGGGGTGAGCTGGTCCGAGAGGGAAATTGACTCCAGCAAAGAGTCCTCTCCGGTCCCAGGGAACAGGCCCACCAGGGGATCCTCCCCCTGCTCCTCCCAGGGCTTACACATGGCCAGCACCAAGTTCTCCCTGTCCCAGTACGGCTTCATCATGTTAACATGATATACCCGCTGGCCGCGCGTCCGGCCCGTCAGCTCCACCACGTAGTTCACCTCGTTCAGCTGCTTAACCACCTTGAAGGGGCCGTCCCAGGCGGCTTGCAGCTTGTTCTTCCGCACGGGGATCAGGACCATCACCTGGTCCCCGGTAGCGTAGGCGCGGGCCCGTGCATTGCGGTCGTACCAGACCTTCTGCTTCCTCTGGGCCCTGCTCAGGTTCTCTCTGGCCAGGCCCATGAGCTCGGCAAGTCTTTCCCGGAACGTCAGGACGTATTCCACGACCGGCTCACCCTCCGAGGAGACCTTCCCCTCCCACTCGTCTTTCAGTAAGTCCAGGGGGCCCCTCACTCACCTCCCATATAACAGCTCGAATGGCGAGAATCCCGTGGACTCCTGGGGCACTTCCCTGTACGCAAACAGCAGGTGGGGTAGGTACTTGTCCCAGTCCTGCGGGTGTTTGTGCATAAAGGTCCGTAGCATCTGCTTCAGAGTCCCATTGAACCTCTCCACCAACCCGTTGGTCTGGGGGTGATACGCCGAGGCCCAGGTGTGTTGCACCCCACTCTTCTCCCACAAGCACCGGAGCAGGGCCGACATGAAGTTGGATCCCTGGTCCGTGAGAACCTCCTGGGGAAACCCCACCCTGCTGAAAATGGTCAGCAGTGCGTCTGCCACCGTGTCTGCCTCGATGGAGGGCAGGGCCACGGCCTCGGGGTAGCGGGTGGCGAAGTCCACCACCACCAGGATGTATTTCTTCCCCGTCCGGGTCGCTCTGCTGAAGGGCCCCACAATATCCATCGCCACCTTCTGGAAAGGCTCCTCTATGATGGGCAGGGGTCTCAACGCAGCTTTCTTCCTGTCTTGGGCCTTCCCCACTCGTTGGCAGGAGTCGCAGGACCGGCAGTACCGCTGGACAGCTGCAAACATCCCCGGCCAATAGAAGTTTTGGAGCAGCCTCAGCCGCGTGCGCCGGATCCCCTGGTGTCCCGAGAACGGGATGTCATGGGCCAGGTGTAGCAGCTTGCGGCGATACCTTTGGGGAACCACCAGCTGCCGCTGGAGCCCCCACTTGCCTACCGTCCCGGGGGAAAGCCATTCCCGGTACAGAAATCCCCTCTCCCACCGGAACTTCTCCTGGCAATCTCCTCCTAGGGGTTGAGTGGCACCCAGGTCAGCCCGGTCCCTCAGGGCCTGCAAGGAGGGATCCGCCCGCACCTCCGCCTGGAATTCAGTGGCTGGGGCTGGGACAGGGCCGTGGTTTCCCCCACTGCCTAGGTCCAACTCTAGGTCTGCTGGGACGGGGCCCTGGGCTCCCTGTTGGGGAACCTCCTCGAGTTCCGGGCCGCCAGCCCCTCGCTTGCTCTGGCTACGGGTGGTGACCAGCATCCTGTGGGGTCTGTCTGGCCACTCCTCTAGGTCATTCCCCATCAGCACCTCGGTGGGCAAGTGCGGGTGCACCCCCACTTCCTTGGGGCCCTCCTTGGCCTCCCACTTCAGATGCACCCTGGCTACGGGTACCTTAAATGGGGTGCCATCTATGCCCCTCAGTGTCAGCTGAGTGTCGGGTAGTATCCACTCTGGGGCCACTATGTCGGGTCGGGCCAGAGTCACCTCCACCCCCGTGTCCCAGAAGCCCGTCACCTTCCTGACATCCACCTCCAGGGGTATGAGGCACTCGCTCCGCAGGGGCCGTCCTGCCCCCACCCGGTACACGGAGAAATCCGCCTCCCGAGGGTCAGACCTCCTAGGGGAGGTGCACTGAGCATCCTTCCCCCCCCCCCTGAGCTGAGGTTTGCCTGCCAGCCCCTGCCTCTGGGGCAGCCTGCCCTTCCTCCCGCCCCAGCCAGTTAACCCTGGAAAGTCCCACGTCACAGGACCTGTTCTTGCGCCTGGTGCATTGAGCCCTCTTGTGGCCTCGTTGCCCACAGAGATGGCAAGTTAGGTTCTGCAGGCCCTTTTGGTTCTGCTGGGCTGGTCCCTGCCCTAGATGGGCTACAGCTTGCAGGCCTCCCGGGAGACACTGTGTCATCTCTCCGTTGGGTTCCAGCGCTCCTCCCCCTCTCTGAGCCTGACACACTCTCAGGAGGGGTCTGGCTGCTTCCCCTGGGGACAAGATCCTGGCCCTGTGGCTGGTCATTCTCTTCCAGCTGGGTAATCAGCTGGGCCTTGGCTGCCTTCCGCACAGGCAAGCCCCTCTCTCTGCACAGCCCCACCAGCTCTGCCTTCAAGAGTCGGGCGTAGGCCATCTGCCCGCTGGGCCCCTCGGTGCAGACTCACCAGTCTAGTGCTGCAGCGCCCCACGATTCCCAGGAACCGCTTCGCTCTGTCTCCAGCACGCCTGGCTCCAGGGCTCTTGCTTCTACTGCGCCTTGTCGCTCGCCGCTGGAAGCTCCAACCACGGGGTGCAGTGCATCCCACCCCTGACACCAGTGTGACGGCGCGTTGGGGGTTCCCCGTCTCCTGCACCCCGAAATGGCACAAACCGACTGCACCAGCCAGTGGAATTGAGGGTGGTTTATTGCTTCTCCGGGATATAGCACAGCACAGATGTAATCTGGTTACAGGAACTGGGGCTAAGAGGCCTCAGTGCCCCCCTTGAGATGGGGGAGTCTCAGCCCCCTCCCCAGCTCCTTCTCCCCTGCTTTCCAGACAAGAACTAACTCTCTCTCTTCCAGCCCTGCCCCCCAGCCAGGGCAGCATCCACCTTCCTTTGTTTCTGCCCATGGGGGGTGGCTGGTCAGACCGGTTTGGAGCCCCCTTTGCATAATGACTCCCCCCTTCCCTGCTGGGTCCTGCTACAGACAGCAGAGGTCGTCACAGCCCTAGCAAGGCCCCCCCACTACGTCACACGGCCTGCTGCCAGCAGCCCTTCGGGGGTGTCCCTGCACTGGGGCGCCAGCCGTTCACTGTCCGCGTGGCCCAGCTGTGACACCCTGACATGTCCCAGTGCGCTATGAGCCCCCCCCACACACACAGATGGGAGCAGATTAGCACGCACTGGGGTCATTTTGTGGGGGGCAGCAGAGCCACAGCTGGGAGCACTGGCTAAGTGTCTAGATGGACAAGCCCTGGCGCTGAACCCCGCTGGCCGTGGAAGTGTCTCTCTCGTAGGCCATGGCTGCTGCACTCCCAGCATCCTGTGGCTCAGAGAGGTGCATTGACCACACCGATCAAACCCCCGTCCGGCCTTTCCCCGACAGCCCTGCCGCTGCCATGGCAACGAGGGGTGCTGGCCTTTTCCGAACCTCCCAGTATTCAGTGACCGAAGGGTTAAACTCAGGCTGCTGGGGATGTCGGCAGGGAGCCAGGAGAGCCAATGGGGGAAGATGATGAGGTCTGAATTGAAAGGAACCCTGCCTGCCTTTTTCCTTTGGCTGAGCTTAAGCCAGGAGCTGGGGGCACAAGATGAATTGAACCAGGTAGAACTCCCCTGGCTGCAAGGAATGCTGGGTAAGGGAATGGACGGGAACACGATGCACGGATCTGTGAGTAGAGAGGGAAAGTCTAGTTAGATGCAATCAGCTTATTTTCTTTGTTTTGTTGTTTGGTTAAATGTCCCTGTTCTAAGTCCATGGGCCCCAACCCATTTGTGGTAATTTTTAGCCACATCCCAGGGATGAAATTCTCTGTGTTTTAATTTATTCTTTTCTCAGTTGGTTTAAAATGGCTGAGGACATTAGGGAGATTCCCAAATCTGCACCGTCCTTTGTGGGTGAGGAATCTGAGGAACTGTCCCGGATTGAAGTGTCATTAGAGGAGGTTTTGGAACAAATAGAAAAACTTAATGTTAACAAATCTCCGGGACCGGATGGCATTCATCCAAGGGTTCTAAAAAAACTCAAATGGAAAATTGCTGAGCTATTATCTGTGGTTTGTAACCTATCCTTTAAATCGGCTTCCGTACCTAATGACTGGAAGGTAGCCAACATGACACCAATATTTAAAAAGGGCTCTAGAAGCGATCCTGGCAATTACAGACCAGTAAGTCTAACTTCAGTACCGGGCAAATTAGTCAAAACAATAGTAAAGAATAAAATTGTCATGCATGTAAAAGAACATCATTTGTTGGACAAAAGTCAACATGGTTCTGTAAAGGGAAATTACGTCTTACTAATCTATTAGGGTATGTCTACACTATCCTCCTAGTTCGAACTAGGAGGGTAATGTAGGCATACCGCACTTGCAAATGAAGCCCGGGATTTGAATTTCCCGGGCTCCATTTGCATAAGCGGGGCGCCGCCATTTTTAAAACCCCGCTCATTCGAACTCCGTGCAGCGCGGCTACACGGGGCACGAACTAGGCTTCACGGGGTTTGAACGAGCGGGGTTTTAAAAATGGCGGCACCCCGCTTATGCAAATGAAGCCCGGGAAATTCAAATCCCGGGCTTCATTTGCAAGTGCGGTATGCCTACATTACCCTCCTAGTTCGAACTAGCGGGGTAGTGTAGACATACCCTTAGAGTTCTTTGAAGGGGTTAACAAACATGCAGACAAGGGGGATCCAATAGATATAGTATACTTGGATTTTCAGAAAGCCTTTGACAAGGTCCCTCACCAAAGGCTCTTGTGTAAATTACATGGCCATGGGATAAGAGGGAAGGTCCTTTCTTGGATTGCGAACTGGCTAAAAGACAGGAAACAAAGGGTAGGAATAAATGGTAAATTTTCAGAGTGCAGAGGGGTAACTAGTGGTGTCCCCCAGGGGTCAGTCCTAGGACCAATCCTTTTCAACTTATTCATAAATGATCTGGAGAAAGGGGTAAGCAGTGAGGTGGTAAAGTTTGCAGATGATACCAAACTGTTTAGGATAGTCAAGACAGAAGCAGACTGTGAGGGACTCCAAGATGATCTCATCAAACTCAGTGATTGGGCAACAAAATGGCAAATGAAATTTAATGTGGATAAGTGTAAAGTAATTCACATCGGGAAAAATAACCCCAACTATACGTACAGTATGATGGGGGCTAATTTGGCTACGACAAATCAGGAAAGAGGTCTTGGAGTTATCGTGGACAGTTCTCTGAAAACTTCCACGCAGTGTGCAGCGGCGGTCAAAAAGGCAAATAGGATGCTAGGAATTATTAAGAAAGGGATAGAAAATAAGACCCAGAATATCTTACTGCCCCTGTATAAAACTATGGTACGCCCACATCTCAAATACTGTGTACAGATGTGGTCTCCTCACCTCAAAAAAGATATTTTGGTTTTGAAAAGGGTTCAGAAAAGGGCAACTAAAATGATTAGGGGTTTGGAACGGGTCCCATATGAGGAGAGGTTAAAGCGACTGGGACTTTTCAGTTTAGAAAAGAGGAGACTGAGGGGGGATATGATAGAGGTCTATAAAAGCATGAGTGGTGTGGAAAGGGTGAATAAAGAAAAGTTCTTCATTAGTTCCCATAATAGAAGGACTAGAGGACACCAAATGAAATTAATGGGTAGCAGGTTTAAAACTAATAAGCGAAAGTTCTTCACACAGGGCATAGTCAACCTGTGGAACTCCTTGCCAGAGGAGGCTGTGAAGGCTAGAACTATAAAGGTACGTCTACACTGCATCCCTAGTTCAGACTAGGGATGCAAATAGAGATGACCGAAGTAGTTAATGAAGCGGGGATTTAAATATCCCGCGCTTCATTAACATGATCTCGCCAGTACGCTAGTTCGAATCACAGATGATTCAAACCAGGAAGTGTGCGCCGGGACGCGTTAGTTTGGACTAAAGCCCTTAGTCCAAATTAACATTACTCCTCATTTTTTGAGGAGTTTAAAGAGAAGTTAGATAAATTCATGGAGTTTGGGGCCATGGAGTGCCATTAGCCAGGGGACAAAATGGTGTCCCTGGCCTCTGTTTGTCAGAGGCTGAATAAGGATGGCAGGAGACAAATCGCTTGGTCATTGTCTTGGGTCCACCACCTTCTGGGCACCTGGCGCTGGCCACTGTCAGCAGTCAGGCTACTGGGCTAGATGGACATTTGGTCTGACCCAGTGCGGACGTTCTTATGTTCTTAAGTTCTAAGCTCAGGGCTCAGGATTGGGGGTCTCGCTGGACAAACCTGACTTTCATGCTAACCTGCTCCTGGGTTTCTCATGTGGCCTTTGATGGCCAGGCTGGCAGCTATCCTGCCACAGACAGCCACGTTCCTCCGTCTAGTGCGGGGATCATGGACATTGGGGGCATCCCCCCAAACCTGAATAAGGTCCATGATCTCCACCCTGGACCAGGAAGGCGCCTGCCTTCTCCAGCCCCGTCAGGCTCCTGGGAGCTGGCAGACTGCTCCTGGGGAGCGGTGGAGGGCTGGGTGCCAGGGGCTTGCTGGCTCATGTTTTGGGGCCACTGGGTCAGGGGCCCCGGGGCCACTGTTGGCCTGCTAAACTCAGGGTTGTGAGTTCAATCCTTGCAGAGGTCATTTAGGGATTTGGGGCAAAAATTTGTCGGGGGTGGTGCTTGGTCCTGCTGGGAAGGCGGGGGACTGGAGTCGATGACCTTTCAAGGTCTCTTCCAGTTCTAGGAGATAGGCATCTCCAGTCATTTATTTATTTAGATGGACCTTTGCTCTGATGCAGTGAGATTGCTCCATTGTTTATCAATCCGGTCTCTAACCCTGGTATCAAAGGGCCCCGCCCCCGCTCCGAGACCCTGACTCACCTGCAGAAAGTCCCCAGCGAGAGGAGAGAGTCCGTCACCCGGCTTCCCGGCTGGGAGTTGATCAGTTACCCCGAGTCCGGCAGCGTCACGTCTCAGCCGCACCCTAAGGGCCCCGCCCCTGGTCCTGTCCCTGCTGGGGCCTTCCAGCCAGCTGCAGCCCTGCTCCCGCAGCACCCGCTCTGCACATCCTGGTCCTCCCATGGCTCTCGGACCATCCCAAGCCCGGACGAGCCGCATGGGAGCCCTGCCCCACAGCTGCGGGAAGAACAAGGCCCAACGTGCCCCAGGCCGGTGCGAGGCCTGGATGAACGTGGCCAAGGCTTTGGTAGGGTCAGGCCAAGCTGGCCGGAGACCCAGGCAGGCAGAGCCGGGCGGGGACAGGGCTGACGCTGGGGCGGGGTGGCTGCCCCTCTCTGGCGAGGGAGGGGTTAAAGGCCGGCCGGAGGGACCCCGCTCACTCTCTTCCCGGCAGAGAGGCTCGCAGGGAGCCAATCGGGGCGGTTTGCTGGGGAGCCCTGAGACAGGCTCAAGGAACGTGGAGGCGTTCCCAGGGCCTGACGCATCTTCCCACCTGTGGACAGAATCTCCTTGCTCTTGCTGAGGGAAAGCACAGCCCCACGATGGAGGGGTCCCCTGTCCACGCAGGACTCGGTCCTGTGCCATCACAGCCCTGGTCTGAACGCTCACAGCGAAGCTCCTCTGATGTGGGTCGGCACCTGCCACGGCCCGTTGCCAGCCCAGGAGCTCTACTCGACCTTGTGGTCTCTTCCCAACGGACTGGCCAGGCCTCCGGTCAGGGCCCAGGCGCAGACACTTGAAACGCCAGCACGGAGCCAGCCCTGCAATGTCGCACTCACACGCGCCCTGGCTACGAGTGGTCCAGACGGAACCGCACCCACCCGCCTGCCGCAAGCGCCTCACTGGGCCCAGCCGGGTGCACACCTAGGATGGTGGTTGCCACGTTTCAGTCGCATCACACCTGTGGGAACACCTGGCCTTGCCCCCGGGGCCTGCGCTTCTAGGCGGAGGGAGTTTGCCTGAGACACGCTGTGACGCTCCACACAGCCCCTCGCCCTTCCCTATGGGCCAGGCTCACAGCCTGCGGAGCCAGCCTCCTCACAGGCCAGACGGGACGGGCTGAGCCCCTCTCCGCTCCCAAGCTCCTGCTCCAGGGGTGGTGCAGGGAGCTGGGGGGGGACCCAGGCCCCAGCCCAGGGATCCTCATGGCAGCGGCAGCAGGGCTGATCCCTCCACCCCCAGAGCTCCAGCCTTTCCCTGGGCCACGTCCCCCCCAACCCCTCCCCCCCACTGGACCCATCCTTCCGCTGGTCCACAGCCCCTCCTCACTCCCAGCCCTGCCGCTCTCGAAGGGGGGAGAGATGGGATGTGGGGGGGGGGGCTGTCCACTCCTGTGATCATGGACCCACTCCCGTTTTGTTGCTGTGTTGGGCTGTGGGTGACCCCTACTGGCTTGTGCTGGTCTGCAGAGACTGTGTGTGTGTGTGTGTGTGTGTGTGTGTGTGTGTGTGTGTGTGCGGTGCCCAGCGGGGCATGGGCCCTGAGGGGGGCACGTAGGCCTGGCCCAGCCGCCTGACACCTGGGCTAGGTGGAGGTGCCTGAACAAAACCAGGGGTGTGGCTGAGGGACCAGTTGCTGGGAGCTGGGTCGGTCTCGGCTGGGCTGGGGGAAGGGGGGATGTTTTTAGACTAAGGAAGGGGGTGAAGCCCCTCCCCCCAAGAGGACTAGGCTCTGCGCCCACATCGCTCCTGCGCTGCGCTGTGTCTCCGAGAAGCAGTAAAACCTTCTGCTCTACTGGCCGGCAGAGTCACATCTGGCTGCGGACGGGGGTGCAGGGTCGGGGGTCCCCAACGCGCCCTCAGTCTGCAGCCCAGCGATCCCCAAGTCAATGCCAACATCTGCTGGGGGACGCAGGGTTAAGTAAGGGGCCAGGGTGATCGCTACGGGGCCACAGGGGCACGGCACACCTAGTCACAGTCCCTATTGAGTCACAGGCAGTTTATTGCCCTCGCCCCCTTCCTGCTTGCCTGGCAGAGATAAGCGCCCGGCTTCACCGGAATGTAAATTCCCGTCCAGAGCCTGGCGTGTGAGCCGCTCTTATCTCCCGTGCGCATTCGCTTTGCAATACAGTCAGGCTCACAGCCCCCGCGGAGCTGCTGATCAGGGGTGTGCGATGTGAGAGCTGCATGCTTCAGCTCCAAGAGCTGTAAACAGTCTGCAGGGCAGAGATAAAGCCAGAGTCACAGGGCTATTGCTATGCAGTACATGGCTGCTAAAGGGAGTTGTCCTAGGTAAGTGTATTTACACACTAACGCAATGAAAGAGGGTGCCTGTGGTAAATTGGTTGCTTGCTCAGACAGGGCGTGGGGGTCCGAGGCGGAACAAGCATCTGCAGTAGAGGAGCCCGTCTCCTCCACCCTCCTCTGGGTGCTCCTGTGCTTTTCTAACAACGTTCATGTTCTCCATTGTGTAGGTATCTTGGCATTTAGCCATGAAAGCAATATGGAGGCCTGCCTCAGTTTCCCTTTTCCCCTTACAGCACATTAGACTGGAATTTCCTTTCTCCTGTGAGAAGGTCCAAGGCTAGTTGCAGGCACTAACTGGGAACTGTCAGTACCACAGGTCTGTTACCCCACAGTGTGCTCTTACATATCACTGTCTCCGTGTTCAAGGGTTGTTCCCAAAGAGCCTGCACGTTGGACATTTCACGGTGTGTGGCAGCAGCCACTCACTGGTTACAAAGGCAGCCTTGGCTTTAACCACAAATCCATGACACGTGCACACTGACAGGCCCCGCCTTTGGCTCCCCCTGTGAGGGACCGGGCTGGGTCTGGGCACAGCTGAGAGCGTCCGCTCAGGGCAAATTGCTCAAACTCAGGGCTCCGTACAGCCCCAGACTGGAGACCTTCCCAAACAGGCCACACACCAGTCACACCGAGCGCTCCCGCTGACAGCCTGGCCAGCCAGAAGCCTCACGAGCAAAACCCCTCGGACATCCCAGCTCCCTCCTTGCCACTATCAGTCCCGGGCCTAAGACACAGGTGAGGGGTTTTAGAACCCAATCTCACCTACCCCAAACGGGTTCTTCCAGTCCCAAGAAACCAGCCACAGATCCCTGGTCAATTTACACTCTGGAGCCAATCCTCTAGAATCTACAATCTAAAGGTCTATTACTAAAGGAAAGAAAAGCCTGAGAGTGAGGTTGTTAAAGTATCATACGTTACATGCATCGAATCTCCCAGTTCTCGATGCAGGCTCTAGCAGAGATGTTACAGCTGCTGGCTTAAAAGTCTCTGGTGCACATCCTATGTCCGGATGGGTCCTCAGTTCTTCCCGGCTCGTGAATCCCTGCAAGGCCACATTTGGGATGAAGGGCTGGGCTGAGCACCAAGATGGAGTTGTCCACATGGCATATTTATATCCCTCCTGGCTTCTTCCAAGCTGGAGACAGTCACATGGCCAGTGGCCAGGCACCTAGATTCCTTCATAGATGGGTCTCTGGTACTTAAGAGACCTATTGTCCTAGGCTGATCCCATTGCTCAACCATATACAGAGAAACTTCCAGTCTCCATACAGAGTCCATATTCATAACTCCACACACAGACATTACACAGTGATATGAAGAGCAGATTCAGACTCAGTAGACAGTAAGCTTTTGTTTGACACCTCACATGGCCCCCTTTGTGCCCACTTTAGGGGCAACCCCCCCCCCCCCCCATGGGCACAGCAGTGATCTGGCTGTCCCCTCACAATCCAGTAAGGTGACACCTCCACCGGAATCCTGCACTTCAGGGCTAACCTGGCACTTCCCTTCACAAAACCCAGCTCTTCCTGTCCTCCGTGTCCTAGGGGCTCAATGCCTGACCTCTCGCTGAACTGACTCCATGGGCTGACGGGCTGGCTGGGTGCTCTCTGCTCACAAGCCCAAGCAAGCCCTTCCACCCCCAGGCGGGTAATGTGCATCAGCACAGACTCTGATGGGTTCATCAGTTTCAGAGGCTCAGCTGTTACCCGTCGCAGGCTGGACTCTGTCGCGCTGAGTTACCACCTGTTCTTTTCTTGTCCTCCCATCACCGGCCTGGGCCCCCCAGCAGTTGACGGCCAAGTCCACTAAGAGGTTACAGGACATAGCCACAGTGTCCAGGGCCTGCTCGACGCCCGGAGCTCAGGTCGAACTTGTCCACATTGGGTCCCCTGTCTATACAGGGAGTCCGCCCCCACCCCCTTGCTGTCTGGGTGAAAGGTCCCAGGCAGGTACATGCTGGTTTTGCCTCCGCTTAACACACGATGTTGTTACCTGCCCAGATTCCCTGCCCCTGCCACACGCTAGGGACACGCACCTGCACGAGAGCCGTGGGCTCAAGGGGGAACCCTGGGAATTTAAATCCCCCTTTTCCTGGTGCTTAGTGGTCAGGGTGTAACTTCCTGTGGGCTTAAAGATCTTTTCCCATGAAGGAGCCTCGCGCAGCAATTCCCTCACTCTCTAGTTCAGGGTCGGCGACCTCTCGGGAGTGGCGTGCGGAGATTTAAAACCCAGCCAATGGCCTGGTAGCACAGTGTAGACTCACAAGACGTGTCGATAGGGCCGTGAGCTTTCGTGGGCACAGCCACGTCTTCAGAGGACCCACTGGCGGGGCTGCGGGCCGGCGATACTTTTTAAGTCAATAACAGCCCTACTTACTGTGCCGTGGGGGGGGGGGCTGTCTGCTCTGTGACCGGGGTCCCCTGCGCGGCGAGGGGCCATTCCCACTGACTCCCCCACACGGTGTGATGCGGTGTCAGTACCTTGCTGGTCACTTGGGCTGTGACTGACCCCTACTGGCCTCTGCCTGTGAGCACGGCCCAGCGGGGGGCTGCCTAAGTCAGGTAGACAAAGACCCGACCAGTCAGAGGAGTGGGGGCAGCGAGGGACCTCGGGGAGTGAGTGTTCAGGGGAGGGGCAGTCTGGGGCTGGAACCATGAGGGAGACAGACTGAGGTTGCTGGGGCGGAGGGCCCTAACCCAAGGGGTCTGAACCAGCCTGGCCTCGAACCCTGTAATCACCCCATGTCTGTGCTGGGCGGTACCCTGGAGCAGCAATAACCCCCCTGTTCTACCGGCCGGCGGAGCGTTTCTTGGTGCAGTGTCGGGGGAACCGTCACACTTACGCTTAGCAGCCTCGTTAAGAAATGCGCTAGGACGTGGATCTCACCGTGCAGGGTGCTCCTAGGCCTGGCTCTCCCTGGCTGGGCTCTCCCGCCTCGCGCTCGGCGCTTGATACTCGCGGCAGCACCCAAGCCTCCGTCTCCAGCGCCCTCCGCCAGTGATGGTGGCAGAACGGCAGCCTGATCCACCTCCCCGCAGCAGCTGCCTGGCACGCCCAGGCCATGCCGCAGCCCCAGCTGCAGCAGCCGGCCTGCAGCCTGCCCCAGGAGCAGTGAGGCCACGACCATGTGGTGACTTCCCAGCTGTCCTGCGTGGTGGGTCCAGCCACAGGAGGAGTTGCCGCTGCAACCACACGGTCCTGGGCGGCCCCGCTGCATGGGGGGAGGGCTGAGCTCCTGCCTCATGCCACTCAGAATTGGCTTACGTGCCACTTATGGCACATGTGCCCTACGCTGCCGACCCTGCTCTGTTTCTTAACAGTCGCCAGGCACACGGAAAACACACGCTAAGCACACAGGGCCCTGCTCACCCCTCCCGATCAGGCAGGTGAACTTCCCCTTTGGCCAGGCAAGGTCAGTGTGGTCTGGATCCCGCGGGGCTGCTCTCACGGCCGCGCAGACGAGTCCTGGGTCGTGGAGGTGAGATCTGCCCCCAGGTCTTCCCTCCTTTCTGTTCCTTTCATCCTTTTCCTGGTCTTGTTTTCCTTGGGTTATTCCCCCGCCCCCGCGTGTGTCCCCAGTGTCCATACTGGTGTTTTCCAGCACCTTAACCGATCGTCCTACTGACATTCAACTAGCCACCCCCGACATATTGTAACACGGTCAGCTAAGCAATTCTAGCCCCCCCTCCACCTCCGCCGGGTCACACCCAGGAACAGGAGTGACCCAGGAGACAGAGGCAGTGCAGAGAAAGAGAAGGGGAGCGGGACCTTGCCAGGCTCCTAGCTGTCAGGCTGAGTCTCTGAGCCCATCTCGGGATCTGTCCCTTTGCCGGGTGACACCGGGCCCCGCTCGGATGGAGACGCCTTCGGGGCAGCCTGGCGCGACACCCTCGCTGCCTGGGATGGACTGTGACTCCAAGCTTCACTGCTCAGGAGTGGGTTCGACAGCTCAGAGAGTTGTTGTTAACGGTGCGAAATCCTGCTGGAAAGGGATAACAAGTGGAGTTCCGCAAGGGTCTGTTTTGGGACCCGTACTGTTCAATATCTTCATCAATGATGTAGATATTGGGATAGAGAGTACGCTTATTAAGTTTGCAGATGATACCAAACTGGGTGGGGTTGCAACTTCTTTGGAGGATAGGGACATAATTCAAAATGACCTTAGCAAGTTAGAGAAATGGTCAGAGGTAAACAGGATGAGGTTTAATAAAGAGAAATGCAAAGTGCTCCACTTAGGAAGGACCAATCAGTTCCATACATACAAGATGGGAAGCGACTGTCTAGGAAGGAGCATGGCGGAAAGGGATCTAGGGGTCATAGTGGACCACAAGTTGAATATGAGTCAACGGTGTGATGCTGTTGCAAAAAAAGCAAATATGATTCTAGGTTGTATCAACAGGTGTGTTGTAAGCAAAACTCGTGAAGTCATTCTGCCGCTCTACTCTGCACTAGTTAGGCCTCAGCTGGAGTACTGTGTCCAGTTCTGGGCGCCACATTTCAAGAAAGATGTGGAGAAATTGGAAAGGGTACAGAGAAGAGCGACAAGAATGATTAAAGGTCTAGGGAACATGACCTATGAAGCCAGGCTTCATGAACTGGGCTTGTTTAGTTTGGAAAAAAGAAGATTAAGGGGGGACATGATAGCGGTTTTCAAATATCTAAAAGGGTGTCACAAGGAGGAAGGAGAAAATTTGCTCCTCTTGGTTTCTGAGGACAGGACAAGGAGTAATGGGCTTAAAGTGCAGCAGGGGAGGTTTAGACTGGACATTAGGAAAAAATTCCTAACTGTCAGGGTGGTCAAATATTGGAATAAATTGCCAAGGGAGGTGGTGGAATCTCCCTCTCTGGAGATATTTAAGAACAGGTTAGATAGACATCTGTCAGGGATGGTGTAGACGGAGCTTGGTCCTGCCTTGAGGGTGGGGGGCTGGACTCGATGACCTCTCGAGGTCCCTTCCAGTCCTATTATTCTATGATTCTATGACAGGTTAGCAGTGTCGTGCCCATTGCAAGTGGCATACAGCAACCAGACAGCAACGCAGCAGGGCTACCGCGGCGCTACGGAGTGGCCACGTTGAAATGGCCTGACAGTGACTGCCAGCTTCACGGACTGTCGTCGAGGTCTGGCTGAGCAGTCTCCTATTTATCCGGCACTTCATGCTTGGGCATTTCTTCACTGTGCACTTATCTTCTGGGGTCTTGGCTCTGGGGGATGCAACCTTCAAGAGTGTGTTAGGTAGCGTAATAACTGGTTTGTTGGTTTGCTTTGCATCTCTTGTTTTCCACAACCCAAATTCAATACAGATTAACTGAGTTTGTTTACAACACAATAGGGAGCAAGTCTTCTATACACAAGCTGGCCTTTTGCTGCTGCTGTGTAACATTCACTTTCACTTGTGGTGCATTATTCATTTGGGAGACGAAATGTGATGTTTAAATGGTAAAACTGCTTTCCGGAGGCGGTGTGCTGCTTTCCCACGCTGAGCACTCTGCTTGAGCAAGAGTTAGGACCATCATTTTTATCAAGCTTTTGAGAGGGAATTTGCTTGTGATCCCAATTCCACTTTTGTTAACTGTCTACATAAGAACACAAGAACGGTTGTACTGGGTCAGACCAAAGGTCCATCTAGCCCAGTAGCCTGTCTGCCGACAGTGGCCAGCACCAGGTACCCCAGAGAGGGTGGACCGAAGACAATGATCAAGCGATTTGTCTCCTGCCATCCCTCTCCAGCCTCTGACAGACAGGCCAAGGACACCATTTCTATCCCCTGGCTAATAGCCTTTTATGGACCTAACCTCCAAGAATTTATCTAGCTTCTCTTTAAACTCTGTTATAGTCCTAGCCTTCACCGCCTCCTCTGGCAAGGAGTTCCACAGGTTGACTACACGCTGTGTGAAGAAGAACTTTCGCTTATTAGTTTTAAACCTGCTCCCCATTAACTTCATTTGGTGTCCTCTAGTTCTTCTATTATGGGAACTAATGAATAACTTTTCTTTATTCGCCCTCTCCACGCCACTCATGATTTTATAGACCTCCATCATATCGTCAAGAAGCACAAACATTAGCAACTACTATTTTCCTTTAACATACCATAACAAAGGGTATAAAGTTAAACCAAGTATACAGTGAAACAAAACTACATTTTAAATACAGGCCTATGCAATGCCTTTGAAGCTACTAAAAGCCCATAGATGCTTCATTATATGTGGGACTCCAAGGTCAAAACCCTTTTAAATTGTTTCTTTAGCTTTATCCACAAATTGCCATTTTTAAGCATTTTGCTATTCCATTTTATAACTATATTTAAAAGTATAAACAAGTTTACACAAATCAAAACAAGAAATTAACATTTTGTTAATATTACTTTTACCTTAATGGTGAGGAAAAACTTAAAAACAACAAATAGTCTAGTAGCACTTTAAAGACTAACCAAACAAGTACAGGCAGTCCCCGGGTTACGTACAAGATAGGGACTGTAGGTTTGTTCTTAAGTTGAATCTGTATGTAAGTCGGAACTGGCGTCCAGATTCAGCCGCTGCTGAAACTGACCGCCAGTTCTGACTTACATACAGATTCAATTTAAGAACCCCAAGCTTCCCCAAGTCAGCTGCTGCTGAAACTGATCAGCAGCTGATTCCAGGAAGCCCGGGGCAGAGCAACTCTGCCTCGGGCTTCCTGTAGTCAGCGCTGGTCAGTTTCAGCAGTGGCTGACTTGGGGACGCCTGGGGCAGAGCAGCTGGGGTGCTGCTGGGTTGCTCCAGTAGCACCGCTCCTTGGTGCTACTGGACCAACCCAGCAGCACCCCATCTGCTCTGCCCCAGACGTCCTGATTCAGCCGCTGCTGAAACTGACCAGCAGCGGCTGAATCAGGACCTGGGGCAGAGCAGCTGGGGTGCTGCCAGGTTGGTCCAGTAGTGCCCAGAGCGGCGCTGCAGGACCAATCGGCAGCGCCCCAGCTGCTCTGCTCCAGGGTCCAAAACAAAAGCCTGGTCTGCTGGGGGGGGGGCACACCAGAAGACCAGGGATACGGGAGCAGAGCCGCAGCGGCAGCGGGGTGCCGCGCCTCTGAGGCTTTGCTCTGGCAAAGCCTCAGAAGCGGGGGAACCCGCCCGCTGCTGCTGCTTCAGTTGCGGTGCCTGTGGTCTGCTGGGGACCGTCCCCAGCAGACCACAGGCACCGCGACTGAAGCGGCAGCAGCGGCGGGTTCCCGCGCTTCTGAGGCTTTGCTCTGGCAAAGCCTCAGAAGCGCGGGAACCCGCCCGGTGCCCCTGGTCTGCTGGAGACGGTCTCCAGCAGACCAGGGGCACCGGAGCAGCTTACGAACGGGGCTTTCTCGCCCCGGAGCTCGCAGGTAGCAATCCGCCACCTCGACCTCCGGGGCGAGAAAGCCCCGTTCGTAAGTGCGGATCCGACGTAAGTCGGATCCGCGTAAGTCGGGGACTGCCTGTAAATGATAGCATGAGCTTTCGTGGGCACAACCCGCTTCTTCGGGGGCGGGCGGAGAAGGAAAAAGGGGAGGGAAGGGGAGGAAGAAAAAGATAGACAGTGAGTAGATGGTTCAAATAGTTACAAGAGGCTGCTCCATTGGTTGGCTGGTTGGTTGAGTCATTAAAAGGTGGAAGATAGCGTGGGAGCCAGCCGATATCCTGGTTCAGACCATTTGCATAAGAATGAAACTTGTCAATGAAGTTAAGTTCCAACCCTTCTCTGTGCATTTAGCTTGTGGAATTGGTCTGAAACAAAATGGTGACTCGACCACCCATTAATGAGTGTCCAGGAAGATTAAAGTGTCTCCAACTGGTTTTTGTGGGTTGCCTTTTCTGAGATCTGATTTGTGCCCATTAATTGTGTCCAATTTGGCCAATATACAAATCAGAAACAATTTGTATCTTCAAGTCAGCGGCACAGCCATGGGCACCCACATGGCACCACAATCTGCCAGCGTCTTTATGGCTGACCTTGAACAACGCCATTTATTGTTGGATCCGGACTCATTACACTCCGGTCCTCTGAAGAAGTGGGTTGTGCCCACGAAAGCCCACGATCCCATCGACATCAGGGATCTCCAACCTTTTCAAGCACAAGATCACTTTTTGAATTTAAGTGCAACCCAGGATCTACCTCAAATTCAAACACCCTTGGCCCCGCCTCCTTCCCAGAGACCCTGCCCCCGCTCATGCCATCCTCCTTCCCTCATCCTCACTCACTTTTATCAGGCTGGGGTGTGGAGGTGAGGGATGTGGACTGGGAGGGGTTCTGAGCTGAGTCTGGGGCAGGAGTCGAGGCGCAGGTTCAGGCTCTGGGAGGGTGTTTGGGTGCAGAAGGACTCAGGGATAGGGCAGGGGTTTGGGGTGCTGGAGGGTTCAGGTCTGGTCTGGGGTTTGGAATGTGGGCTCCAGCTGGGCACAGGTGGCTTCTGGGTGGTGGTGCAGGGGGCTAAGGCAGGGTCACCCCTATTCTGGCCCTGCACCAGTCCCAAAAGCAGCCGGCAAACTCTCTCCTTCCCTGATCCCCCACCTCCGCTCCGTGGGGATGGGTTAGAGTGTGGGGGGAGGAGCACCCTGACATCAACACCCCCTCCTCTTCTTTCGGTGCCAGGGAGGGGCCGAAGGGTCTCTCTAAGGCAGAGGGCAGGAGCAGCACAGCAGTGCTGAGACAGGCAGAGAAAGTGCCAGTATTTGACAGCCTCCCGGCCAGACTTGTCAGGGTCACCTGTCCAAGGCTCCAAGATCTACCGGTAGAGCCTGATCTCCTGCTCGGTGACCCCAATCAACATGCTTTGTTAGTCTTTAAGGTGCTACTAGACTATTGGCTGGTTTTAAGGTGAAGCGTGTCATTCTACCCACCCCTAAGGACTATTTACAGAATTGCTAATTAAATCATCGCTTTTCTGTGCTACAAACTTCCCAGCTCAGCAGGTTACAGAGATGACAAGGAAAGTGACCCTGAAATATTGACACGGCTCCAGTGAGGAGAAGCCAAAGACACAGCACGGTAGCACAGCTGCAGGCTCACCAATTGTTCTAGGCTGCAAAACCGAAGGGAAGAGCGTATCCCAGGGCAATGCCGACTGTGGCTGAATCCTTCCCACCATCCCAGACCCCTCCCAGAGCCCAACACTCCCCTGTACCCTCCCTGCTGTAGATTCTTATTACATCATGGAATTACTGTCCAGAGCGCTTCTGTGGAACACGCTGAGTCATTTACGATATTTACTTCATTTGATTCTACGTTATCTTTCACACACAGTGCCCCTCCCCCACCCGCACAACCTGTTCTGTCCTTCCGATATATTTTATATCCTGGCATGACTGCATCCCTTTTACGGAAAAGGGATGCAAATTAGACACATCGCAATTGCAAATGAAGTGGGGATTTAAATCCCCCCCACTTCATTTGCATAAACATGGCTGCCACTTTTTTCCGGCTCGGAGCTTTGCCGGAAAAAAGCGCCAGTCTAGACGCGGATCTTTTGGAAAATAAAGCCTTTTCCGAAAGATCCCTTATTCCTTGTTTTAAGAGGACAGAGGATGAAGTTCCCAGTCTGGCCAGAACTGGAGAAATAGTAAATGCTGTGGGGGTGGGGGCAGTAACTATCCCCCATGCAATGAGTGAACCATGTTCCTTAACCATTGGGCCTTTGACAGAGGAACATGCCTTTCTGTTATCCCCCAGTACTCCTGTAAACTTTATGTATACGTCTAGACTGGCAGGATTTTCCGCAAATGCTTGTAACGAAAAAGTTTTCCGTTAAAAGCATTTGCGGAAAAGAGCGTCTAGATTGGCAGGGCGCTTTTGCACAAACACACTTTTTGCGGAAAAGCTTCTGTGCCAATCTAGACGCGGTTTTGCGCAAAAAAGCCCCGATCACCATTTTTGCAATTGGGGCTTTTTTGCGCAAAACAAATCTGAGCTGTCTACACTGGCCCTTTTGCGCAAAAACTTTGTGCAAAAGGGACTTTTGCCAGAACCGGAGCAGCACAGTATTTCCGCAAGAAGCACCGATTTCAGACAGTAGGAAGCCAGTGTTCTTGCGGAAATTCAAGCGGCCAGTGTAGACAGCTGGCAAGTTTTTCCGCAAAAGCAGCTGCTTTAGCGGAAAACCTTGCCAGTCTAGACACAGCCGATGGGTAGAGATCTGCTGTGTAAATTGAATGCTACAATTTATGTTTCCCTTAAGGGGTCTTTGTTGATATAACCCATAATCAGGCGCCAAATTTCCTCATGATATTTACAACAGACGGACAAGGTATAGACCCAGGCTCCAAACTGGAGAGTGTGAGCTGGACCAGGAACCAACATCTTTGTGGGCTTCTCACTCCAATGAAGTTGGGAAACTGTTAACAGCAGAGCCTGTACGGATCAGGTATAAACACGGCCGGCCCTACCCTCGAGTGTCTCAGTACCCCTTGTCCCAGGAAGCGGAGGAGGGCATAGCGCCTGTAATCTCCTCCCTGTTGGAACAAGGAGTGCTCATAAGAACGCAGTCTGTGTGTAATACCCCAATACTTCCGGTCAAAAAGGAGGAGAAATTTGATGATCAAGGGAGACAGATCTATAGATTTGTGCAGGTCCTAAGAGCTGTAAATCAGTTTGTTATCCCCACATTTCCTGTGGTTCCTAATCCAGCAACAATATTGTCCTCTATCCCTGCAGGTGCTAAATGTTTCTCTGTCATAGATTTATGTTCAGCCTTCTTCTCCATTCCCATTGAGAAGGATTCACAGTTTTTGTTTGCTTTTTCCTATAAAGGGGAGCAGCAGACCTGGATCAGACTTCCTCAAGGGTATACTGAAAGTCCCACCCTTTTCTCACAATTGTTAAAAAGGGACCTTGATTCAATTTCTCTGCCAAAAGAGTCTACCCTTGTTCAGTATGTTGATAATTTATTGATAGCCTCACCTAATCATGAAGCATGTAAAACAGATACTGTTCATTTGCCTTGTGAATTAGCAAAGAGGCGTCACAAAGCCTCCAAGGCAAAGCTCCAGTTCTGTAAAGCAGAGGTTGAATATTTGGGTCACCTCATATCCCAAGAAGGGCAAAAGCTTACTGATAAACGCATAACCTCTGTTCTTTCTCTCCCTCGCCCAGTAACTAAGAAACAGGTTCGGTCTCTCTTAGGTGCTGCTGGCTATTGCAGACAATGGATTCCTAATTTCTCTGGTCTTGTAAAACCCCTTGTATCTCTAACATGTGACAAGGTGAAGGATCCCGTCCCGTAGTCAAAGGAGGAAGAAGAATCCTATCAGAAAGTGAAGGCTGCTTTGGCCTCTCCACTCTCTGGGTCTGTCTATACTACCAGCCGAGTTCGAACTAGGGTGGGAATGTAGGCAACCGGAGTTGCAAATGAAGCCTGGGATTTGAATTTCCCAGGCTTCATTTGCATCTCGCCGGGCGCCGCCATTTTTAAATGTCCGCTAGTGCAGACTCCGTGCCCGTGGCTACACGCGGCACGGACTAGGTAGTTCGGACTAGGTTTCCTATTCCGAAATACCGTTACTCCTCGTTTCACGAGGAGGCTTCCTCGGAATAGGAAACCTCGGACTAGGAAGCCTAGTCCGAACTACCTAGTTCGTGCCACGTGTAGCCGCGTGGCACAGAGTCCGAACTAGCGGACATTTAAAAATGGCGGCACCCGGCGAGATGCAAATGAAGCCTGGGAAATTCAAATCCCGGGCTTCATTTGCAACTCCGGTTGCCTGCATTCCCACCCGAGTGCGAACTAGGGGTCTAGTGTAGACAGACCCTCTCTTGGGCTCCCTGATCACGCTAAACCCTTTACTCTTTTTTGCCATGGACAGGACCAGGTCTCTTCAGGAGTATTATGTCAGCCATTTGGAAATCGCCTTCGTCCTGTAGCTTATTCTAGCGCTCAGCTTGACCCAGTAGCAAAGGGTTTCCCCCCGTGTCTTAGAGCTGTTGCAGCAGCTGCTGTGCTATTAGAAAAAAGTCCATGTCTGGTATTAAGTCACAACACAACACTTGCTGTGCCCCATGCAGTGCAAGCTTTGTCAATGCAAAGGCTGACTAACTATGAGAAAGCCCTTTTAGGAGCCCAGAATGTCTCTCTAGTACGCTGTTCTACTTTAAATCCTGCCACCCTTTTTCCTACCCCTACCGATGGAGAGCCCCATGAGCTGGAACCCCACGATTGTTTGGCATTGGTGGACCGCACTTGTACCCCGCGATCCGATCTAAGGGACGTTCCTCTGCCAAACCCTGATTTAGTGTATTACACTGATGGGTCATGTAAAAGGGATGATAGGGGAAACCTTCTAAGCGGGTATGCTGTTGTTTCTGATCCTGCAATAATTGAAGCTCATTCTCTTCCAGGGATAAAAAGTGCACAAGCCGCTGAACTAATTGCTCTCACTCGTGCCTGTATTTTAGCTACTGATCAATCCATTAATATTTATACTGACTCAATGTTTGCTTTTAATATCTGTCATTCTGTAGGTCACATTTGGAAACATCGGGGAGTCTTAACGTCCTCAGGAAGTGCTGTTTCTAATGGATCCCTTGTTAATGACCTCTTGCTTGCTAGTCAATTACCTTTTGCTATTTCTGTTATGCATTGCAGTGCTCATACTGATAAAACTGATTGATAGGCTATGTCTACACTGGCATGATTTTGTGAAAAATACTTTTAACGCAAAAGTTTTTGTGATAAAGTATTTGCGCAAGAGAGCATCTATGGTGCTTATGTACAAAAGCACCCATGCCAGCGCAGACGCCCTCTTGTGCAAGAAAGCTCCAATGGCCATTTTAGCCATCGGGCTTTCTTGCGCAAGAAATTAACATTGCCTGTCTACACTGGCCTCTTGGGCAAGAACACTTGCGCAGGAGGGCTTATCCCTGAGCAGGCGCATCAGAGTATTTGCGCAAGAAGCCCTGATTTCCTACATTAGAACATCAGTGATCTTGCGCAAATATTCGCGGCCAGTGTAGACAGGTGGCAAGATGTTGCGCAAAATCTTGCCAGTGTAGACACAGCCATACTGTATCAGTAGGAAACAGACGGGCAGATTCTGCAGCCAGGAATTCAGCTGCCTGGGGACCTCCAGCTCCTTTCAAATCCTGGTCGCTGTTTCTGTTCCCCTGACTCTAAATGATTTATCCCTGTTGCAATCTAGGGCACCTGAGAAGGAACAACACAATTGGTACAAAGCTGGGTGTCGTATTCAAGATACTAACATTTGGCTTTCACCACATGGACGACCTGCGGCTCCTTCTACGTTGGTGTCCCACTTGGCTCCCATTACCCAGGGATTAGGACATATGAACAAAAGGGGGGTAGCAGACCAGATTCTGAAGCATTGGTATGCGCCCGGGATTCACCAAGCTGCTGCTAAAATCACCAGCAATTGTGCTACTTGCCAAAAGTTCTCTACCCAGGGTGGAGAAAAGACGACTCTGAGTGCTCACACTTGGGCCTAGGGACCCTTCCAATATTTGCAGATTGATTCTATAGAGTTAACCCTTTCCTGGGGGTTCAAGTATTGTCTGGTTATTGTGTGTGTGTTCAGGGGATGGGTGGAAGCTTTCCCTTGCCGCCGAGCGGACGCCACTACTGTGGTGAAGAAATTAGCTACTGAGGTGGTTCCCAGATCTGGAATCCCTTTAAAAATTGACTCGGATAAAGGAACCCATTTCACGGCCAAAATCCTGCAAGATCTGTGTGGAGCCCTCCACATAGAACAACGATTCCATCCCCCATATCATCCCCAAAGTTCAGGGCATGTTGAAAGAAAAAACCTCAATAGGAAACGGAAATTAAGCAAGATTCTCTCTGATACTGGACTCAACTGGCCGCAGGCATTGCCTCTTCCCTCATGCATATCCGAAATACCCCGAACCGCAAACATGGTCTCACCCCTCATGAAGCTGTATTTGGGAGACCGATTGTACTTGGATTTGAGCCGCCTGGAAAAATTAACCCTTCCCACTTGTCTGAATGTTATGACGAACTACTTCAATACTGTATACATCTGTCTAAAATTACTTTTAGTCTCTCTTCTCAGGTTGCAGAAGCCTCACCTGTCCCAACTGATGTGCCTTGCCATGACGTGCAACCAGGAAATTGGGTCCTGATAAAAGAATTCGAGGAAAGACTGCCTATCTTCAAGGTGGAATGGTCCCTTCCAGGTCCTGCTGACTACCAACACGGCTGTGAAGGTAGCCGAGCGAGATTCTTGGATACACACAAGCCACGTGCGCCGCACCGTTGACCCTCAGAAGTTGTGTGAATTTGCCTCTCCCGACATATCGCCTCCTACTGAACCTGTCAGCCCAGAGCCAGAAGAGAACGACTTTCTACCGCTTTCTGAGAAAGAAATTGAATCACTTCTCCAGAACGAGGGATATACATCATCGGAAATCAGAGACCAGGACCTCGTTCACTACGCTCTCACTACAGGCCAGATCCCTGCTGGTCCTACTAGTCACGTTGACATTCCACAACAATCTGCACCCGACCTTGCCATTGACCCTACCGGCATTTTGTCAGAGGATGGTGGGTTTTCTGAAAGCTGTTTTCCTTCCTCTAGATTTACTTATAACCTCCGTCTGCGCAAGCGCTGAAAGGATTACAATCCCTGCGCAATGGCTAAACTCTTGTTCCTCCTTTGTATAGGCCTTATTTGGCTCCAAGGGGGATGGTATTGGGACTAACACCTTTCTGCAGCTGGCAGAAGGTATGGCACGAGCTACAAACAAAACTAACTGTTGGGTGTGTGCCTGGGCACCACAAAGCGCGCATAGTGGATACCCAATAGGTGCCCTTCCGTTAAACAGAACTGGACTAGTAAGTGATGCATTACTGGAACAAAATGACCAAACTGTGTGGTTCAACCAGACTGGGTGCATCCAATTCTCATTCAGTGGTACAAGCCCCGTAGGTAGGAACCTTACAGGTACCACCTTTGTGGGAAATCAGGCTGCACACACATTATAACAAAGGTGGATGGGACACATGTATGGCATAATGGTTCCACTATGTCTACCACAAACCTCTGGTGCACCCTATTCAAACCAGAAATAACAACCATGTGGGGAGGGCCCACTAGTACAGACCTTTGCAAGGAAGGTAACACCACCTTTGGGAACCGAGCCATGATGATATATCAGTCTGACTCGTGGAACATGTATAATTATTGGTGGATGTGCGGTAAATTTGCCTATAAAAGGCTTCCGCAGAATGCCTCAGGGTTTTGTTACCTCGGTCTCGTGACACCAGCTATGAGGATTGTTGACACTTTGCCACCAGGGCGTATCAGGAACAAGCGGGATGGGTCTTGGGAGAAAGCATGGAACTGGATAGAACAAACTGCCCTTGCAGTAGCTGAAACTACCATTCCATGGGTAGGGCAGGCAAAAACAAATCATGATTTAAAAACAATGTCCCTGCTTATGGAGAAATTCATGAATACCACAGAGGGGGCATTAGGTGTGGTACAGGAAAATTTAAATGAATTGCGAATCTTTACCCAGCAAAACAGACTGGCTCTTGACTATCTACTAGCAGCTCAAGGAGGGGTATGTGGATTAATAGGCCCAGAGTGTTGTGTTAAAGTTTCTGATGTGAGTTCAAACCTAACCGCAAGGATAAAGGAAATCCAAACATTGTGGCTACGTCTACACTGGCCCCTTCTTCAGAAGGGGCATGCTAATTTTGAACTTGGGAATAGGGAAATCCGCGGGGAATTTAAATATCCCCTGCGGGATTTAAATAAACATGGCCGCCGCTTTTTTTCCGGTTTGGGGAAAAGCCGGAAAAAAGCGTCTAGATTGGCGCGATCCTCCGGAATAAAGCCCTTTTCCGGAGGATCTCTTATTCCTACTTCCAGACAAAAACATTTAGAGCAGTTGCAAGACTGGAATCCTTTGAATTGGTTGGGAATAGAGTTAAGCGAACTCATGAAGAAGGTGGTGGGAGGAATATTGATGTTCCTTGTCTTAATCTGCTCTATGTACATAACGATCCAGCTAGCCTGATGCTGGATTAAAAGGTGCTTACAAAAGATAGAGAACGTAGCAGAAAGCACAGTACAACAGATGCTTCTGCTAAACGTACAGAACCCTCCTGAGAAAGGCTACAAGACACTTGCAGTTTGAGGATGAATGGGAAGGGATGCTTAAGATGAATTGTGATCCACAAGTGGATCAAAGGGGGGAATGAAGGACAAACTTAACTGTTGTCAGTATGACCCCTGTATGACCTGGATGTTCAGTCTGGTCTTTGTAAAGAGGGACGTGCTTGGACACAGATATACAACCAGGAGGGGATCGGTGAAACTGGTCTAGACCTGTTTTACTGGTTTGAACCAGTTGTAAGGCCTGAGACGGGAATGTGAGGGGGTCGGCAATGACTGGAGGGGGCCATGGCCTGTGTGGTAATGACTGGAGGGGATTTGGTGCAAGGGCATGACCTGTATACGCATGCACGTGTAAGTGGTCAGTGGGAAAGGGGTGATTACCATGGAAGATGGTACAAGAGACTTGCCTTGTTTGAGAAGTTGTGAAACTTTTCCTGAGTATCCTGGAGAGTTTTGCCCTGGAATGCATTTCTGAATAAAGCTGGTGGCTTATGTAACCCTTCCGCCAGGCCGAGTAAATAGCAGCAAGAGCTGGGTTCAGTATCTAGGGGTCTCCTCCCAACAAGGTAATACAACACCGGCTCGAGCCCTCACCCAGTAACCTGGGAAATCTTACACACACCCCTGGGTGCCTCAAAGAGACAATTCTTCCCCTCTCGCAAGCACAGAGCCTCAGTATAGCAGCAAATCTTCAATAACATGAGGTAACCGACCTCAGCATTACATTGGGAAAACACCACAACTTGGATTCATAGACCAAACGTGAGCAAAGACCCACCCCCCAGCCGCGAATCCCCAAAAGTCCGACACCCCAAGAGTCTCTTGAGTCCAGCAACCCAAAAATCACCCAAAGTCCCAAAGTCTGAAACCCCAAAAGTCTCTGCCCCGGGTCAGTGCCGCCCCAGGGTTCAAAAGTTCACCCGGCAGGGTTTTACCATCCCAACCTGAAGGGGACCGGGGGTTGATACACCTTATGTGGTCCGCCAATGGCTCCGCCTCTCCGTAGGGTTCTGCTGCTGCCGTCAAGAGAGTCACTGCGCTGCACTCCACCTGCTGTCCCGTGAGCCGCCTCAGCCATCCCACGACCTGCCCTGCTCCGCCAGCCGTCTTGGTCCATGCTCCTGGCCGCCAGCTGGTTGCTCCTGCAGCTGTTCCACTGGCTACCTGCTGATGCTCCTACCGGCCGCCCGCAGCTTGTCCCCACCAGCCGCTCTGCTGGCCACCTGTGCTCGCCGGTTGTTCCTGCAAACTGCTCTGCTGTCCGCCTGCGCTCGCCGGTTGTCCCCACCAGCCGCTCTGCTGTCCGCCTGCGCTCGCCGGTTGTCCCCACCAGCCGCTCTGCTGGCCACCTGCGCTCGCCGGTTGTCCCTGCAAACTGCTCTGCTGGCCGCCTGCGCTCGCCGGTTGTCCCCGCAAACCGCTCTGCTGTCCGCCTGCACTTGCTGGTTGTCCCTGCAAACTGCTCTGCTGTCCGCCTGCGCTCGCCGGTTGTCCCTGCAAACCGCTCTGCTGTCCGCCTGCGCTCGCCGGTTGTCCCCGCAAACCGCTCTGCTGTCCGCCTGCGCTCGCCGGTTGTCCCCGCAAACCGCTCTGCTGTCTGCCTGCGCTCGCCGGTTGTCCCCGCAAACCGCTCTGCTGTCTGCCTGCACTTGTCGGTTGTCCCCGCAAACCGCTCTGCTGTCTGCATGCACTTGTCGGTTGTCCCCGCAAACCGCTCTGCTGTCTGCATGCACTTGTCGGTTGTCCCCGCAAACCGCTCTGCTGGCCGCCTGCACTTGCCGGTTGTCCCCGTAAACCGCTCTGCTGTCTGCCTGCACTTGTCGGTTGTCCCCGTAAACCGCTCTGCTGGCCGCCTGCACTTGCCGGTTGTCCCCGCAAACCACTCTGCTGGCCGCCTACACTTGTCGGTTATCCCCGCAAACCGCTCTGCTGTCCGCCTGCGCTTGCCGGTTGTCCCCGCAAACCGCTCTGCTGGCCGCCTGCACTTGCCGGTTGTCCCCGCAAACCGCTCTGCTGTCTGCCTGCACTTGCCGGTTGTCCCCACAAACCGCTGTGCTATCTGCCTGCGCTTTCCGGTTGTCCCCGCAAACCGCTCTGCTGGCCGCCTGCACTTGCTGGTTGTCCCCACAAGCTGCTCTGCTGTCCGCCTGCACTTGCCGGTTGTCCCCGTAAACCGCTCTGCTGTCTGCCTGCACTTGTCGGTTGTCCCCACAAACCGCTCTGCTGTCTGCCTGCACTTGTCGGTTGTCCCCGCAAACCGCTCTGCTGGCCGCCTGCACTTGCCGGTTGTCCCCGCAAACCGCTCTGCTGGCCGCCTGCACTTGTCGGTTGTCCCCGTAAACCACTCTGCTGGCCGCCTGCACTTGTCGGTTGTCCCCGCAAACCGCTCTGCTGGCCGCCTGCACTTGCCGGTTGTCCCCACAAGCTGCTCTGCTGTCCGCCTGCACTTGCCGGTTGTCCCCGCAAACTGCTCTGCTGGCCGCCTGCACTTGCTGGTTGTCCCCACAAGCTGCTCTGCTGTCCACCTGCACTTGCCGGTTGTCCCCGCAAACCGCTCTGCTGGCCGCCTGCACTTGCCGGTTGTCCCCGCAAACCGCTCTGCTGGCCGCCTGCACTTGTCGGTTGTCCCCGCAAACCGCTCTGCTGTCCGCCTGCGCTTGCCGGTTGTCCCCGCAAACCGCTCTGCTGTCCGCCTGCGCTTGCCGGTTGTCCCCGCAAACCGCTCTGCTGTCTGCCTGCGCTTGCCGGTTGTCCCCGCAAACCGCTCTGCTGTCCGCCTGCGCTTGCCGGTTGTCCCCGCAAACCGCTCTGCTGTCTGCCTGCGCTTGCCGGTTGTCCCCGCAAACCGCTCTGCTGTCCGCCTGCGCTTGCCGGTTATCCCCACAAACCGCTCTGCTGTCCGCCTGCGCTTGCCGGTTATCCCCACAAACCGCTCTGCTGTCCGCCTGCACTTGTCGGTTGTCCCCGCAAACGGCTCTGCTGTCCGCCTGCACTTGTCGGTTGTCCCCGCAAACCGCTCTGCTGTCCGCCTGCACTTGTCGGTTGTCCCCGCAAACCGCTCTGCTGGCCGCCTGCACTTGTCGGTTGTCCCCGCAAGCTGCTCTGCTAATACCTCAGTAGTATAGCACCTGGCTCCCCACAGCACCAGTGATTTCAGCTCTTCAGCAAGTTCAGCTCACAACAGAGGAGCCTCAGCGCTAGCGCTCCATTGGCCCACAGTGAAGTCAGCTCAGCAGCTTGCAACTAGACTCCTAGGCTGTATCTACATTGCCAAGATTTTGCTCAAAAGCAGGTGCTTTTGCGCAAAATCTGGCTGCCTGGCTACACTGGCCACGAGTACTTGCGCAAGAACACTGACGTTGCAATGTACAAAATCAGGGCTTCTTGCACAAATACTCTGACGCTCCCTCTCAGGGATAAGTCCTCTTGCGCAAGAGGCCAGGGTAGACAGGAAACATGAATTTCTTGCGCAAGAGAGAGTCTACACTGGCAAACCCCGCTTCCTCAAATGAGCAGAGTGGGGAGAAAAAGGTTCCGTTCTTCACAGCTCAGACCGTGGAAAGGGGGTTTCAGGCAGGAACCTCCAACTGGCCCCACCCGGGTGGCGGGGGGTTTAGGCAAGTGTCCGTTTTGCCTTTCAGCGTTCCAAGGAAAGGCTGGCGCCGGCAGAAGAACACAAGTGACCCGGGCACCATTCTGAAGAAGCTGCTGTCACAACTGGGTGTGTCTGTGTGTTTTATGTTACATGTTGTTTATCTAATAGCTGGCTCTGATCTCTGGCCTGTCGACATCCCTGCAGTCAGTGTGTGGAAAGAGAGTCTCCGGGCCATGGCCCCAAGCTGGTCGACGCAAGAGCAGATGACACCAGCTGTTGCTTGTACTGGGAAAGGGGATTCGCCTGCTGCGGTCACATAACCACTGGTGGGTTGTCCCCAGAACCCCGTCCCAACTAAGCTGCCATTAGGGGCTGGAGACTCCAACCCTAGGATGGGAAATTGTAGAGGACCAAAAGCCCCCATACCTAGCAGTGTCTGCCTTCAGCGCCCACTGAAACAAGCCGTCGGTCTGCTTAGGGGCCCGGAATCCTCTCCCAAACATGGGGTGCTGCAGGTTGTGGGGTTCCCTGGCAGCAGGAGGGGACCTGGCACACTGACTACTCCCTTGGGCAACAATTGCAAGTATCAGGAAACTGCACTAATCCACCAGAGCAAGGGGGTCTCCAGGGCATCAGAGAACTGGACCCCCCCGACGGGATGAAAGAAACCCAGGGCAGTGACTGCGCAGTGTGTTCCACTGACCGTCATTCCTGGGCAGACCAAGGAAACCGGCAATGGAAAAGCACTGACCCGGTTGAATCACAGAACACTAGGACTGGCAGGGACCTCAAGAGTCAACGAGTCCAGTCCCCTGCCCCATGGCAGGACCAAATACTGTCTAGACCATCCCTGAGAGACATTTATCTAACCTGCTCTTCAATATCTCCAGTGATGGGGATTCCACAACCTCCCTGGGCAATTTATTCCAGTGTTTAACCACCTTGACAGTTAGGAACTTTTTCCTAATGTCCAACCTAAACCTCCCTTGCTGCAGTTTAAGCCCATTGCTTCTTGTTCTATCACAGAGGCCAAGATGAACAAGTTTTCTCCCTCCTCCTTGTGACACCCTTTTAGATACCTGAAAACGGCTATCATGTCCCCCCTCAGTCTTCTCTTTTCTAAACTAAACAAACCCAATTCCTTCAGCCTTCCTTCATAGGCCATGTTCTCTAGACCTTGCATCATTCTTGTTGCTCTTCTCTGTACCCTTTCCAATTTCTCCACATCTTTCTTGAAATGCGGTGCCCAGAACTGGACACAATACTCCAATTGGGGCCTAACCAGCGCAGAGTAGAGCGGAAGAATGACTCCTCATGTCTTGCTAATGCAGCCCAGAATCATATTTGCTTTTTTTGCAACAGCATCACTCTGCTAACTCATATTCAGCTTGTGGTCCACTATGACCCCTAGATCCCTTTCTGCCGTACCCCTTCCTAGACAGTCACTTCCCATCTGTATGTGTGAAACTGATTGTTCCTTCCTAAGTGGAGCACTTTGCATTTGTCCTTATTAAACTTCATCCTATTTATCTCAGACCATTTCTCCAATTTGTCCAGGTCATTTTGAATTATGACCCATCCTCCAGAGCAGTCGCAACCCCTCCCAGCTTGGGATCATCTGCAAACTTAATAAGCGTCCTCTCTATGCCAATATCTAAATTGTTGATGAAGATATTGAACAGAACCGGACCCAAAACAGACCCTGCAGAACCCCACTTGTTCTGCCTTTCCAGCAGGATTGTGAACCGTTAATAACGACTCTCTGAGTACGGTTATCCAGCCAGTTATGCACCCACCTTATAGTAGCCCCATCTGAGTTGTATTTATCTAGTTTATTGATAAGAATATCATGCGAGACCGTATCAAACGCCTTACTAAAGTCTAGGTATATGACATCCACCGCTTCTCCCTTAGCCACAAGGCTCATTACCCTATCAAAGAAAGCTATCAGATTAGTTTGACATGATTTGTTCTTTACAAATCCATGCTGGCTGTTCCCTATCACCTTGCCACTTTCCAAGTGTTTACAGAGGGTTTCCTTAATTACTTGCTCCATTATCTTCCCTGGCACAGAAGTTAAACTGACTGGTCTGTGGTTTCCTGGGTTGTTCTTGTTTCCCTTTTTATAAATGGGCACTAGATTTGTCCTTTTCCAGTCCTCTGGAATCTCTCCAGTCTCCCATGATTTTCCAAAGATGCTAGCTAGAGGCTCAGATCTCTCCTCTATCAGCTCCTTGAGTATTCTAGGATACATTTCATCAGGCCCTGGTGACTTGCAGGCATCTAACTTTTCTAGGTAATTTTTGACTCGTTCTTTTTTATTTTACCTTCTAAAAACTACCCCCTTCCCACTATTGAGTGGAGGCCCATGCAAATGTGGGGGAGCCGCGTGAGTGAGGACCGCCATGTCCCAGCAGGAGACGGACGTTTCCATGTGAAAGGCAAAGGACCCCAAAGATGTAGGTTTGCTCCATTCACTGCGCAAAAGCCAACTGCTGCGTGTGCAGGGGGCGGTGGTTGTGGGAGAAGTCTTAGCCCGGCTGCAGGAGGAGATAAGAGCCTGTATTTCATGACTCAGCCCGTGAATGGATGTTGTTGCAAGATACCGAAGATGCAGGGTTGTGAATGTGAGCACTACGGGCCTGTATGGAGGGCGAACGACTTGGAGTTTAAACCCCGGTTGTATCCCAAGGTGACGCCCGTAACCTGGGCATAGCAATGAGGCGGCTAAGAAAATCGAATCCGTCCCACGTGACACTCACCCTTACAGCCGATTGGCTGGCGCGCAACATGAGGCTGCAGACATCACTCGGTCCTAGCGCCTGTCGCAGAGGCGGGAAGGTACGCAGCCGGTCGCCCTCTGCCACAGGCGTGCTGCGTGGAAAGGCCCACGCCACTGCGTGGTCACTGGAATCCAGCGGGCTGCAGCAGCACGTCTAGTCACTTTGGTTGCTGGATGAAGAGAGCTATTGGCAGGGGACAGGAAGCTGCCTGCAAAGTCAACCCGGGGGCAGGCCAAGCCCAGCAGCTCTGAGTATTGCACCCCTGGGACAGTCCGAACAGCTTTAGCAAAGGCCTCAGTAAGCAGGGGAGTGTGACAAGGGGGGTTCTGCAGCCTTACTGGAAGGCCCAAAGCCGCCCTCTGCAGCCCGAGTGAAGATCAGCAAACAGCGTGAACCCCCCAAGCAACTGAGAAAGAAATGAAATGACTTAGTGACCACAAATGGGGCCAGGCAGAGTGTGGGCCGGCGACACTGCATCCCAGCTGCGGCCTGGCTGGGTGCCTGGGTCGGACACTAAGTCCTGGCTCCAGGAGGCTTGGTACCCGGGTACCCTCAGGTTGACTCCAGGCTCTTGGTCAGCTCTGGGCATGTCACAGAGCACTGCAACCAGCGGCACAGAGAAGCCAGGTGCTCCTGTCCCTGCCCCAAAGCAGAGCCCTATGGGTAGCCCAGAGGAGAGGGTAGCCTCTAGCACGGATGGGCAGCGCTGAGCAGTAACGAATACAGACCGTGTGCACACAAAGGCCTCGTGTAATGTCCCTGCTCCGTCTGTTTCGCTTCTCACGCGCCTAGCGGGGGCATGGCACACTCATGCCAAGCCTGTTCTGCTGCCCACCCGCCTGCAGCAGGCCTAAGAGATGGGTGTGCTGCCCTGGGTACCACGACCGCCGGACCGCGCACCAAAGGGTCTGGGCTTGACTATCAGGAGGTGTTTCGTTTGGGGTCCCACCTTGGGACAAGACAAAGAACATTCTCCCTTCCCCGCCCCCTCCCGCCCCAAGTTTTCATTCTTGTTTCTTCCAAGTGAGGTGCCTGGATTGGCTGGGGAGTCTAACGTCCTTTTTACAGACCACTTGGCAATTGCTGGGAGTCTCGGGCCCGCTCAAAGAGCTTTCCCAATGTGGCTGGTAGCATGAGCTAACTCTCGCAAGGCGCTTTGTAAAACAACTCAGCAGCCTTTCCCCAAGTGTCTCCTGGGGTCGTTGCCATCAGCCCGGCTGTACTTGCTGCAGGCTGCCATCCGGGGGGGTCTATCAGGGGGCTGTCAGGATCCAGGAGGCCCTGGGGAGAGCATCCACCCTGGGGAGCCCTCAGAGCCTCCCCGATCCTCCCCACTGGGGGCTCGTGCCCCATTCCTCCCTCACGTCCTTCCACTTACCCCTCCCTCGCCCCCCTTCCTGATGTCAAATAAAAGACACGTATGTTCAAAAATAGAAACTGGGTTTATTGAACAAAACTGGGGGGTTGAACCTCTGGGGAGACTGGGAAACGGAGGTGGGAGAGGGGAGGGGGAAACCTGGGAGGAGGGAGCTGGGAGGGGGAAGCAAGGGGAAGAAGGGGGAGGGGAAGCTCAGGGTCGGGGGTCTCACCGGACCAACCTGACTTTCATGCTAACCTGGTCCTGGCTTCGTATGTGGCCTTTGATGGCCAGGCTGGCAGCTATCCTGCCACAGACGGCCGCGTTCCTCCGTCTAGTGCGGAGATCATGGATGTTGGGGGAATCCCCCCCAAACCTGAATAAAGTCCATGATCTCCACCCTGGACCAGGAAGGCGCCCGCCTTCTCCAGCCCCTGTCAGGCTCCTGGGAGCTGGCAGACTGCTCCTGGGGGGCGGTGGAGGGCTGGGTGCCAGTGGCTTGCTGGCTTATGTTTTGGGGCCACTGGGTCGGGGCCCCGGTGGCCACTGCTGGCTCTGGGCTGGCAGGCTTGGAGCTGGCACAGGCACTGTGGCCTGGGTCTACCCCTTTAATGGCTCTGGGGCTGGGGAGAGGAGAGTAAGTTTTCCTGGTTGTGCCCAGAGTGGCCACCAGGGCTCCCTGGGAAGGGCTGGGGCCCCCTATTTCGAATGAAGTGTCTACACAGCACTTAATTCAAAATAGCTATTTCCAATTTGGCGTTACTCGTAGAATGAGGTTCACCAAATTCGAAATAAGGGCTCCGCTATTTTGAATTAAATTTGTGCATGTAAAGTTAATCGTGGCTGTTATTGCGAAATAACTATGCAAGCGCCTACAGCAATTCCGTTCTTTCGACTTAGTCCTGCTTCTGCAACCCTCATTCTACGAAGAACAACGTCTCTTCCGAAACAGCTATTTCCAACTGAGGCGTGAGCAGACGCTCCACTGCTGCGATTTCGAAATAGCCCCTCGCCAGGGCCGTTCTAAGTGATTCCTCATTGGGCTGTAAAGCGAGGTAGCACGTCTACACTAGGGTAACCTGCCTCGGGCTAATTTGGAGGCTTCCCTGCAGTGGAGACGTGCTATTTCGGAGTAACTATTCTGGACTAGCTTCTTCTGGCGTTACTGTGCAGCGCAGACGTAGCCAAGCAAGACTGTCCATTGCCGTGTAACCCTGACGGGCCTTGGGGACTTGCCCCAAGACGTCAGAACACGTCCGTGTCAGAGCCGAGTGGGGCGAACGTTTGTCTTTCTTGCACGCGGGGCGCCGCCAGCTCCCTGCTGAATCGCCTGCCAGGAGATGCGGGTGTTCACGTGTCTGATTAGCCCTGGCAAATGGCCCTGCTGCCTGGGGGCCCAGACAATCCCGGCAGGGCGGGGCCGGAGCCGGGGCTGCAGAGCGTGGTCCTGGGGCTGCTGGGTCACCGGGCGCCGTCGCTCCTCGCGGATTCGCCCCCGCTCCATCATTTGACCCGGGTGAAAACGTTGGTGCCGACCCTGCGGGGAAGCGCAGCGCCTGGGTTAGTGCGTGCGGGGCCTGCACCCGGGGCTGCCCTGACGGGGGGGGGGAGGGGGAGGGCGTACAAGGGGCATGAGCCTGAAGCCTGATGCAACATCCCATCCCTCAGGCCCCCGGGCTGCTGCTGACCCCACTGTCTGGGCAACGCCCCCCCAGACTCCACCTCGCAGGGCCCTGGCACGGCCACGCAGGGCAGGCAGGGCCTGGCAGGCGCTGCCTCAGGGGGCCCAGCTACAGCCCAGGGAGGCAGCCTGGCTCCGGGCACCTGCATTGGCCCTGTGAGAGACCCACCAGCGCCTGGGGCCAGGCAGGGGCTCCGCAGGCTGCACATCCCCTGGTGCTCAGCTGGGCGCGGGGGGCACCGAGCTGCCCACAGCCACCCGCTCACAGCTGCCTTGGTGCCCAGAGGAGGGTGCGGGGGGCAAACCAGGCAGCCTCCCTGCACCCGTCCTGGCTGCTCACACACTGGGTGCCAGCCGGGGTGGCAGGAGGGCTGGGCACATGCTGGCTGCCCAGGGAGGAGCTGGCTTGCAGCAGGCCCCTGCCCAGCCTGGGCTCAGCTGGCGCGAGTCGGCGTCCCCATTGATGGCTGGGGCAGAGGCGCAGAGCGTTTGGTTCGGGAGCACGTGGGAGGCAGGGCGGGAACCCAGAGCCACCGGGCCACACGACGCCCGGGCTGAGTTCACCGCCACGGGATTCGGAGCCAAGCGCAAAGCCCTGCAGCTGGGAGCGGAAAGTCCCAGGCCCGGCCACGCCGGGGCCACACTGGGGGGGCTGGAGCCAGCTGGGTGCACGGGGCACACACTGAGCACGTGCCCACGGTGTGAGGCGGCCAGGGAAAGGCCGCACGGTGCAGGGCGGCGTGAACTGGGGCCGTGTGCGGCTCGGGGGGGGGGGGGTCTCGCTCGCCTCAGGCTGGGGAGGCCTCGGCTGGGCCTTGGGGCCAGTGGTGGGGCTGCCTTTCGGGGACATGGTGGAGACGTTGGAGGGGGCAGAGGGGAGCAGCCAAGCCGCTCAGAGGCTCAGAGAGCCCAGCCGGAGGAAGGGGGAAGAGCCGGGCCTGTTCTGCCTGGAGCCGAGAAGCGCGAGGGGGCCTGATGGGCACTTGCAGGGCTGGGAAGGGCCGTGCGGGGGCCAGAGCTGCAAGGGGGGCAGAGGCTGTGAGGGGGCCGTGAGGGGGCCGTGAGGGGGCTGTGAGGGGGCCGTGAGGGGGCTGGAGCTGCGAGGGGGGCAGGAGCCATGAGGGGGGCAGGGGCCGTGAGGGGGGCAGGGGCCATGAGGGGGGCAGGGGCCGTGAGGGGGCCGGAGCTGCAAGGGGGGGCAGGGGCTGTGAGGGGGCCGTGAGGGGGCAGGGGCCGTGAGGGGGCCGTGAGGGGGCCGGAGCTGCGAGGGGGGCAGGGGCTGTGAGGGGGCCATGAGGGGGGCAGGGGCCGTGAGGGGGCCGTGAGGGGGGCAGGGGCCGTGAAGGGGGCAGGGGCCATGAGGGGGCCATTCTCCACGGCCACTGGAGCTGGGACAAGCCTCATGAGGCTCAAACTGCAGCAAGGGGCGTTTGCCAGGAGCCGGGAACAGGTCTCTAGGGCTCGGGTAGCTCCGTGCTGTCAGGGCTCCCCAGCTGGCCACTCTCAGCTCGTGTGGGGCTCCCCGGCCGCCTGGCGGGACGGAGCAGGTGGTGTCTCGAGGTCCCTTCCAGCCCCAGCCTCTCAGCCTGGCCCGGGGACCGTCGCAGCGGCAGCCGCCCCGGGCAGAGGCCTGGCCCCGTGTCAGCGCGTCCTGTGCCAGACCCACTGCCTCGTGCTCCAAGCGCTCACAGGAGCCCAGGACTGGGGGGACTTGGCTGGCGTCTCCCGGGCAGGCCGCGCTCGCTGCAGGGGACGCCGGGCTGCTGCCTGTGTCCTCGCCACGGCCCCTTCCCCGCCCAGCGCCCGAGTCTCTCCATGCGCGGGTGGGGAGCCCGGCCTGCGGCCCACACTGCCTCTGGGTCCCCGCCACTCACGTGGTCGCTTTCCAGTTGTCCGTTGCGAACTCAGCCTTCTCGCGCAGCAGCCACATGGTCTGCAGGGATTCCTGCTTGTCCTCATCCATGAAGCACTGGCCCGTGAAGACGGTCGTGGAGTCTGCCGGAAACATGCCGGAGTCAAGCCCAGGGCAGCGACACGGCGTGAATTCTCCTACCCCCGGGTCCGGACGCTGCCGCGAGCGTCACTCTGCTGCTCCTCTCACCAGCCCGGCCGGGAGGGGGGTCTGGCCAGGGGGCCCGCCCAGAAGGGAAGTGACCAGCCAAGGCCAGGATGGGCCCCAGCTCTGGCCTCACCCATGTGGGCTACACAGAGCATCTCCGGAGATGCGCCCTGGGGCACCCTGGCCCCAGGGTTTCACCTCCCCATGCCCCAGACCCACCGGGAGCAGGGCTGGCTGCTGCCCCCACTGGGCCCCTCGTGCTGTGGGCAGGAGACCGGGCCAGAGGGACCTTTGGCCCGACGCAGCCCAGCTGTTCTGCTGCTCTCGGGGAGGGGCTTGGCGTAAAGCTTCCTTGTCGCTCTGTGTTTCTGCTGGAGACGGCGGGTCCCAGGCACGGGCCTGGCCTGGGAGCGCTCGGGAAGCTCAGTGCTGGTCCCTAGTGTCGGGAACGTTCCCACAGCCTGGGCTGGCCCGGGGAAGGGGCCGTGTCCCGCACACAGCGAGTCACCTGGGCCCAGCAACACCCCCGGGGCTGGCAAAGGGACCTGGCTGGGGCCGCTGCCCTGGCCGGGGGATTCGCCAGCCTGGCTCCAGCACCAGAGGCTGGGGGGGAGATTCCCACCCTCCCACCGCACAGCGACCGAGCTGCAGCTCAGCCCTGGTGCAGGGCGCTGGGGGGGCAGGTGGCTCATTGTGGTCAGGCAGGTGATATGAGTTCCCAGCGGCCTCACTGCCACTGCTCAGCCCAGGCTGGGGGGGGCACCAAGAGCCCCAAGAGGACCAGGAGCCGCCGGGCGCGTAGGAGCAGGGGGCCGGGAAGGAGCCGCCGGGCGCGTCGGAGCAGGGGGCCGGGAAGGAGCCACTGGGCGCGTCGGAGCAGGGAGCTGGGAGGAGCCACCGGGCGCGTAGGAGCAGGGAGCTGGGAGGAGCCACCGGGCGCGTAGGAGCAGGGAGCTGGGAGGAGCCACTGGGCGCGTAGGAGCAGGGAGCTGGGAGGAGCCGCCGGGCGCATAGGAGCAGGGGGCCGGGAAGGAGCCACCGGGCGCGTAGGAGCAGGGGGCCGGGAGGGAGCCGCTGGGCACGTAGGAGCAGGGGCCAGGAGGGAGCCGCCGGGCGCGTAGGAGCAGGGGGCCGGGAGGGAGCCGCCGGGCGCGTAGGAGCAGGGGCCAGGAGGGAGCCGCTGGGCACGTAGGAGCAGGGGGCCGGGAGGGAGCCGCCGGGTGCGTAGGAGCAGGGAGCCGGGAGGAGCCGCCGGGCGCGTAGGAGCAGGGGCCGGGAGGGAGCCGCCGGGTGCGTAGGAGCAGGGAGCCGGGAGGGAGCCGCCGGGTGCGTAGGAGCAGGGAGCCGGGAGGGAGCAGGCGGGCGCGTAGGAGCAGGGAGCCGGGAGGGAGCAGGCGGGCGCGTAGGAGCAGGGGCCGGGAAGGAGCCACCGGGCGCGTAGGAGCAGGGAGCCGGGAGGAGCCGTCGGGCGCGTAGGAGCAGGGAGCCGGGAGGAGCCGTCGGGCGCGTAGGAGCAGGGAGCCGGGAGGGAGCCGCCGGGCGCGTAGGAGCAGGGAGCCGGGAGGAGCCGCCGGGCGCGTAGGAGCAGGGAGCCGGGAGGAGCCGTTGGGCGCGTAGGAGCAGGGAGCCGGGAGGGAGCCGCCGGGCGCGTAGGAGCAGGGGCCAGGAGGGAGCAGGCGGGCGCGTAGGAGAAGGGGGCCGGGAGGGAGCCGCCGGGTGCGTAGGAGAAGGGGGCCGGGAGGGAGCCGCCGGGTGCGTAGGAGCAGGGGCCAGGAGGGAGCCGCCGGGCGCGTAGGAGCAGGGGCCAGGAGGGAGCAGGCGGGCGCGTAGGAGAAGGGGGCCGGGAGGGAGCCGCCGGGTGCGTAGGAGAAGGGGGCCGGGAGGGAGCCGCCGGGTGCGTAGGAGAAGGGGGCCGGGAGGGAGCCGCCGGGCGCGTAGGAGCAGGGGCCAGGAGGGAGCCGCCAGGCGCGTAGGAGAAGGGGTCGGGAGGGAGGCCGTGGGGCACGTAGGAGCAGGAGATGGTGCCCGGCAAAGGGGCAGCACAAGACAGGGGTAGAGGCAGGAGAGGCTGGGGGAGCAGTGAGCGGCAGGGCTAGGCCCGGCCCCAGGAGGAGCTAGGAGGAAGCCGAGTCCCCCCCTTCCCCGGCTTTGGGGCCCATGAGGCTTCGTACCTGAGAAGCTGTCCCAGTTGACGGTGAAGCCGAAGGTCGCCTGCTCTGTGCTGGCTTTGTTCTGGGAGCCGTTGAGCCGGGCAAGTTTGATGGGTTTCTCTGTGCTGGACACGGCCGTTTGGTACTCGCCAGAGAAGCTGCCGTCCGCCTCCACGTTCCCGATCCACATCTTGGAGCCCAGGTCGTTCAGCCAGCACCCGGTCAGGCAGCACTGGAAGGGAGGAGGTGCCCAGTGGGACGAGAGGAGGCGGCACCCCGCACCGCACGGCCACGCGCCTGAGAGCCGTGAGCGCCAGACCGAGGTGGGGTTCCTGGGTAGCTCCAAGTCTCACGAGGGACTCAGCCTCAGGGGTTCGGGCCTCGTGACGGCTGAACACCTGGTACGGGGGATGCCGCGAGCCCCGGCCCCAGATCTGGTCTGGACTCAACTAAGTCCCTGCTAGCGCCAGTCCTGCCAGACACGGACCATTCCCCAATGCCGCTAGCCCCGCTCACGCCCTCCTGCACCTCTAGCGTGGAAACAGCAGGTGGCCTGGTGCCCCGGAGACCGACCGGCAGACACAGTCGTGAGCCTTGTGGGCACAGCCCTGCTCAGGACACCAGACGGATGGGGGCTCTAGGTGCCGCAGGCTCCTTATCTTTAACGGTGCAGGCGAACCGGGCGGCTCCTCTGAGACATTCCAAAGTAAAGTGATTGCTGCCGACTTCCCTGCCCCCGCTGCCGTGCCACCCAGTGTCATCTGAATCACGGCCTTCGCTTTTCCACACCCGGTGAGCGCGCGCTGCTGGAATCACGGCCGGCCCGGTGAGCGCGCGCTGCCGGAATCACGGCCGGCCCAACTAGCGCGCTGCCGGAATCACGGCCGGCCCGGTGAGCGCGCGCTGCCGGAATCACGGCCGGCCCGGTGAGCGCGCGCTGCCGGAATCACGGCCGGCCCAACTAGCGCGCTGCCGGAATCACGGCCGGCCCGGTGAGCGCGCGCTGCCGGAATCACGGCCGGCCCAACTAGCGCGTTCTGCCGGAATCACGGCCGGCCCAACTAGCGCGCGCTGCCGGAATCACGGCCGGCCCAACTAGCGCGTTCTGCCGGAATCACGGCCGGCCCAACTAGCGGGCTCTGCCGGAATCACGGCCGGCCCAACTAGCGCGCGCTGCCGGAATCACGGCCGGCCCAACTAGCGCGTTCTGCCGGAATCACGGCCGGCCCAACTAGCGCGTTCTGCCGGAATCACGGCCGGCCCAACTAGCGCGCTCTGCCGGAATCACGGCCGGCCCAACTAGCGCGCTCTGCCGGAATCACGGCCGGCCCAACTAGCGCGCTCTGCCGGAATCACGGCCGGCCCAACTAGCGCGCGCTGCCGGAATCACGGCCGGCCCAACTAGCGCGCGCTGCCGGAATCACGGCCGGCCCAACTAGCACGCCCTGCCGGAATCACGGCCGGCCCAACTAGCGCGCGCTGCCGGAATCACGGCCGGCCCAACTAGCGTGCGCTGCCGGAATCACAGCCGGCCCAACTAGCGCGCTGCCGGAATCACGGCCGGCCCAACTAGCGCGCTCTGCCGGAATCACGGCCGGCCCAACTAGCACGCGCTGCCGGAATCACGGCCGGCCCAACTAGCGCGCGCTGCCGGAATCACGGCCGGCCCAACTAGCACGCGCTGCCGGAATCACGGCCGGCCCGGTGAGCGCGCGCTGCCGGAATCACGGCCGGCCCAACTAGCGCACACTGCCGGAATCACGGCTGGCCCAACTAGCGCGCTCTGCCGGAATCACGGCCGGCCCAACTAGCGCACACTGCCGGAATCACGGCCGGCCCAACTAGCGCGTGCTGCCGGAATCACGGCCGGCCCAACTAGCGCGCTCTGCCGGAATCACGGCCGGCCCGGTGAGCGCGCGCTGCCGGAATCACGGCCGGCCCAACTAGCGCGCTGCCGGAATCACGGCCGGCCCAACTAGCGCGCTCTGCCGGAATCACGGCCGGCCCAACTAGCGCGCGCTGCCGGAATCACGGCCGGCCCAACTAGCGCGCACTGCCGGAATCACGGCCGGCCCAACTAGCGCGCTCTGCCGGAATCACGGCCGGCCCAACTAGCGCGCGCTGCCGGAATCACGGCCGGCCCAACTAGCGCGCACTGCCGGAATCACGGCCGGCCCAACTAGCGCGCACTGCCGGAATCACGGCCGGCCCAACTAGCGCGCTGCCGGAATCACGGCCGGCCCAACTAGCGCGCACTGCCGGAATCACGGCCGGCCCAACTAGCGCGCACTGCCGGAATCACGGCCGGCCCAACTAGCGCGCTCTGCCGGAATCACGGCCGGCCCAACTAGCGCGCACTGCCGGAATCACGGCCGGCCCAACTAGCGCGCACTGCCGGAATCACGGCCGGCCCAACTAGCGCGCGCTGCTGGAATCACGGCCGGCCCAACTAGCGCGCTCTGCCGGAATCACGGCCGGCCCAACTAGCGCGCGCTGCCGGAATCACGGCCGGCCCAACTAGCGCGCTCTGCCGGAATCACGGCCGGCCCAACTAGCGCGCACTGCCAGAATCACGGCCGGCCCAACTAGCGCGCACTGCCGGAATCACGGCCGGCCCAACTAGCGCGCTCTGCCGGAATCACGGCCGGCCCAACTAGCGCGCTCTGCCGGAATCACGGCCGGCCCAACTAGCGCGCTCTGCCGGAATCACGGCCGGCCCAACTAGCGCGCGCTGCCGGAATCACGGCCGCCCCAACTAGCGCGCGCTGCCGGAATCACGGCCGGCCCAACTAGCGCGCACTGCCGGAATCACGGCCGGCCCAACTAGCGCGCACTGCCGGAATCACGGCCGGCCCAACTAGCGTGCTCTGCCGGAATCACGGCCGGCCCAACTAGCGCGCACTGCCGGAATCACGGCCGCCTGGCTAGCGTGCGGATTTCCCAGGTTCCAGGGTGGGCTGGAGCCAGGTCTGTGTTGGGTGGCGGAGAGGAGCCCTAGAGACTGACCAGGGTGACATGCCTGCAAACATGTACCCACAGCCCAGGGCTGCCCCGTTCCCCGCCAGGCCCGAGGGGCGGGGCCGGGCCGGAGCAGTGGGGAGGGGGATGCTGCCGTCGTGCCTGGCTCGCCCCCTCCAGCAACGCTCTCAGGAGCTAAATCAAGCTCCTTCGTCTATTGGCCCCAGGCTGGTGCCCCGTTGCCAGCCCTGGCCTCCCTCGGTGTCACTGCTGGCCCAGGTAGGGCCCGGGCTGTGCCCCTCGGCAGAGCTGCTGCCAGAGAGAACGGCCTTCGCGACCCACAGGACAGGCAGCCTCGCCGGGCCTGGCTGCAGGGGAAAGGCCAGCCAGGCTCCCCACCGTCACAGCCCCTCACCGCCCCGACTGACCCCCCAACAGGGCATCCTGGGGCGGGCGGGGACGTGCCGGGGCTGGGCTCGTGGGTGCAGAGGAGGGGCCTTACCTTGCTGCTTGCCACTCGCCTCTGTGTCCGGGGGCTCTGGCCAGGCCGGGGCTCGGCTTCCTGCGCGGCTCGCTGCTCCGCGGTGTTCTCCCCTTCCTGGCAAAGCAGCTGCCGGAGCAGAGAGGAACCGCTGCAAACACGGCCAGCTGTGCCCGGACCCCGGCCGCTCCCCCAGCTCAGCCCATGCAATCTAGGGCCAGGAGGGACTTACCCCTCCCTCCCTGCCCCAGAACCGGCGCCCGGCCCCCTCATCCCTCGCCCTGCCCCAGAGCCAGCACCCAGCCCCCTCATCCCTCGCCTGCCCCAGAGCCAGCACCCAGCCCCCTCATCCCTCGCCTGCCCCAGAGCCAGCACCCAGCCCCCTCATCCCTCGCCTGCCCCAGAGCCGGCACCCAGCCCCCTCGACCCCTCGCCCTGCCCCAGAGCCGGCGCCCGGCCCCCTCATCCCTCCCTGCCCCAGAGCCAGCACCCAGCCCCCTCATCCCTCGCCTGCCCCAGAGCCAGCACCCAGACCCCTCATCCCTCGCCTGCCCCAGAGCCGGCACCCGGCCCCCTCATCCCTCGCCTGCCCCAGAGCCAGCGCCCAGCCCCCTCGGTCCCTCACCCTGCCCCAGAGCCAGCGCCCAGCCCCCTCATCCCTCGCCTGCCCCAGGGGCAGAGCCCAGCCCCCTCATCCCTCGCCTGCCCCAGAGCCGGCACCCGGCCCCCTCATCCCTCGCCTGCCCAAGAGCCAGCACCCAGCCCCCTCATCCCTCTCCTGCCCCAGAGCCAGCGCCCAGCCCCCTTGGTCCCTCACCCTGCCCCAGAGCCAGCGCCCGGCCCCCTCATCTCTCGCCCTACCCCAGAGCCAGCCCCCAGCCCCCTCGGTCCCTCGCCCTGCCCCAGAGCCGGCGCCCAGCCCCCTCAGCCCCTCGCCCTGCCCCAGAGCCAGCACTCAGCCCCCTTGGCCCAGGCCCCTGAGACAAACCTTCTGCCCTGAGAAAGCCCCCAGGGATGCCAGCCCAAGAGCCAGTGGGAAGCTGATTTTCCTCATCATCTCCGCGGCAGAAGGGAACACCAGGTGTCAGACGAGTCTCTGTCTGCGTCAAGCGGCTTTTATAGCTCCCAGCCCAACAGCTGAGGGGAATTCTGTGAGCTTTGTACCAGAGCCAAAGCTGAGCTATGGGACTGGGCGTTCCATCCCCTGCCTGTTGCTTCCCCATCAGAGCCAATTTCTCAGAAACCAGCAGTGTGAGGGGAAATTGAAATTGAAAGGGAAAGAGAAAGGGAAGGGAAAGGGCGTGTGGCTGGTGATGCTGGGGACTTTCGTCATTTCCAGCCATGTGCAGAATATTGCCCCAATGTCACGTTGTTGGATTGTGAGGGGAGCAGCCAGGTCACTGCTGCATCCATGGGGGGGGTTCGCCCCAAAAGTTGGTACAAAGGGGCCAGGTGGGGTGTCAAACAAAAGCTTACTGTCTTCTGATTCTGTATCTGCTCTTCATAGATCTGTATAATGTCTGGGGGTGGAGTTAGGAATATAGACTCTGTATGGAGACTGGAAGTTTCTCTGTATGTGGGGGTATGTCTACACTACAAAGTTAATTCGAACTAACAGACGTTAGTTCGAATTAACTTTGATAGGCGCTTGTGACGGGGTGGAGGCGCCCCGCACTCCAGTCCCGCCGGCGGCTGCTAGCGGCGTCGGGCGCACCACGTGGTGCGGGCTGACTGACGCAGGGACTGGCCTACAGGCTATGCGACAACTGTTCCCATGCGGCTGCACCGGCCGAACGCCCACGCACCGCCGGCCGGCTGGGCGCCAACGCGGGGAGGAGCAACGCCAGACCGGAAGCAGGACCACGCCGGAAGGGGCGGGACCCCACGGTCCAGGAGTCGGTGCGGGGATTTAAACCCCCGGAGATGCCGCAGAGGGAAGGAGGGATGCGGACGTGACCTCTCGCCGAGGCCTGATAGCAGATGGAACCCAAGACGAAGAGGTGAGCCTGGAGGCAAGGGGATTTGACCGCGGAGAGAGGAAGTAGCCCAGGGCAGGCAAAGGGAGCCAGTGGGCTGGCGAGTTACGGCGGATCGCCCCGCCAGCCGGACCGGACAGCAGAAGCGTCTGTGTCCTTAGGGCCCTGGGCTGGGGTTCGTGAGAGGGGGCGGGCCCAGATCCCCCCTCTCTCCGCGGTCGACGAGAGACCTGTTTACAGCGCTACACATGCAAACCGCTAGTTCGAACTTAATTGGAACTAGCCGAGTGCTTAATTGGAACTAGGTAACCCTCATTCCACGAGGACTAAGCCTAGTTCGAATTAAGCAGGTCGAATTAAGGGCTGTGTAGCCACTTAATTCGAACTAGTGGGAGGCTAGCCCTCCCCAGCTTTCCCTGGTGGCCACTCTGGGCACCACCAGGGAAACTCGTCTGCCCCCCTCCCGGCCCCGGCCCCCTTAAAGGGGCACGGGCTGGCTACAGTGCTTGTGCCAGTTGAAAGCCTGCCAGTACGCAACCAGCAGACCCTGCACCTGGCACAGCTCGAGCCAGCCACCTGCTGCCCCCCAGCCCTCCGCCTCTTCGTGGGACCAGGCTGGCGGCTCCCGGGAGCTTGCCCGGGACCGCAAGAGGCGGGCACCCGCCTGATCTACTGCGGAGATTGTGGACCTTATCCACGACCTCCGCACTAAGCACAGGAAAGTGACTGGCTAGGGCAGGAGAGCTGCCAGCCCAGGAGCAGGTTTGCATGAAAATCAAGGGGGTCCACTGAGACCCCCGACCCTGAGCCCTGAGCTTACAATGGCCGTCCTGGGTCAGACCAAAGGTCCATCTAGCCCAGTAGCCTGTCTGCCGACAGCGGCCAACCCTAGGGACCCTGGAGGGGATGGACCGAAGACAGTGACCAAGCCATTTGTCTCGTGACATCCCTCTCCAGCCTTCCACTGAGGCCAGGGTCACCATTTCTATCCCCTGGCTAATAGCACTCCATTGCCCAAGCCTCCGTGAATTTATCTCACTTCTCTTTAAAAACTGTTCTAGTTCTAGCCTTCACAGCCTCCTGCAGCAAGGAGTTCCACAGGTTGACTATTTGCTTTGTGAAGAAGAACTTTCTGTTATTAGTTTGAAGCCTGCTACCCATTCCTTTCCTCTGGTGTCTTCTAGTCCTTCTATTAGGGGAACTAATCAAGAACTTTTCTTTATGCACCCTCTCCACACCACTCATGCTTTTAGAGACCTCTATCATATCCCCCCTCAGTCTCCTCTTTTCTAAGCTGAAAAGTCCCAGTCTCTTTAGCCACTCTTCATCTGGGACCTGTTCCAAACCCCTGATCATTTTAGTTGCCCTCCTCTCTCCCACCCTCTCTCTTCCCCTCCCCCACCTCCTTTTCCCAGTCTCCCCAAGTTTTGTTCAATAAAGAGAGTTTCTATTTTTGAACACACGTGTCCTTTATTTTGTACATTAGGAGGGGGGTGTCACATTACCAAATTGGAGGGAAGCAGCCAGATCGCTGCTGCACCCCTAGGTGGGGGTGTTGGCCCCAGAAATTGATATGGGGGGAGCCATGTGGGGTATTGAATGGGAGCTTATTGTTTGTTAATCTTATGTACGCTATTTATGTGAGTGTATAATGTCTGTGTGTGTAGGTAGGAATCTGTAATCTGTGTGGAAGCTGAATATTTCTGTGAATGTGGTTAAGCATGGCTATGGACAGGCTGAGTAGCAAAGCCCTGTGGAACAATGGCTCTCAATAGGCTATGGACACACCCAAAGAATGGGATTTGTCACCTGAGGGCAGCCAGCAGGAAATATAGAGATTGGCCTCTGACCAGGTGACTTGCTGCAGACTAGAAGAGGCCAGGAAGGAGTATAAAGAGGCCATGTGGTCGATGCCATTTTGGTTCTCAGCTCAGCACTTCATCCCAGAGGCAGCACTGCAGGGATTGAAGAGCCCGGAAGACCTGTGAACCCATCCTGATCGTAGGATGTGCAATAAGAACTTTTAAACCAGCAGCTGTGACATCTCTGCTAGAGCCTGCATCGAGGACTGGGAGATTCGGTGCATGTAACGTACTGTACTTTAATAACCTTACTCTCAGGCTTTTCTTTCCTGTAATAATAAACCTTTAGATATAGATTCTAAAGGATTGGCCCAGCGTGATTTGTGGGTAAGGTCCAGAGGGTAAATTGACCAGGGATCTGTGGCTGGTTTCTTGGAACCGGACAGAACTTGTTCGGGGTAGGTGGGATTGGGTGCTAGGACCCCCCACCTGTGTATGAGGCCCGGGGCCATCTGGGGCACGGATATTGCTGGGGTGTCGGAGGGGTTTTGCTCCGGAGGCTTCAGGCAGGCAGCTGAAGCGCTCTGTGAGACTGGTTCGTGGCCTGTGTGGAGAGGTCGCCAGTCAGGGGGACTGTAAAGAGCCCCGGATTTGAGCAATTCGCCCTGAGCGGACGCCCTAAGCTGTGCCCAGACACGGCCTGGTCCGTCACAGTGGCGTAGTCGGCAGGATCCACAGATCTTGGTCAATTGAGCTTTGGGATCAGGACCCCACGCTGTCTAAATTTGATTTTTGGTGTTGAGAGTTTGGTTGATTAAAGAGCCGCTGCAATGAACCCGGAATTATATGAGAGTCTGAGCAAAAGTGCTCTGAAGGATTTGTGCTTGGGGAGAGGCATTGCCTTTAGGAAAAGGGCCTCTAAACTAGATCTGGTAGTGTTGTTATTAACCAGAGATGTGGATGAAAGGGATCAGAAGCAAGCCAAGGAAGCTGCTGAAAGAAGGCAGAAGGCAGATGAAGAAATTGCTAAGAGACAGAAGGAGCTGGATCGGGAACTTGAGATGAGAAAAGCAGAACTTGAGGAGAAAAAGGCAGAATATGCGGAGAGACAGCGGAGGGAAGAGGTAGAGCATGTGAAGAAGATGGCCCTAGCCAAGGAGGAAAATGCTAGACTTGACCTCCAGCTTAAGAGACTAAAAGAACAAGAGAGACTGTATTCTCCTGAAGGTTCAATGTATAACTCTGTGGGTATGCGGTGTGCTTATGATATGGCAGACGTATTTTGCCCAGCTGATGTGATGACCCAACCCCAAAGCATGTGTGAATGCAAACCTTTTGTGTTACCTGTAGCTAGCAGGGAGGTTTGGGAAGGGGGTGCATGTGGGTATGAAAAGTTTCCTGGAGCTGGTCAGTCTCCCTGTAACCAAGGGGAAAGTGTCTCTACATGTGTGCCTGTGGCAGACGGCTGTGTGTCTGTGCAGGGGGGCAGTGAGCCTGTGGGTGAGGGCCCGTCTGATGCCTCAGAGGTGAGGCTGGAATCAGAACCAGGGCAGGAAGAGCCCAGAAATCAGGGAAATGTTTCTCTGAGGCAGCCTGGAGTGGCTGGCCAGAGTGAAGTTTTAGTTGAGGAGCTGGTGGCTGGTGAGGTTTGTGGAATTGAACCTGCACAAGCTGAAGTTGATTTGTGTGAAGAAGCACAGTGTGTGCAAGCTGGCGATTTGGCTGGTGGAAGTAGCAAGGGGGCAGTAAAGGAAGCTGTCCCAGTGGCTAGCTGTATGCCTGAGATTAGCCAGGGGTGTTGGGACAAGCGAGAAGCTGTCTCTGGTTGTCTGGCTGTGTGTGGGGAAGAGTTTCTTCCTGTGTCTGAGGAAGATGCCCCACAGCCTGTGAAGGCTGAGAGCAGTGTTGTTGTCCCAGAGTTGGGTCTGGATATGGCTAAGGCCCAGGAAGGGGGTGGCCCAAGGTTTGTGTCTGCTGGGGAGAGGGATGAGGTGACTCAGGTAGAGTCAGTCAGTGTTTTACCAGAACCCCAGAGACCGGACAGTGGTGACCCTGATATTGTGCCTGATGCTGCTGTGTTGCTGGAAGAGGGGGGAGCTGCTCGGTGGGAGCAGGGAGACCCCTTAGCCCAGGCACAAGGAGAGAATGAGGGCGTGTTAACTCTGGTGCCTAATGATGGTGTGGCCGTTTACAGCCATCTTGAGAGCTGCACAGGGAGTGAAGGTGCCTCTGACCCTGTCTCTTGTGAGTCTGTCTGTGTGCCTGAGAGGGGATTGTCTGTGAATCCACCTGAGGGGCCAGAGATGACTCAGGGAGTAAGGGAATTGCAGGAGGAATTGGTTGGGGCTCAGCAGGGCAATGCTACTGCAGAGCCAGGGAAGGGTGAACTGCTGCTTAAGGAAGCTCATAGGGAGGAGAGTCCTGGCAGTGCTTGTAGCAAGCAGTTTGCAGTAACTAAGAGAGGTGACAGGGCCTTGCTGGGAGAAGGTATTCAGGAGAAAGCTCTGCCTGTAAACGGCAGCAGCTTCTTGTGTGAGGCCCTTGTTGCAGTGCCTGGCAAACAGAACTTGTCTGTTAACAGTGACTCCACTGACTTGGGTTTAGGGAAACCCAGTGTGGATGGTGGTGGAGAGGTCTCGGAGGGACTGAGGGTTGTTCCAGAGGAGGCAGGAACAGCCAGAGAACTGGAGCAGGCTGCTAACCCAGTAACTGTGGGGGACCAGCTTGCTGGGAAATCAGTGTGTGTGGGACAGGATTGTTCCCAGGTGAATGAGGAGAGTGGGAAGTTAGTGTCTCAGATTCAGGAGAAGGGCTGGGTAGCCAAGTATGCAGAGCAGAACAGCTGTGTGGTCACTCTCCCTAGGATGCAGGAGATGGCAGTTACGCTCCCATCTCTGGACACAGTGGACACTCATACTCAATCAGGGAGGTTGATATCTGGTTCCATGTGGAAACAGAGGTTGGAGGTGGACAGAGGAGAGACTTGGGAGTCTACAGCTCACTGCTGTTACCCCACTGAGTGGGGGAAGGGGGAGAATTTCAGGGCCATTGTGAGCCAGGGAGTCACACCCAGCCAGCCCATTGTCTTGGTCAGGCCAGAGGTTTCAGGCCTGGAGCCCAGAGGACAAGGGGGAGGGGCAGGACTTGCTTTGGCCAAGAAGATTTGCAGTTTAAACCTGAAGGGCCAAAACTGCAATGGTGTGGGGCCAGAGAAGGGGCCTGATGGAGAATGTCAGTATACACCTGGTATAGGATTGTTCTTGTTACTGATGTTAATTCTTGTAACCAATGTACTATTGTTGCAGAGAATTGTAACGGTATACAGTGTGCATGAGCTTATGAAAATACCATGTAATCTGTCTGGAGATGTACCAAACGACAGACGGTATGTAAGGGGACATTGTGATGTTGCTATTTCGTGGTTAACACTTGTAACTGGTCTTGGAACTTCTTACAGGACAAAAAGGGTTCCAGCCAGAAGGTCCTGTGTAAGAAGGGAAACTGAGGCACACCACCATTTTGTTTGGGGGAGGCCTGTGATGCCCTCAGTGATGTTACTGGCATCACTTCCTGCATCAATTTTGCGTTGGGGGTGTCACATTACCGAATTGGAGGGAAGCAGCCAGATCGCTGCTGCACCCCTAGGTGGGGGTGTTGGCCCCAGAAATTGGTATGGGGGGAGCCATGTGGAGTATTGAATGGGAGATTATTGTTTGTTAATCTTATGTACACTATTTATGTGAGTATATAATGTCTATGTGTGTAGGTAGGAATCTGTAATCTGTGTGGAAGCTGAATATTTCTGTGAATGTGGTTAAGCATGGCTATGGACAGGCTGAGTAGCAAAGCCCTGTGGAACAATGGTTCTCAATGGGCTATGAACACACCCAAAGAATGGGATTTGTCACCTGAGGGCAGCCAGCAGGAAACACAGAGATTGGCCTCTGACCAGGTGACTTGCTGCAGACTAGAAGAGGCCAGGAAGGAGTATAAAGAGGCCATGTGGTCGATGCCATTTTGGTTCTCAGCTCAGCACTTCATCCCAGAGGCAGCACTGCAGGGACTGAAGAGCCCGGAAGACCTGGGAACCCATCCTGATCTCAGGATGTGCAATAAGAACTTTTAACCAGCAGCTGTAATATCTCTGCTAGAGCCTGCATTGAGGACTGGGAGATTCGGTGCATGTAACGTACTGTACTTTAATAACCTTACTCTCAAGCTTTTCTTTCTTGTAATAATAAACCTTTAGATATAGATTCTAAAGGATTGGCCCAGCGTGATTTGTGGGTAAGGTCCAGAGGGTAAATTGACCAGGGATCTGTGGCTGGTTTCTTGGAACCGGACAGAACTTGTTCGGGGTAGGTGGGATTGGGTGCTAGGACCCCCCACCTGTGTATAGGCCCGGGGCCATCTGGGGCACGGATATTGCTGGGGTGTCGGAGGGGTTTTGCTCGGGAGGCTTCAGGCAGGCTGCTGAAGCGCTCGGTGGGACTGGTTTGTGGCCTGTTTGGAGAGGTCGCCAGTCTGGGGGCTGTAAGGAGCCCCGGATTTGAGCAATTCGCCCTGAGCGGATGCCCTTAGCTGTGCCCAGACACGGCCTGGTCCGTCACAGGGGGGCTAGGGAGGGGTAAGTGGAAGGAGGTGAGGGAGGAATGGGGTACGAGCTCCTGATGGAGAGGACTGGGGTGGCTCTGCAGGCTCCTCAGGGTGGAAGCTCTCCTGCAGCCCCCTGAATGGCAGCCTGTGGCAAGTGCAGCCAGGCTGATGGGCGAGTGCTGTGATGTGCCGAGTGTGGGCACTCAGGGCACTCCAAGCCAGGACTGCTTTGCTGTACCTCTTCAAGTCAGGCAAGCAAGCGGGGAACCCTGAGAACTGTCTGTCCGGGGTGGGGGCTGGGTCCCTTTAAGCACAGCCCTCGGCTAGCCTGAGACAGCATCTCCACGCTCTAAGTCCTAACCTGATGCCCTGCCGGCACTGCTTCCGGCCAGCCTTAACCTCGGTTCAGGGTCCACTCAATGTGGACATGCTAGTTTGAATTAGCAAAATGCTAATTCGAACTAGTTTTTAGGTCTAGATGCACTAGCTCAAATTAAGTTAGTTCGAATTAGTGCTGTAGTGTAGACATACCCTGGTTGAGTAATGGGCCAGGAATGTTGGCCTATGGACCCGCTAATGATCAAGTCTCCAGGGACCAATGGATCTCTGGAGGCCAAAGACACACCTGGCCACTGGCCATGTGATTCTAGCCAGCTTGGAAGAAACCAGGACGGAGGTATAAATAGGCCGTGTGGCTGACTCCATGTGGTCTCCAGATCTGCTCCTGACCCCAGATGCGGCCTCGCAGGGATTCATGAGCCGGGAAGCACTGTGGACCCATCCTAGCATAGGATGTGCACCAAGGACTTTTAAGCCAGCAGCTGTAACATCTCTGCTAGAGCCTGCATCGAGAACTAGGAGATTCGATGCATGTAATGTACTATCCTTTAACAGCCTTACACTCATGCTTTTCTTTCTTGTGATAATAAACCCATAGGGTCTGTCTACACTAACACCGTAGTTCGCACTAGGGTGGTAATGTAGGCAACCGGAGTTGCAAATGAAGCCCGGGATTTGAATTTCCCGGGCTTCATTTGCATAAAGCCGGGCACCGCCATTTTTAAATATCCGCTAGTGCGGACTCCGTGCCGTGCGGCTACACGTGGCATAGACTAGGTAGTTCGGACTAGGCTTCCTAGTTTCAAGAGGAGTAACTGTAGTTCGGATTATGAAGCCTAGTCCAAACTACCTAGTTCAAGCCCCATGTAGCCGCGCTGCACGGGGTTCGAACCAGCGGGGTTTTAAAAATGGCGGCTCCCTGCTTATGCAAATGAAGCCCGGGAAATTCAAATCCCGGGCTTCATTTGCAAGTGCGGTATGCCTACATTACCCTCCTAGTTCGAACTAGGAGGGTAGTGTAGACATACCCTGAAGGGTTTGTGCTCAGAGGTGAGGCTGGAGACAGAAGCAGGGCAGGGGTTCTCAGGGGTCAGGACGATGCTTCTCTGGAGCAGGCTGCAAGGGAGGGCTGGGATAGATTCATCACTGTGGAACGAGACAGTTCTGGAGGGGATGGAGCATTGGCTGGTGATGCTTGTGAAATTGCTTTTGTGCAAGCTGGAAGTGAGTTGTGTGAAGAAGCGCAGCGTGTGCAAGCTGGCAGTCTGGCACTGAGAAGAGCAGTGGGTCAGTGAAGGAAGCTGTCTCAGTCACTAGCTGTACGCCTGGGGTTGGCCAGGGATGTGGGGACAAGGGAGAAACTGTCTCGGGTTGCCTGTCTGTGTGTGGGGAAGAGTTTCTTCCTTTGTCTGAGGATGGTGCCCCACAGCCTGTGATGGCTGAGAGCAGGGCTGCTGTCCCTGAGCTGGGTCTGGATACGGCTAAGGCCCAGGAAGGGGGTGGCCCTAGGTTTGTGTCTTCTGAGGAGAAGGAGGCTGTGACGGGTAGATCCAGTCAGTGTCTTGCCAGGATCCCCGAGATCAGACTGTTCTGGTGCTTTTATTTTACCTGAGAGAGAACAGTTCATGCTAGTGTGTGTGCTGGGCCAGGTAGCCTCCTGGGGGCCAGTCCAGAAAGCTGCAAAGGGAAGGAAAATGTCTCTGACCTTGTATCTTGTGAGTCGGTGTGCGTGTCTGAAGAGGCATTGTCCAGGAATCCACCGGATGGGCCAGGGAATGGTGAACTGTTACTTAAGGAAGCTCATAGGGAAGAGAGTCCCTACAGTAGTTTTAGCAAGCAGTTGGCAGCGGCTAAAGAGAGTAAAAGCTCCTGGCTTGGAGAAGGTCAGGAGAAAGCTCTGCCTGTAAAAGGCAACGGCTTGACATGTGAGGCACGTGTTTCAGTGCCTGACAGACAGAATTGTTCTGTTAGCAGGGACTCTTCCGACTTGGAGTTAGAAAACTCCAGTGTGGAGGTGTGACAGACCGGGCCGAGTCTGGGCACAGCTGAGGGCGTCCGCTCAGGGCGAATTGCTCAAATCCAGGGCTCCTTACAGCCCCCAGACTGGTGACCTCTCCAACCAGGCCACAAACCAGTCCCAGAGCGCTTCAGCTGCCTGCCTGAAGCCTCCCGAGCAAAACCCCTCCAACACCACAGCAATATCCGTGCCCCAGGTGGCCCCGGGCCTCATACACAGGTGGGGGGGGGAGGGTCCTAGCATCCAATCCCACCTACCCCGAACAAGTTCTGTGGGATGAACAAGTTCTCTGGGATGAAGTGCTGAGCTGAGAACAAAATGGCATCGACCACATGGCCTCTTTATACCTCCTTCCTGGCCTCTTCTAGTATGTAGCAGGTCACCTGGTCAGAGGCCAATCTCTGTGTTCCCTGCTGGCTGCTCTCAGGTGACAGCCCCCATTCTTTAGGTGTGTCCTTGGCCCATCGAGTGCCATTGTCCCACAGGGCCTCACTGATTAGCATGTCCATAGGCCGGGCTCTGCCTAATGCTTAACCACATGCAGGGAAATCTTCAGTGTCCATACAATTACATGCTAATAATTGCACACACAGACATTATACAAACACAGGAACAGCGTACATAGGATTATCAGACAGTAGCTTCTATTCAATACCTCACATGGCCCCCTTCTATACCATTTTTGGGGCCAGCACCCCCACCTATGGGTGCAGCAGCGATCTGGCTGCTCCCCCCAAATTTGGTAACGTGACAGGAGGGTTGTGGAGGGGGTCTCAGAGGGACTGAGGGTTGTTTCAAATTAGGCAGAAAAAGACAGAGAATTGGAGCAGGCTGATAACCAGGTGACTGTGGGTGACCAGCTTGCTGGGAAGTCAGCGTGTGTGGGACAGGACTATTCCCAGGTGGATGATGAGGGTGGACAGTGTGTGTCTCAGGTTCAGGAGAAGGACTGTGTAGCCAAGTATGCAGAGCAGAACAGCTGTGTGGTCACTCTCCCTAGGATGCAGGAGATGGCAGTTACGCTCCCATCTCTGGACACTGGTAATGGATCAGGGAGGTGGATATCTGGTTCCATGTGGAAACAGAGGTTGGAGAGGGACAGAGGAGAGACTTGGGAGTCTACAGCTCACTGCTGTTACCCCACTGAGCGGGGGAGAGAGAGAGAACTCCATGGCATTGTGAACAAGGGAGTCACACCCAGCCAGCCCTTTGTCTCTGCTAAGCCAGGTTTTGAGCCCTCATTACAAGGGGGAAGAGAAGAACTTGTTTTGCCAAAGGAAAATTGCAGTTTACTCCTGAAGGGCCAAAACCTCAACAGCGTGGAGCCAAAGATGAGGCATGAGAGAAAGTGCTGCCAATGTACACGGGAGATGGATTTGTTCCTATTACTCATGCTAACTTTTGTAACCAATGTGCTGTTGTCAGAAATGGTAAAAATGTACACTGTGCACACGGTTTTGGAAAACCATATAATCTGTCAAGAAATGTATCGAATAACAGACTGTATGTTAAAGGGCCTTGTGATGTTGCTAGTGCATGGTTAATGCCTGTAACTGATCTTCGAACTTCTTACAGGACAAAGAAGATTCCAGCCATAAGGTGCTGTGTGGAAAAGGGAAACTGAGGCACACCAGTGTTTTGTTTTCGTGTCTAAGTTCAAAGATGCCTACACTATGTGGGATAAGAACACAGACATTAACGCACGATTAACTGGATTTCAGACAGTTGCCAGAGCTGGCCTGGATAACTTTACTATTTTCTTCAGCTCCGGGCTAGATCACCTGACACACATGGGGATCATGTTGCAAAAGCACATCCAATTAACTATGGTTTTTACCAAGTTTTACCTTGGGTTTATAAAACCAGGCAAGGACGTGGTTGTCGCTACGACAGACCTTGCAGAGATGAATCCTAATTTAAGCAAATTTGGTTTTCATACACTTGTCCAGGTCTTTACTCCTGTTTCTAACATTGGATTAGAACCCACGCTAGCACAGAGCCAAAACAGGGGATGTCTATGATAGCCTCAGTGATGTTACTAGCATCACCTCCTGCATCAGTTTTGCATTGTGGGTGTCACGTTACTGGATTTTAAGGGGATCAGACAGGTCACTGCTGCACCCAGGGGGGGTGTTTCCCCCAAAAGTCTGTACAAAGGGGCCATGTGAGGTGTCATTAAAGCTTCTGTTCTACTGATTCTGTATGTACTATCCATGTACTTGTGTGATATCTGTGTGTGGAGTTAGAAACACGCACTCTGTGGATGCTGGAAACCCTCTGTCTGAGGCAGAGCATTGGGCAAGGAATGCTCAGCCTATGGCTATACTAATTAGCAAAGCTCCAGAGACAATAGATCTCTAAGTGCCATAGACACACCTGGGGAACGTCTGGACACCTGCAAGCTGTGGTGTAGTGGGGGGGGGCCTTGCTGGCTGCTATGCTGGGCTGTGGGTGACCCCCACTGGCGGCTGTTTGTAGCATGGCCCAGCAGGACAGCGGATGAGTCACTAGGCAAGGGGCTCCCAACCTGTCGGACCAGTCACCTCCCAGGGAGAGAGACAAAGGGAGGAAGGCGGGATCCAACCGGGGCTGGGGCAGGGCTGGAGAAGTTTTTAGTTTCTGTCTGGGAAGCAGGGGAGAAGGGGCTAGGGAGGGGGCTGGGATTGTAGGGACCAGCCAGCCCCCATCTCAAGGGGGGGCCTGAGGCCCCCTGGCTCCAGTTCCTGTAACCAGATGACATCTGTGCTGGGCTGTATCTGAGAGAAACAATAAACTCCCTCTGTTCTACTGGCTGGGGGAGTCTGTTCGTGCCACTACGGGGGTGCAGGAGTGGGGAAACCCCAACGGGCCGCCACACGAGCCAGCCAGGATAATGCTTGCTGACCTGTGACACAAAGGAAGGTCACTGGACCATGTGACCTGCAGTGACCTGCTCTGGCCAGGAGAATGCCAGGGGAGGTATATAAGGGTCATGTGGCACCCTCCGTCTGGTCTTCAGTTCAGCTCCTGATCCCAGAGGCAGCCTTGCAGGGAACAATGAGCCGGGAAGAACCGTGGACCCATCCTGGCATAGGATGTGCACCAGAGACTTTTAAGATGGCAGTCCATAACATCTCTGCTACAGCCTGTATTGAGAACTGGGAGATTCGATGCTTGTAACGTATTCTCCTTAACAACCTTACTCGCATGTTTTTCTTTCCTTTGGACTCATAGACTCATAGACTTTAAGGTCTGAAGGGACCATTATGATCATCTAGTCTGACCCCCCGCACAGTGCAGGCCACAGAATCTCACCCACCCCTCCTAGAATAATCCTCTCACCTAGATCTCCGATATTGAAGCCTTCAAATACTTTGAAGACCCCAAGATGCAGAGAAACCTCCAGCTGTGATCTGTACCACATGCTACAGAGGAAGGCAAAAAACCTCCAGGGCCTCTGCCAATCTATCCTGGAGAAAAATTCCTTCCCGACCCCAAATATGGCGATCAGCTAAACCCTGAGCATGTGGGCAAGACTCACCAGCCAGACACCCAGAAAGTTCCCTATAGCAACTCCTATCGTCCCTCCATTTACCTATTTCCCACTGATAATGAATGGTCAATTAGTTACCAAGATCATGTTATCTCATCAAACCATCCCCTTCATAAACCCATCTAGTTTAATCTTGAAGCCAGATAGATCTTTTGCCCCCACTACTTCCCTTGGAAGGCCGTTCCAGAACCTCCCTCCTCTAATGGTTAGAAACCTTCGTCTAATCTCAAGTCTAAACTTCCGACTAGCCAGCTTATATCCATTTGTTCTTGTGTCCACATTGGTATTAAGCTTAAATAATTCCTCTCCCTCCCTGGTATTTATCCCTCTAATATATTTAAAGAGAGCAATCATGTCCCCCCTCAGCCGTCTTTTGGTTAAGGTAAACAAGCCAAGCTCCTTGAGTCTCCTTTCATAAGACAGGTTTTCCATTCCTTGGATCATCCTAGTGGCCCTTCTTTGTACCTGTTCCAGTTTGAATTCATCCTTCTTAAACATGGGAGACCAGAACTGCCCACAGTATTCCAAATGGGGTCTCACCAATGCCGTGTATAATGGCACTAACACCTCCTTATCCCTACTGGAAATACCTCGCCTAATACATCCCAAGATCGTATTAGCCTTTTTCACGGCCATGTCATAATGGCGGCTCATAGTCATCCTGTGATCAACCAGGACTCCGAGGTCCTTCTCCTCCTCCGTTACTTCCAACTGATGTGTCCCCAGCTTATAACTAAAATTCTTGTTATTAATCCCTAAATGCATAACCTTACACTTCTCACTATTACATTTCATCCTATTGCTATCACTCCAATTGACAAGATCCTCCAGATCTTCCTGTATGATATCCCGATCCTTTTCTGAATTGGCAATAGCTCCCAACTTTGTGTCATTCACAAATTTTATCAGGACACTTCCACTTCTGGTGCCAAGGTCAGCGATAAAAAGATTAAATAAAATTGGCCCCAAAACTGATCCCTGAGGAACTCCGCTAGTAACCTTCCTCCAACCTGACAGTTCACCTTTCAGTATGACCCGCTGTAGTCTCCCCTTTAACCAGTTGCTTATCCACCTCTCAACTTTCATATTAATCCCTGTCTTTTCTAATTTAACCAATAATTCCCCATTTGCTACTGTATCAAATGCCTTACTAAAGTCGAGGTAGATCAGATCCACGGCATTTCCTTTATCTAAAAAATCTGTTACTTTCTCAAAAAAGGAGATCAGGTTGGTTTGGCACGATCTACCTTTTGTAAAACCATGTTGTAATTTGTCCCAATTGCCATTGGCCTCAATGTCTCTAACTACTTTCTCCTTCAACATTTTTTCCAGGATCTTACATACTACAGATGTCAAACTAACAGGCCTATGGTTACCCGAGTCGCTTTTTTCCCCTTTCTTAAAAATCGGAACTATATTAGCAATTCTCCAGTCAAATGGTACAACCCCTGAGTTTAGAGATTTATTAAAAAATTTTGCTAATGGGTTTACAAGTTCATGTGCCAGTTCCTTTAATATTCTTGGATGAAGATTATCTGGACCCCCCGATTTACTCTCATTAAGCTGTTCAAGTTTGGCTTTTACCTTGGATATGGTAATATCTACCTCCTTATCCTCAGTCCCATTTGTTAACTTACCATTATCCCTAAGCTCTTCATTAGCCTCATTAAAGACTGAAGCAAAGTATTTGTTCAAATATTGGGCCATTCCTAGATTATCCTTAACCTCCACTCCAGCCTTAGTAATTAGCGGTCCTACTTCTTCTTTTTTTGTTTTTTTCCTATTTATATGGCTATAAAACCTTTTACTATTGGTTTTAATTCCCTTTGCAAGGTCCAACTCTACCTGACTTTTAGCCTTTCTCACTTTGTCCCTACATGCTCTAACCTCAATAAGATAGCTTTCTTTACTGATCCCTCCCATTTTCCACTCTTTATATGCTTTCTGCTTTTTCTTAATCTCCTCTCTGAGATGCTTGCTCATCCAGCTTGGTCTAACACACCTGCCTATACATTTTTTCCCTTTTCTTGGGATACAGGCTTCTGACAGCTTCTGCAACTTTAACTTAAAATAATTCCAGGCCTCCTCCACCTCAAGATCCATAATTTCTTTAGTCCAATCAACTTCCCTAGCTAATTTCCTTAATTTACTAAAGTTAGCCCTTTTGAAATCAAAAACCCTAGTCTCAGATTTATTTTTGTTTATCCTTCCATTTAATTTGAACTGAATTAGCTCATGATCACTCGAGCCAAGGTTGTCTCCTACAACCATTTCATCTATGAGGTCCTTGCTACTCACCAAAACCAAATCTAAAATAGCATCCCCCCTTGTTGGTTCAGCAACTACTTGATGAAGGAATTCATCAGCTATCACATCTAGGAAAATCTGAGCCCTATTGTTATTACTAGCACGTGTTCTCCAGTCTATATCTGGAAAGTTGAAATCTCCCATGATTACGCAGTTTCCATGAGTATTTACTTCATTAAAAACATTAAAGAGGTCTCTATCCATATCCAAATTGGATCCTGGTGGTCTGTAACACACCCCAACCACTATCCCAGGGGAGGATCTGATAGTTTTCTTCCCCAATGTGATTTTTGCCCAAACGGACTCTGTCTTCTCCATTCCATCACTTTTTATTTCTTTACAATCTACCTCATCTTTGATATACAATGCGACTCCACCACCTTTACCCTTATTTCTGTCTTTCCTAAACAGCACATACCCCTCAATACCTGTACTCCAGTCATGCCCAGTATTCCACCATGTTTCTGTTATTCCTATAATATCTGGTTTCACTTCCTGGACCAATAGCTCTAGTTCCTCCTTTTTGTTACCTAGGCTCCTCGCATTGGTGTACAAACATCTTAATTTTTGCTGTTTGGCCTCATTTACATTCTTTACCCAATTTGGCACAGATGTTATACCTCCAATATGACCTATTAGACTAGTATCCACCCTACCCTTCCTCATGTACATTCTCCCACCCCCAGCTATATCGTTTTTTACTTCGTTTTCCTCCCTCTCCGTGTTAAAATCCGGTGTAGAGATTACCTGGGCATCTCCCAACCATCTCCCCCAAATTCTTAGTTTAAAGCTCTCTTAATCAGTTGAGCCAGCCTCCATCCTAGAAGTCTATTTCCTTCCCTACTTAGGTGAAGTCCATCTCTAGAGAACAGTCCTCTGTCCATAAATGCCTCCGAGTGACAACACATCCCAAAGCCCTCCTTATAGCACCACTGCCTAAGCCATCTATTGATCATCATAATCCTGTCACATCTTAGTTGCCCTTCTCTAGGAACAGGCAGAATCCCACTAAAGATCACCTGTGCCTGAGACTCAATTTCCTTGAGCATCCTCCCCAGCCTAGCATAGTCTCCCTTCATTCGTTCCAGCGAGAATCTAGCCGTATCGTTTGTTCCTACATGAAGGATGATCAATGGATTCCTTCCTGCTCCCTTAATAATCCTCTTCAACCTCAGTTCCACATCCCGTATCTTAGCACCTGGCAGACAGCACACCCTTCTATTCTCTGGATCAGCTCTGGTTACAGTCCTATCTACTCTTCTCAATAAGGAGTCCCCAGTCACATAGACCTGCCTTTTCCTAGTGACAGTGTGATTCTCTGGTCTATCTCTAGCTTCCTCTGGCTGCAAGTCCTTGCCATTCCTGTTTTCCCTTCTAATCCTCTTTAACCCATCCTGTATCCTCCTAATGCTCATTATTGGTGTTGTCTCCATTAAGTCTTCCCCTTTATCTAAGGGACTAGCCACTCTTCTCTTCTTCCTTACCCTTCCATCTTCATTATCTACCTGCTGTTCCCCTTCTTCATTCTGCAACTCCACATACCTGTTCTTGAGCTCTATTTTTCCTTCACTGACCCATCTTTTCCTCTTAGTCACATGCTTCCACTGTCCATTTTCTTCGCCCAGCAGTCCCCCCTCTGAGGCCCTTGATCCTGCTTCCATCTGCATATCTAAGCTTTCCCCTTCAGCCACGTCATGCCTTTGCCCCATCATCTGCTCAAACCCCCTTCTAAACTCAACCAGAGTTTCCACCTGCATCTCCAGTCCTCGGATCTTTTCTTCCATCAGCTCGATCAGGCGGCACTTCATGCAAACAAAACTCCTTTCAGGTACCTCCTCCAGAATCATGTACATACCACAGCTACCACATCCAATCATCCTCCTTGTGTTCTCTACTACTTGGGCCATGGCCACTATTGTCTCTGTGTTTTATCTACTTTCTCACCAAAATCCTATTAGTCCGGTGAACACAAAACCAAACCAGAACACCCCCTCACCCCCCAGCAAAAACAAACTCCAAACAAGTCCCAATATCCAGACTCCCCTTACAAACTCCCACTCAAACGCCCCTGTTTACAGCTCTGTTTGCTGGCTCCTGTGCCGCTGCAGATATCCTTCTGGCTGGAACCTTTTTCATCCTGTAAGAAGTCCCAAGACCAGTTACAGGCATTAACCATGACCAAGCAACATCACAATGTCCCCTTACACACCGTCTGTCGTTGGGCACATCTCCAGACAGATTACATGGTGTTTCCATAAGATCATGCCCATTGTAAACCTTTACATTTCTCTGCAACAATAATCCATTGGTTACAAGAATTAACATCAGTAACAAGAACAATCCTATCTCAGGTGTATACTGAAATTCTCCGTCAGGCCCCTTCTCTGCCCCCCCTCCCCCCATTGCAGTTTTGGCCCTTCAGGTTTAAACTGCAAATCTTCTTGGCCAAAGCAAGTCCTGCCCCTCCCCCTTGTCCTCTGGGCTCCAGGCCTGAAACCTCTGGCCAGACCAAGACAAAGGGCTGGCTGGGCGTGACTCCCTGGCTCACAATGGCCCTGGAATTCTCCCCCTACCCCCACTCAGTGGGGTAACAGCAGTGAGCTGTAGACTCCCAAGTCTCTCCTCTGTCCCTCTCTAACCTCTGTTTCCACATGGAACCAGATATCAACCTCCCTGATTGAGTATGAGTGTCCACCGTGTCCAGAGATGGGAGCATAACTGCCATCTCCTGCATCCTAGGGAGAGTGACCACACAGCTGTTCTGCTCTGCACACTTAGCTACCCAGTCCTTCTCCTGAATCTGAGACACTAAGTTCCCACTCTCCTCACTCACCTGGGAACAATCCTGTCCCACCCACACTGACTTCCCAGCAAGCTGGTCACCCACAGTCACTGGGTTAGCAGCCTGCTCCAGTTCTCTGGATGTTCCTGCCTCATCTGGAACAACCCTCAGTCCCTCTGAGACCTCTTCACCACCATCCACGCTGGGTTTGTCTACATCTAAGTCAGTGGAGTCGCTGTTAAAAGAATAATTCTGTCTGTCAGGCACCGAAACAAGTGCCTCACACACCAAGCTGCTGCCCTTTTACAGGCAGAGCTTTCTCCTGAATGCCTTCTCCAAGCCAGGCATCGTCACCTCCCTCAGTTACAGCAAACTGCTTGCTACAAGCACTGCCAGGACTCTCCTCCCTATGAGCTTCCTTAAGCAACAGTTCACCCGTCTCTGGCTCTGCAGCAGCCTTACCCTGCTGAGCCACAACCAACTCCTCCTGCAATTCCCTTACTCCCTGAGTTATCTCTGGCCCCTCAGGTGGATTCACAGATAATCCCCTCTCAGGCACACAGACAGACTCACAAGATACAGGGTCAGAGGCACCTTCACTCCCTGTGCAACTCTCTAGATGGCTGTAGACTTCCACACCATCATTAGGCACCAGAGTTAACACGCCCTCATTCTCTCCTTGTGCCTGGGCTAAGGGGTCTCCCTGCTCCCACAGAGTCGCTCCCCCCTCTGCCAGCAACACAGCAGCATCAGGCACAATATCAGGGTCACCACTGTCTGATTTCTGGGGTTCTGCTACCCGAGTCACCTCATCCCTCTCCCCAGCAGACACAAACCTTGGGCCACCCCCTTTCTGGGCCTCAGCTGTATCCAGCCCTAGCTTTGGGGCACCAACAACGCTCTCAGCCATCACAGGCCGCGGGGCACCTTCCTCAGACAACGGACTGGGCGGAAACCCTTTCCCCACAGGCCGGCCACTGCCACACGCAGCTGGAGGCCTAGAGAGAACCTCTCCTTCTTCCCCGTATCTCTGACTGTTCTCAGGCACAAAGCTAGCGACTGAGGCAGCTTCCTTCACTGACCCCCTGCGACTCCCACCAGCCAACTCGCCCGCTTGCACCCACTGTGCTTCACCCCCCTCCCTTTCCCCTCGGGCAGGTCAGTTCCACAAACCTCACCAGTCACCAACTCCTCCCCCTCCAGAACTTTCTGCTTTTCCTTAGCTACAACTCCGCTCTGGCCAGCCGCTCCAGACTCCCCAGAGCCACATGTCCCCGATTTCTGGGCTCTTCCTGCCCTGGTTCTGATTCCAGCCTCACCTCTGAGGCATCAGACGGGCCCCTGGGTCCCTCACTCACAGGGCCCCGGCCCCCTGCCTCAGGCCTGTATTCCTTCCACAGCCCGGTTACTACATTACCTTGGCAAGGTACATCCGCTACGTTATTCCCCACCAAGACCTCAGCCGGGATCAAGTCCCGGACAGCCACCACCTGCCCCCTGAAGCCTCCCCACTCGAGATGGACTTTAGCCACCGCCAGGTTCGCCGAGTATTCGGACAAAGCCATTATCGTTACCCTCTTCCCGAGCACCATGTCCTCCGGTCTCCCCAGGTGCCCTTGACGATCGTGATGTCAGAGCCAGTGTCTCGCCAGCCACTGCATCCAACTCCATTGACCTTCGCCTCCCCCGTAAACTTCTCACTGCCCTTCCACGCCTCCGTCCTGACGTACCGGGTGAGCTCACTGCCCCCCCTCACTCCTCCGTAGGTTACAGTGTTAACGCTGGCCACTGCATCGCTCACATCTGGATCCGGGGCGGCGTCAGGGGCCTCGCGGGGGTCTGTGAGCCCGGCCTGTGTGCACACTGGAATTGAATTGGTGCTTATAGAATGGCTGGGAGCTGCCGGCCTGGGGCTGCTCTTTAGGTCTGGACAGTCAGGCCTTATATGGCCAGATCTGCCACAGTGATAGCACTTGGCCTGCTTATCCCTGGGGAGGGCACCCCTGCTCTCGGGGCTCCTCTGCGTCCCCTCGATGGATTCTGGGACGGGTCTGCTCCTGAACCCCTCCCTCCGTTTAGACTGGGGGGATAGGAGCTGAGTCCTCCCCAAGGGTCTGTGCCCGTCCTGCACCCTGTTCTGGGTCTGGGCATCTGCAATCTCTGCAGCCCGTAGGACCGACTCCGGCTCCCGGTCACACACGGCCGCCCTGACCTGGTCAGGCACCACATTCAGAAACTGCTCCAGGGTGAGCAAATCCAGCAGTTGCTCATAATCCCCGTTTACTTTTGCCCCCGTCACCCACCTTTTAACAAAGCCCATCAGCTTATGGGCACATTCCACATAAGAACAATCACTGGCCACCCTAAAACTCCTGAACTTAACCCGGTGGGACTCAGGGGTAACCCTGAACCGCCTCAGTGCATAGTCCTTAAACCGCCAGTAGTCCAACGCTTCCTCCTCCCCCATTTCATTGATACCTCCCTGGCCTTGCCAGTCAGTCTGGTCATCAGGACAGGCATGCGCTGCTCGTCTGGGATCCGGTTCACGTTGCAGATACGCTCGAAGGTGGCCAAAAACTCCTCAATATCGTGATTATCGTTGCAGACGGGACAGATCTTTTCCCAAACCCTGTTGGCAAGTGGGGCTGGGCTCTCATGCTGCAGTCTCCCTTGTCGCTGATCCGCTAACCGGATTTGGGCCTCCAGCTCCTCCATTCGACGAGCGTGGTCCTCCTCCTTCCTCTTTTGCTCCCTTTCGGCCTCCTCTTGACGTATCTCAGCCAGGGCTCTCTGCTTTTCTATTTCCACGTCCTTCAATGCCTGTTGCCTCTTGATTTCCTCTGCAACCGCGTCCGTGGCATCTGGTGGGGGCCGCTCCTTGGCCCGCAGGTCATCCCGATCAGCAAAACTGTCAGCTGTTGCTTAGTAGTTTTCTTTAGGAAGCCAATGCCCCTCTGCGAGTATAAGTCCTTCAGAGCCTCTCTGCTCAGGCTTTCATATTGGTGCTGACTCATTTCAGCTGCTCTTTACCCAACCAAACTCTCAGTACTAAAAATCAAATTTAGACAGCGTGGGGTCCTGATCCCAAAGCTCAACTGACCAAGATCTGTGGATCCTGCTGACTACGCCACTGTGACGGACCGGGCCGTGTCTGGGCACAGCTTAGGGCGTCCGCTCAGGGCGAACTGCTCGAATCCGGGGCTCCTTACAGCCCCCAGACTGAAGACCTTCCCAAACAGGCCACACACCAGTCCCACAGAGCGCTTCAGCTGCCTGCCTGAAGCCTCCCGAGCAAAACCCCTCCAACACCCCAGCAATATCCGTGCCCCAGATGGCCCCGGGCCTCATACACAGGTGGGGGGTCCTAGCACCCAATCCCACCTACCCCGAACAAGTTCTGTCCGGTTCCAAGAAACCAGCCACAGATCCCTGGTCAATTTACCCTCTGGATCTTACCCACAAATCACGCTGGGCCAATCCTTTAGCATCTAACAACTAAAGGTTTATTGCCACGAGAAAGAAAAGCCTGAGAGTGAGGTTGTTAAAGGATAGTACGTTACATGCACCGAATCTCCCAGTTCTCGATGCAGGCTCTAGCAGAGATGTTACAGCTGCTGGCTTAAAAGTCCTTGTTGCACATCCTACGATCAGGATGGGTTCACAGGTCTTTCCGGCCCTTCAATCCCTGCACTGCTGCCTCTGGGATGAAGTGCTGAGCTGAGAACAAGATGGAGTCGACCTCATGGCCTCTTCATACATCCTTCCTGGTGTCTTCTTGGCTGCATCAGGTCACCTGGCCAGCAGCCTATCACTGTGTTCCCTGCTGGTAGCCCTTAGGTGTCGGTCACCATTCCCGAGGTGTGTCCTTGGCCCATTGAGTGCTATTGTCCCACAGGGCCTCGCTAATTAGCATGTCCACAGGCCGGGCTCTGCCCACTGCTCAACCACATTCAGAGAGACTTCCAGTCTCCATACAGGTTACCGATTCCTGACTACACACACAGACATTATACTGATCTATGAAGAGCAGATACAGAACCAGTAGCAAGTAAGGTTTTGTTTGACCCCTCCCATGGCCCCCTTTGTACCACTTTTGGGGTGAACACCCCCCCTATGGGTGCAGCAGTCACCCGGCTGCTCCCCTCACAATCCAATAATGTGACAGGGGGCTTGTTTAGTCTGGGTTGGGGGAAGCATGAAGGGAGCAGACTAAGTCCAGACAGGGGGGTTCAGGGGCCTGTGAACCCCTCCCCCCAGGAGGACCAGGCTCTGCCCTGGCCCCTGTGGCAATGTGGAGCCCGCGCTGCGCTGGATCTCAGAGAAGCAACAAACCTTCTGTTCTCCGGCCTGGCTGGGGGTCCCCTCTGGCTGCGGACGGGGGGCAGGGCCAGGGACCCGACGCGCCGTCACACCAGGGCAGCCCGGGAAGGGCCCATCTCCCAGGGAGACTCTGGCGAGAGACGTAGCAAAGGGGGGGGCATTTGCCCCGGGCACCACGCCAGGGGGGCTGGGAGTGATGCGCATGCTGCTCTGGTCCACATGATGCTTTTGAACAGAGACCGGGAGTTGGCTAAGTGCTCCTGGCTCTCTACATGCTGTGAGCTGAGCTAGCAGCGGCCACTTTAAAGGTTAGAATCCCTTACCCGGCTGTTCCGTTCCTCCCGTGCCTGGCTCTTAGGGTTACCAGGTAGACCCCCCCAAAAAAAACGGACACACTTGATTGTGAGCGGGGGGAGGGGAGAGGGACCGGCTGGGAGGAAGGGGGGCAGGAGGCAAGGCTGGCGGGGGGAGGGTATCAGGGATCAGGGGGGCTGGATGGGAGGGGGGGCCGGAGGAAGGGAAGTGGGAAGCAGAGCTGGTGGGGGTGGGAGTGTGGTGCAGCCTCTAGCCGCAGCTGGAGTCCCCCGGCAGGCACTCCCTCTAGTTCATAGGTTCCCAAACTGGGGGGAGTGTCCCCCCCGTGGGGGGGGGCGTGGAGAAATTCCAGGAACATGAGGTGACCCAGCCCTCCCAAGAAAAAGCCCACGCTGGCATTACCTCACCCAAAGTTTCTCTTTAACTTTTTGTTTTGCACTGTGGCTTCCCCAGGTCTGTCTCCCTCCCTCCTCCTGGTGCTACAGACAGACAAGCCCCACAGCTACTTTGAAAAGGTACTAATTTGAAGCTGATAGAAATGTAGCCGTGTTAGTCTGGTGTAGCTGAAACAAAATACAGGGCTATGTAGCACTTTAAAGACTAACAAGATGGTTTATTAGGTGATGAGCTTTCGTGGGTCAGACCCACTTCCTCAGATCAAATAGTGGAAGAAAATAGTCACAACCATATATACCAAAGGATACAATTAAAAAAAAATGAACACATATGAAAAGGACAAATCACATTTCAGAACAGAAGGGGGATGCGGGGGGGGGGGGAAGGAAGGTGAATGCCAGTGAGTTAATGACATTAGAGGTGGGGAAGGGTAGATGTCTGTGAGTTAATAATATTAGAGGTGATAATTGGGGAAGCTATCTTTGTAATGGGTAAGATAGCTGGAGTCTTTATGGCTGACCTAGAACAACGTTTCCTCAACTCCCGTCCCCTTTTACCCCTCCTCTACCTACGGTACATCGATGACATCTTTATGATCTGGACGCATGGCCAAGAAACACTGGAGATATTCCACAGAGATTTCAACAACCTACACCCCACCATCAACCTCAGCCTGGACCATTCCACACGAGAGATCCACTTCCTGGACACCACAGTACAAATCAACAATGGAAAATTAGACACCACCCTCTACAGAAAACCCACCGACTCATACAGTTACCTACATGCTTCCAGCTCCCATCCAGCACACACCATACGATCCATCGTCTATAGCCAAGCCCTTCGATACAACCGCATCTGCTCTAATCCCACAGACAGAGACCAGAAACTTCAGGATCTCTACCAAGCATTTATAAACCTCAACTACCCACCCGGAGAAATAAAAAAGCAAATTGAAAGAGCCAAACGAATACCTAGAAACCATCTACTACCAAGAAAACCAACAATAGAACATCACTTGTCATCACCTACAACCCCCAACTTAAACCTGTCCAACACATTATCAATAGATTACAGACTATACTGGAACAGGACACTAAACTACAAGAAGCTCTGGGAGACAGACCCATAGTCTCCTATAGACAACCACCTAACCTCAAGATGATTCTTACCAACAACCACAGGACATACCACACTAATACCAACCCTGGTACCTTCCCTTGCAACAAACCCCGCTGCCAGCTTTGTCCACATATTCACTCTGCTGACACCATTATTGGGCCTAACCAAGTGAGTTATAAGATCAAGAACACATATTCCTGCGCATCCAGAAATATAATCTATGCTATCATGTGCCGGAAGTGTCCGTCTGCTATGTACATTGGACAAACGTCTCAGACACTTTGCCAAAGAATCAATGCCCACAAAACAGACATTAGACAGGATCACAAAGAAAAAACAGTTGCTTGTCATTTCAACCAGAAAGGACACAGTCTCAATGACCTACTCACCTGCATCCTGCTTCAGAAGACATTCAAATCTGCACTTGAAAGGGAATCCTCTGAACTGGCATTCATGCTAAAATTCGACACTCTCCGCGGGGGGGCTCAACAAAGACTCCAGCTATCTTACCCATTACAAAGATAGCTTCCCCAATTATCACCTCTAATACTATTAACTCACAGACATCTACCCTTCCCCACCTCTAATATCATTAACTCACTGGCATTCACCTTCCTTCCCCCCTCCCCCCTGCAACCCCCTCCTGTTCTGAAATGTGATTTGTCCTTTTCATATGTGTTCATTTTTTTTAAAATTGTATCCTTTGGTATATATGGTTGTGACTATTTTCTTCCACTATTTGATCTAAGGAAGTGGGTCTGGCCCACGAAAGCTCATCATCTAATAAACCATCTTGTTAGTCTTTAAAGTGCTACATAGTCCTGTATTTAATTTGAAGCTGACTTTCAAAAGGTACTAATTTCCCTCCGACAATAGGGGCCTTGGAGCTTGGCTCCTTGAATAATCATTGATTAAAAAGGCTCAAATGCAGGCAGAGTTGCAAACAGCTGTGAGCTCAGACTCAGGAGCAGCCCAGGGAACAAGCGGCACACATGCTTTCTGAGTCCCTGGACTTGGTTGCGGGACCCCCAAGCACCAGCTTAGCTGTCCTCTCCCCAAATCCAAATCCTCTCCCCAAATCCACGAGTACCCTGTCCAGACCCCGAGTGCTGTGCCCTGCCCTGCCCCCCCACACCAGTACTCTGCCACCCATCCAGACCCCCACGAGTACCCTGCCCTCCTGCCCAGAACCCCCATTGCTACCCTGCCCCTCTGCCCAGACCCCCTGAGTGCTGTGCCCTGCCTCCCTGCCTAGACCCCCCCATGAGGGCAGGACAGGGGACTGCAGACAGGGGAGTTGAAGAGGGAGTTGGGCAGAGGGAGTGACTGATGGTGATGAAGACCCGTAGCGCTTGTGCCAGTACTTCTCCTGTCTCCTCCACCTGTGCCTGTATCCAGACAGAGAACCTGAGCATGGATGCCTCTACCCAGGTCCTGGTGTGGTCTTGCTGTATTTGTGGCTTGCAATTCCCACTGAGTGATCTCCAGGCTGGGGGAGACAACCGTTGTGAAAGGTGCCTGCTGGTGGAATCTCTCAGGCAGCAGGTGGGAGAGCTACAGGAGGAGGTGGCCAGGCTGAGGAGCATTCGAAGCCATGAGGAATTCCTGGACAGTATTCCTGTGGAGTCCACGGAGGTCACTGTCCTAGGATGTGGGACTGTTGACCAGCCACTTATGGAGGAGGCGGTGGTGCAGGGTGAGCACTGGCAGCTGGTTACTTCCGGCAGCAGGCAGTGTTCCACCCCTGCTCCTAACCCTCCCACTGTGTTGTTACATAACCGTTACACTTTACTTTCTGCAGGAGACAAGGAGTCACCCCCCACAGTGGAGGAGACCAGGCCTTGCACCACCAAGGTTGAGCAGTCTCCTGCCACCACTGCGAGGAGGAAACGTAGGGTAGTGGTGGTTGGAGACTCTCTTCTGAGGGGAACGGAGGCACCCATCTGTCGCCCTGACAGCTCATCTCGAGAGGTATGCTGTCTGCCAGGGGCCCGTATCCGAGATGTTACGGAGGCATTGTCGAGGATTATCCGGCCCTCTGACTACTACCCCATGCTACTCATCCACGTGGGCACAAATGATACTGCCAGGTGTGATACTGAGCGGATCAAGCGTGACTACAGGGCTTTGGGAGTACGGGTGAGGGAGTTTGGAGCACAGGTGGTATTCTCTTCTATCCTTCCTGTCAAAGGTAGGGGCCCGGGCAGAGAGAGGTGCATCCTGGAGGTGAATGCCTGGCTGCGAAGATGGTGTCGCCAGGAGGGATTCGGCTTCCTTGATCACGGGGTGCTCTTCCAGGAGGGACTGCTTGGCGGAGATGGTGTTCACCTTTCCAGGAGCGGGAAGGCCTTGTTTGGACACAGACTGGCTAACCTTGTGAGGAGGGCTTTAAACTAGGTTTGTCGGGGGCAGGTGAGCAAAGCCCACAGGTAAGTGCTGAATGTGCGGGACTGGGAGATGGGTTGGAAATGGGGGGGGGGACTACGGCCTATAATGGCAAGGAGAAAGGAGGGTCAGGGCACAACAGGGAGGCAAGATCAAATCAGTATCTTAGATGCCTATATACAAATGCGAGAAGTATGGGTAATAAGCAGGAAGAACTGGAATTGCTAACCAATAAATACAACTATGATATCATTGGTATTACAGAAACCTGGTGGGATGGGACGCATGATTGGAATGTTGGTATGGAAGGGTACGGCTTGCTCAGGAAGGACAGACAGGGAAAAAAGGGAGGAGGGTTGCCTTGTATATTAAAAATGTACACACTTGGACTGAAGTGGAGATGAACGTAGGAGATAGCTGTGTAGAGAGTCTCTGGGTTAAGCTAAAGGGGGTAAAAAACGAGGGTGATGTCATGCTAGGAGTCTACTACAGGCCACCTAGCCAGATGGAAGAGGTGGATGAGGCCTTTTTTAAACAATTAACAAAACTATCCAAAGCCCAAGATTTGGTGGTGATGGGGGACTTCAACTATCCAGACATAGGTTGGGAAACTAACACAGCGGGGCGCAGGCTATCCAATAAGTTTCTGGACTGCATTGGAGACAACTTTCTGTTTCAGAAGGTTGAAAAAGCTACCAGAGGAGAAGCTGTTCTGGATTTGGTTTTAACAAATAGGGAGGAACTAGTTGAGAACTTGAAAGTGGAAGACAGTATAGGGGACAGTGATCATGAAATAATAGAGTTCATGATCTTAAGGAAAGGTAGAAGGGAGACCAGCACAATTGAGGTAATGGATTTCAGGAAGGCAGATTTTGATAAGCTCAGAGAACTTGTAGGTAAGGTCCCATGGGAAGCAAGACTGAAGGGAAAAACCACTGAGGAGAGTTGGAAGTATTTCAAAGGGACGTTGTTAAGGGCCCAAAAGCAAACAATTCCGCTGTGTAGGAAAGATAGAAAATATGGCAAAAGACCAGCTTGGCTTAACAAGGAGATCTTGCATGATCTCAAAATAAAAAAGGAGTCATATAAAAAATGGAAACTAGGACAACTAACAAAGGATGAATATAGGCAAGCAACACGGGAATGCAGGGGCAAGATTAGAAAGGCAAAGGCACAAAATGAGATCAAACTAGCTACAGGCATAAAGGGAAACAAGAAGACCTTTTATAAATACATTAGAAGCAAGAGGAAGACCAAGGACAGGGTAGGCCCACTGCTTAGTGAGGAGGGAAAAGCAGTAACAGGAAACTTGGAAATGGCAGAGATGCTCAATGACTTCTTTGTTTCGGTCTTCACCGAGAAGTCTGGAAGAGTGCCTAACGTAGTGAATACAAGCAGAGAGAGGGTAAGTTTAGAAGATAGGCTACACAAAGAACAAGTTAAAAATCACTTAGGAAAGTTAGATGTCAGCAAGTCACCAGGTCCTGATGAAATGCATCCCAGGATACTCAAGGAGCTGATAGAGGAGGTATCTGAGCCTTTAGCTATGATCTTTGAAAAATCATGGCAGACAGGGGAGATTCCAGAAGACTGGAAAAGGGCAAATATTGTGCCCATCTATAAAAAGGGGAATAAGAACAACCCAGGAAACTACAGACTGGTCAGTTTAACGTCTGTCCCAGGGAAGATAATGGAGCAGGTAATTAAGGAAATCGTATGCAAACACTTGGAAGGTAATAAAGTGATAGGGAATAGCCAGCATGGGTTTGTGAAGAACAAGTCATGCCAAACTAATCTGATAGCTTTCTTTGATAGGATAACGAGCCTTGTGGATAAGGGAGAAGCGGTGGATGTCATATACCTAGACTTTAGTAAGGCATTTGATACGGTCTCGCATGATATTCTTATTGATAAACTAGGCAAATATAACTTAGATAGGGCCACGCTAAGGTGGGTGCATAATTGGCTGGATAACCGTAGTCAGAGAGTTGTTAACGGTGCGAAATCCTGCTGGAAAGGGATAACAAGTGGAGTTCCTCAAGGGTCTGTTTTGGGACCCGTACTGTTCAATATCTTCATCAATGATGTAGATATTGGGATAGAGAGTACGCTTAGTAAGTTTGCAGATGATACCAAACTAGGTGGGGTTGCAACTTCTTTGGAGGATAGGGACATAATTCAAAATGACCTTAGCAAGTTAGAGAAATGGTCAGAGGTAAACAGGATGAGGTTTAATAAAGAGAAATGCAAAGTGCTCCACTTAGGAAGGAACAATCAGTTCCATACATACAAGATGGGAAGCGACTGTCTAGGAAGGAGCATGGCGGAAAGGGATCTAGGGGTCATTGTGGACCACAAGTTGAATATGAGTCAACAGTGTGATGCTGTTGCAAAAAAAGCAAATATGATTCTAGGTTGTATCAACAGGTGTGTTGTAAGCAAAACTCGTGAAGTCATTCTGCCGCTCTACTCTGCACTAGTTAGGCCTCAGCTGGAGTACTGTGTCCAGTTCTGGGCGCCACATTTCAAGAAAGATGTGGAGAAATTGGAAAGGGTACAGAGAAGAGCGACAAGAATGATTAAAGGTCTAGAGAACATGACCTATGAAGCCAGGCGTCATGAACTGGGCTTGTTTAGTTTGGAAAAAAGAAGATTAAGGGGGGACATGAGAGCGGTTTTCAAATATCTAAAAGGGTGTCACAAGGAGGAAGGAGAAAATTTGTTCCTCTTGGTTTCTGAGGACAGGACAAGGAGTAATGGGCTTAAAGTGCAGCAGAGGAGGTTTAGATTGGACATTAGGAAAAAATTCCTAACTGTCAGGGTGGTCAAATATTGGAATAAATTGCCAAGGGAGGTGGTGGAATCTCCCTCTCTGGAGATATTTAAGAACAGGTTAGATAGACATCTGTCAGGGATGGTGTAGACGGAGGTTGGTCCTGCCTTGAGGGCGGGGGGCTGGACTCGATGACCTCTCGAGGTCCCTTCCAGTCCTATTATTCTATGATTCTATGAGTGCCCTGCTCTCTCGTCCAGACCTCCCACAAGTACTCTGCCCCCCTGCCCAGACCCCACAAATGCCCTGCCCGCCCTGCCCAGAACTCCATGAATACCATGCCCCCCCGCACCCAGAACCCAAATACCATGCCCCCCTGCACCCAGAACCCAAATACCATGCCCCCCACGCCCAGACCCCCCATTGGTACCCTGCCCCTCTGCCCAGACCTCCACGAGTGCCCTGCCCCGGGCCCCACCTGCCCCCTGCTCAGGGTACCCCCTGCTTAGGGCCCCACCAGAACTCTGCTCCTGCCCCCTACCTCCTGGCCAGACACCTACCCCCAGCTTGTTCCTGTAGCCTATTTTCCTTTCAGATTCTGCACCCCCATCCCTACCCCACTCACTGGCAGCCCTGTCCGGAACACTGGATCCCTCATTTCGGCCCCACCCCAGGGTGGGAGGGGCCCACAAATTCCACCAACCCTCAGACCCCAGAAGAATTAATCTGGCCTGATGCTTTCAGCCTCGGTCCTACCTACCCCCCATGGGACTGGGGTACCAGGGGAGGGAGGGGCCACATGAGTGGAGTACTGGGGGGGCGAGGAGGGTTTGGGGTTTTTTTGCATCTCACTTGTGTGTTCCCTGACTTCTCTTTCTGTGGGCCAGTGACCCCTGACCCATAAGAGGCCCCCACTCCTCCCAGGATCGAGGGCAGCTATGCGCTGGGTTTGGGGCCCCACCATTTTGCCTGGCAGGGGACACCCCAGGGAGGAGCAGGATAGAACAGCAGAGACTCGCTCATCTGGAGCGCTAGAGCTTTATGGGCAGGAGCTCAGGGCGGCCTGGGGCGGAGCAGCCAGAGACCTGGGCAGAGGGAGCCCAGAGCGATTCCGCAGGCGGATCCGGGGCCAGGTTCACGGGCACCGTCGCGCCCCTCGGCGTCTCCCCGGCTCCATCATGGGTTGCGGACGAACAGGTTGGTGCCGACTCTGGGGAAGTGACAATTCAGGACGAGTCAGAGGCACGGCCAGGACCCTGCCGCAGTTCAACGTCCTGGGCGGGGCCGGAGCAGCCTCAGCCCAGGGCTGCTGGAGGTGACCGGCGCCACGGCCGGCGGCCCAGGCCTGGCGGTTCCCGCAGCCCAGCCCTGCAGGTTGGTTCAGTAGCTCTCAGCATCCTGCACTCTCGGTCTCACCCTGGTCTGCCCTGGGGCCGGGCAGGGGCCACGGTGGGGTCAGCCCCACGGGCTCCGTTTGGCTCCCCACCCCCGCCCGGGTATTTCAGTGAAAGTCTTGGGCAGGTCTCAGGCTCTTGGTTTGTTTGTTGCCCGCGACTGGCCCCCCAAAATCCCAGGGACAGAATCGTGCCCTTAGCTGGGGCCACCAGCTCAGCCCCACTGATCTCCCGAGCAGCACAGCCCAGAGCCCCCCCCTTGGTCCCTGCCTGAGCTGGGGACTCGAGTCTGGCCAGAAAGTTCACGAAGAGCTGGCGACCCCAGTGCTGCCCTGAGCCACCCAGCCCGGGATAAACACCTGGGCCTCCTTCCTGACGGCCGCCAGCCCGTCTGGCCTTGGTCCTCAGGGAGGTGCCCCAGGGCTGGCAGACCCTCCCCCATGGGCCTCTCCATGAGGAGGGCAGGGCCAGCGGGGGCCTAGCAGAGACACCCCACCAGTGGAGGCTCAGAGCCCCAGCTGCCAGGGGAGCAGAATGGGGGAAGGCCCCATGCCCCAACCTCACTGCATGGCAGCAGCCACCAGACAGGGGACCCCCCCAGTAGCTCACTCCCCATCCCAGCAGAAGCTGCAAGATGGGGGAAGCCCCCGGCCAGGGCAGCCCCTGAGTCCCCCCTGCGGCCCTGGGACTGGAAGAGCTCTCACTCCCCACTGCGCCCCGGGGAACAGAGAGAGCTTCTCCGGTCCTGGGGCCATGGCGGGGGGAGAAGGAGCAAGGGGGCTGCAGGGCTGCGGCGGGGAGGGGCAGAAGGGGAGGCCTGGGTGGAATGGGGCAGGGCCTGGGGAAGGGGCAGGAAAGGGGGGGCCGTGACTGCAGATGGAAAGGGGGGGCCCTCCACTTGCTCTAGGCCAGGGCTCCAGGAAACCTTAAACCTCCTCTGCCCACCTGGTCGCTTTCCAGTCGTCCCCTGGGGACTCGACCGCCGCACGCAGCAGCCACATGGTCTTCAGAAACTCCTTCCCGTCAGCACCCATGAAGCACTGGCCCACGAAGACGGCGGTGGTGTCTGTGAGGGAGCAGCCAGGAGCAACTGTCAGGGAGGCCCCGAGAGACAAACCCAGAGCTGGGGTAGTGGGGCTGCTTAAAGCACAATGGGAGCGGAAGAAACCGCTCCAGACCAGGCCAGAGGCGTTAGAGCGGAGCAGGCAGCAGTGCCTAGTGGTAAGGGTGGCTGGCCTTTGGTTCTTTAGTTGGATGGAGGTTCCCGCGCCAGGCTCCTGCACGGTTCAGCCTTGGCCGGGAACGAGGCTGGGGAAATGCGTTAAAATTTCCTGCCCCGTCTGAGTGGAAAGGCCAAGTTCCCCCCCCCGAGGCTGGCTCCAGATGGCTCTGGTTTGCCTCCTCCATGCCCCCCCGTCTCACAGCCCCCTCCTCCCAGGGACATGCTCCTGCCCCCCATCCCACACACACACGGAGCCCCAGAAGCAGGCAGAGGGCAGCGGTGCAGGCAGAGCTCTGGCGAGGGGCAGGCGCGCTGGGTGGGAAGGGACCCGGGTGTCCGGCTATGCCCAGCCAGGCCCTGTGGCCAGCAGCAGACCCGCCCGAGAGCCCTCAGCCAGTCCTGGGGACCAGACCCGGCACCAGCCCAGCGACAGGCTGCTGCGAGTGATGGGCTCCGAGTGGCTGAGGGCAGGGGCCGGAGCAGGGCCGGGGCGGGAAGGGCCAGCCCAGGGCTTCCCCCGAGGGGTTAGCGCCGAGTTCCCCACCGGGGCACGGACCCAGGGCCACCTACTTGTGAACGTCCATTTGACGGTGAAGCCGAAGGTGGGCTGCGCGGTCTCGTTGGTGGGATGCTGGAACCCGACGAAGGGCGACTCCAGGATGCGCCGGGAGGTGGCCGACACCGCCGTGAGGTACTTGCCGGAGAAGGCCCCCGTGGAGTCAACGGCAGAGATGGTCATATTGGAGCCCAGGTCGTTCCGCCACGAGCCGGTCAGCAGGCACTGAGAGCAGGAGCGGAGCAGGGTGGGTCCGAGGCTCAGCCCAGAGAGCTCCGGACAGAACCACAAGCCAGGGGTTCCCAGGACCCACGGGCAGCCTGTGTCTCCCTCCCCTCCCAGGCACGGCTGGCTCCAGGCTGGGTATGCGCCTCATCCCTCCTCCGCCTGTCCCCTTCCCGCAGCAACCGCCCCCTGCTGCCTCTTCATTTCGTTTGGTGCCGCTTTTCCTTGCTCACTTTCTCCACCCCGCTCATGACTGTGTAGACCTATAGCCTATCCCCCGTCTCCTCCTTGCTAAGATGAAAGGTCCCCGTCTCTCTAATCTCTCTCCATATGGGACCTGTTCCCAACCCCTCAGTATTTCAGTTGCCCTTCGCTGAACCCTTTCCAAGGCCAGTCTATCTTTGTGGAGATGAGGAGACCACATCTGTACCCAGTATTCAGGATGTGGGCGTCCCATGGATTTATAGAAGCAGGGCCGGACTGAGGGGTGGGCGAGCCAGGCAGCTGCCCGGGGCACCAACTGATGGGGGGTGCCTGATGGCAGCTGTAAGGGGCACATGGCATCCCTTATAGCTACCATCAGGCTGGTGCTGTGCGCCCGGCTCCCGCAGCACCGGCTCCCCCCATCCCCATGGCGCCGGCCAGCAGCGCCCTTCCCCCACGGCCGTGGGGCCCTGCACAGCCCAGCGCGCGCCAGCAGCAATGACCGGGCAGCGCATGCGCCGTGCGCCCTGGAGCGGGCCCGCACACTCCTCCTCATTGCAGGAGGAGTAACGGTAGTTCAAACTAGGAACTTTAATTCGAGCTACCTAGCCTGTGCCGTGTGTAGCCGCGGGCAGGGAGTCCGAACTACCGGGCATGCCAGCAGAGACCTGCCAGAAACAGTCCGAGCGCTCGGGCCAATTAAAAAACCTAGAGCCAGTTAGGAGGCTTCCAGACTCAAGGCAGCCAGACTAATGAGACCTCTTGGAGCCAATGAAGCACCGCCTGAGACAGGCTGAGAAGCTCCCGTCGGTTGGCTCAGAGTGCGAGCAGGGGCTGAGGAGAGAAGGGCTGTGGAGGGCTGAAAGGAGAAAGAACAAGCAGGTGCCTGCAGGAAGAGGCTGCGTGGGTGGCCCAGGGTTTGAGCTTCACGCAGTTGATACTAGAGACATTCCAGACAGCTGCTCTCACTGGGTCCCTGGGCAGGCCCGGGGTGTCCCCCCCCAAGTCTCACTGCAGCACTGGGGAAGGGCTGGCGTTGGCAGGGGGGTGTCCTGCCCTGTACCACAGGGAGGGGCCGCAGAGAGGATGGAGTTTGGGTCCCCTTGTCTCCCGTGCTGGCCAATGATGAGGGAGGCTCAAACAACCAGGAGGAAACCAGGAGGAAGTGTCTACTGGGGGCTGCTGGGAGCTTGAGGTGAGCCGCCCCCCGCAAGGGCAGGCTGAGAGGAGCAGCACACGCTCCGCCCAGTGGCACTGACAGGCAGCCCGTCGGGGCAGTGGGAGCAGGGCCTGAGGCAGGGTGGGTGGGCAAAGCAGCCTGGGCACCTGGTATTTCCTGACGTTCGAGTGCTCAGCCTTCTCCCATCCCCTTAAGACAACTGGTTTGATGTACCTGTGGCTGGAGCACTGGGGAGCCCCTGCAAAGAGCTGGGGCCGTGTTTGGCCGTCCCACCTCAGAGGGACCCTGCGAGAGTCGATGAGCACCGGACACGGAGGGAGGAGGCTGCTCCCTGTGCAATCAATGCATCTGAAAGGGCAGCACATCTCCCAGTGACCCATGGGCTGTGGGGCTCCCTGGCACAGGATCTCACCAAGGCCAAAACAGACAAGACCCAGAAGTTCCGAGGGAGGCTGGAGCCAGAGGGAAGCAGAAGAGCCGCATTGGAGCGAATGCCTGGTTGGGAGGGCGCTGACCCTCCTGCTTCAGGGCAGGGTGCAGCCCGGCCTGCCGGCCTCAGGCAGAAGATGCTCTGGGCACATGAACCCCTCACTGCACCCTCCGCACTGCCTCACCGGGGGGGAGGGGAAGCAAAGTTCAGTGGCTGCCGGGGCAAACCCGGGCTGGGAATTCCCATGTGCCCAGTGCCACCAGAACCTGCCAAGGGCATGGCCAAGGGCCCCTCGGCGGCTCCAGTGCACCCAACGGGCTCCCAGCGCCGAAGACAGGAGCCTGCTGGAGCCTGCTGGACAGCCTGTCTCAGCTCCGTGGGACGCGGCTCCCCCAGCTTGCTCAGATGTGAGGGCCCCAGCCCCGCGCTGCCCATCGGCACAAATTCACAGGGAGCATTTGCTGCTTCCTCCCTCACCCCTCCAGTGCCAAATCCACCCTGGCCCCGTCACCTGCTGGGTGCACCGGGGCTCCTCTCCCTCCACGACCGCAAACCCCGGAGCCGTCCCTGCCCCCGCCCCTGGGGGAGGGGGAACCCCACGGGCTCCCGGCAGCTCAGCCCAGACGCTGCTGAGAGAGAGGCTGCTGCGTTCCCTCCAGAGCAGGATCCCGGGGGTCCCCATCCCCTCTGGCCTCCCCAAAGCCCCTGCAGCACCTGACACTGTCGCCATCAGCCCCCCCCACCCTAAGAGCCCCTGTCCCTGCCCAGCACCCAGCCCCCTCGACCTCTGCCCAGCCCTTTGGCTCCTGCCCCTGCCCAGAACCAGCTCCCTCGGCCCTTCCCCAACCCCCTTGGCCCCTGCCCCAGCCCTGTCTGCCCCATACTTCTCCATCTGACGAGGCCCCGAGGGTCACCACGGCCAGGAGGAGGAGCAGGGAGAAGGCGACTTTCCCCATCCTCTCGGCGTGGAAGCTGCCTGGGTGCCAGGGAGTCTCCTGCTTTATAGCCCAGCAGCCTCGCAGTGCCAGCAATTGCACAACGGCTGCTGTTGAAAGCGGTTTCCTGTGGGCAGATGGGCCCGCTGGGCACCGAACTTCCCAGAATCACAGAGCCCTGGAACGGGAAGGGACCTCGAGTGGCCGAGTCCAGTCCCAGCCCCCACGGCAGGACCCAGCACCCTCTGGATCATCCCTGGCTGGTGTGTCCAGCCTGCTCTTCAGTATCTCCAGAGATGGGGATTCCACAACCCCCCGGGCAATTTATTCCAGTGTTTGACCACCCTGACAGGCAGGAAGTGTTTCCTAATGTCCAACCTCAACCTCCCCTGCTGCAGTTTCAGCCCATTGCTTCTAGTTCTATCCTCAGAGGCCAAGGAGAACCAGTTTTCTCCCTCCTCCCTGCGACACCCTTTTAGGTACCCGAAAGCTGCTGTCATGGCCCCTCTCAGGCTTCTCCTTTCCAAACTAAACAAGCCCAGTTCTTTCAGCCTCCCCCCACAGCCCATGTTCTCTCGACCTCTCATCATTCTTGTTGCTCTTCTCTGGACCTTCTCCAACTTCTCCACATCTTTCTTGAAACGTGGTGCCCAGAATGGGACACAATATGCCAAGTGAGGCTGTCATGCTCATGAGGGTTAGCCAGCAGCCTGGGGACTAAGGGGTTAACTATGTCCCTTACCTAGCCAGGTGGAGTGGCCAATAGGAATGTGGGTAGGAATTTCAAACTGGGACAAAGGAATTTTGGGTTTTCCCTCCTTTGTCTCTGGACAGTTCTCTCCAGCTATTGAGGGGGACAGACACCAGGGCTGTGTCCAGACTGGCCAGTTTTTCCGGAAAATCAGCCACTTTTGCGGAAAAACTTGCCAGCTGTCTACACTGGCCGCTTGAATTTGCGCAAGAACACTGATGATCTCATGTAAGATTGTCAGTGTTCTTGCGCAAATACTATGCTGCTCCCGTTCGGGAAAAAGCCCTCTTGCGTAAATGTATTTGTGCAAGAGGGCCAGTGCAGACAGCTAAAACACGAAAATGGAGATCGGGGCTTTCTTGCGCAAAACCACGTCTAGATTGGCACGGACGCTTTTCTGCAAAAAGTGCTTTTGTGGAAAAACATCCTGCCAATCTAGACGCTCTTTTCCACAAATGCTTTTAACAGAAAAACTTTTCCATTAAAAGCATTTGCGGAAAATCCTGCCAGTCTAGACGTAGCCCATGAGTATATTTTGTTATTATTCCATCCAGTCATTATGCTTGCAACAGGAATATTGTGCTGATAATACAAGTTTTCTCTTTTCTTCTTATTAACCTGGGATTGGTTAATAGGGTGTCCTGGTTTGTACTTTAGGGCTGAAATTTCCCAATTGATCTCTCCTCTGATTTTTCACATCAGTACTTGGGTGGTGGCAGCGGAAGTTTTATTCCCAAAATCCAGGGTTGTTAAGATTTTGGGCGGAAGGTTTACACCAAAGCCTGGTAGATAAGGCTTTGGGTTACTTTTGCTGGTCCCCACGTCTGCATTTATTGTGCCAGAGTGGGGAAGGAGCCGTGACATGGTGGCAGCGGTGGGATTATGTTGAGACCCCAGACATTTTAAAAGGACACAGGGTTTTGTTTTGAGTTGCAAGCTTTGCAGTTTTTCCTCTTGGTTTTCTTTTGTTTCTGTGCTGGGTTAAGCTTAAGCCAGACACAGACCATCCCAACCAGTTTGGGGGTTTTCTAGCCTTCGGGACAACTGGCTAGCTAGGGTCGCTAAGGCGCCATGTCCAGCTCTAGGACAGGTTCATTCCCCAAAGAGAGGAGACAGGAGCAGGCCCCTGTGAGGCAAAGGGGGAGTGACCTTGAGACGGCAGGAGGAAGGTATAGCACCCTCCTCCCCCCTTGCCAATGCCTTCTCTGTGGGAAGCTGCCTGCAAGGCAGCCGGCAGAGCTCTGCCTGAGGAAGAAGTGGGATTCTTACCACGACTGAAGCAAACAGAAGCCAAAGAAAAAGAAAAGCAAGGCTAGCAGAAATGAAAGCGGAAGCAGAGGCAAAGCGCGCACAGCGTGAGGCTGAGGAGAAGCGCGCTGAGCGAGAACAGCTGGCCAAGCTAGCAGCAGCACAGGCCAAGAGCGCTGGAATAAAGGCCGAGACCAGACGAATAGAAGCGGAAACACAGGAAAGGATGCTAAAGCAAAGGCCCCACCAACTGCCCGTCCTGCTCCCACCAACGTTCCAGTCCCTGGTCAACATCCCACGGAACTCCAGACCCAGAGAGCGGCAGAACGACAGAGCCTGTATCCTCCCCGGGGTTCAGTGTACAAGCATCTGGGGCAGGCTGGGGTGTGGTTATGGCAGGGATCAGATGTAGAGTCAGGCTGGTACCTTAACCAGCCCCAGAACAGGCGTGAGGTTTGGGAAGGGGGCGAGTGTGATTCTGAGGAGCTGTCTGTGGCTAGTAGGCCTATGGGGAAAAGTTTTCCTCGATGTTTACCTGAGGGTCTCTGCATGTCAGAGGGGAGGCTGGAGTCGCAGGGAGAGCCCAGGAATGAGGGAAGTGTCCTTCTGGAACGGTCTGGAGGGGCTGACCAGCGTGAAGTTTTAGTGGAGGAAAAGGATCAAACTCTGGAGGGGCAGGAGTTGGTGGCTGGGGAGGTCGGTACAACCCAACCTGCACAAGCTGAAGGTGACTTATTTGAGGGAGCTCAGTGTGAGCATCCTGTGTTTGGCTGCTGGGGGGGCCGTATACCTGCGGGGGAAGGGTTTCTTATGTCTGCAGGGGGTGCCTGTCAGCCTGGGTTGGCTGAGGAGAGGGCTCTGGGTCCAGGTTTAGCTCTGGGGACAGCCGAAGCCTAGAAGGGGGAGGGAGAGGTCTCTGATCTCCCCCCAGAGGAGTCTGTGTCTTTCCCTGTGGAGACCGGCCTGTCCAGGGGGAAGGGAACTCAGGAGGAGTTGGCGGTGGCTCAGCAGGGCCAGGGGAACATGAGCTGTTGCTTGCAGAAGGTGTCACGTCACTGGATTTTAGGGAAGCAGCCAGATTACTGCTGCGCCCATGGGGGGAGTGGCGGGTGTTTGCCCCAAAAGTGGTGCAAAGGGGGCCATGTGAGGTGTCAGATGAAAGCTGGCCTACGGATCCTGGATCTACTCTTCATACACCTGTGTGACGTCTGGGTGTGGAGTTATAAACATGCGCTCTGTGCTGATGCTGAAAGATTCTGTCTGAGGCAGAGCAATGGGCCGGGAATGTTTGCCCATGGCCATGCTAATGAGCAAAGCTGCAGGGAACAATGGATCTCTGGAGGCCAAAGACTCACCTGGCCACTGGCCACATGACTCCCTCCAGCTTAGAAGAGACCAGGAAGGAGGGATAAAGAGGCCATGTGGCCGACTCCATTTTGGTTCTCAGCTCTTCATCCCAGAGGCAGCAGTGCAGGGATCGAAGAGCTGGAAAGAACTGTAGACCCATCCTGATCCTAGGATGTTCACCAAAGACTTTTAAGCCAGCAGCTGTAACATCTCTGCTAGATCCTGCATCGAGAACTGGGAGATTCGCTGCATGTAACGTAGGATACTTTAACAATCTCACTCTCAGGCTTTTCTTTCTTGTAGTAATAACCTTTAGATTGTAGATTCTAGAGGATAGGCTCAGCGATTTTACATTAGATCGTCATTGCTTTTCCGGAAAAGCAAGCGGCCAGTGTAGACAGCTGGCAAGTTATTCCGGAAAAGCGGCTGCTTTTCCGGAATAAGTGGCCAGTGTAGACACAGCCCTTATGTTAATCTTCATAACCAATGTGGTGTTGTTACTAAGAATTCTAACAATGTCCACTGTGCATCATTTTGTACCAGAACCCTGGAAACTGTTAAAAAATGTACCCAAGGCCACAGTGTATGTTCAAAAGCCTTGCGACACTGGTATTGCACTGTTAATACTTGTAATTAGTGTTAGAGCTTCTCACCTGAGAAGGGGCATCCCAGGACTGCTGGGCTGTGTGGAAAGGGAAACTGAGGTACGGCAACACTTTTGTGCTAATGGGCTCGTGTAAGGTGTCTAATGAAAGCTTGTACGCTGCTGATTCTATGTATGATACTTGTGTACGTGTGTGACGTTTATACATGAAGTGGTCTCATTAACAATTTTACTCTCAACTTTTCTTTCTTTTATTACTATATCTTTAGAGTTTAAATTCTAAAGGATTGGCCCAGCGCGCTCTTGTGGGTAAGATCTAAAGTGAAAATTGGCCTGGAACTGTGGCTGAGTCCTTTGGCCAGGACTGGTTTGGAGCTGGTGAGTGTGGGTTTTACAACCGCTCACCTGTGTGTGAGGCCTAGGTCTGAGTGTGCCACACAGACGCTGGGGTGCCTGAGGGGTTTTGCTGGTGAGGCTTCCTGCTGGCTGGAGTGGCAGCTGAAGTGCTCGGTGCGACTGGCGGGGGCCTTGGGAAGGACCCCAGTTGAGGGCAGTAAGTCGCCCTGGTTTTAAGCACTTCACCCTGAGCTGATGCCCTCAGCAATGCCAAGACCTGTGTGTGACAGTGGTGTATTCGGCAGGGTGCACAGAAGCTCTGGATCAGGACCCCACGCTATTCTGAACTTGATTTGAGTCTGAGCGTTTGATTGGTTAAACAGGCATTTCTGGGCTCTGTATGTCAGTCGTGGTACTCCGCAGATGTGGAAGGGGTTGTTTAATTCTCACGTCTTTGCAAGGGATGTAAGGTGCGCATGCCCTTATTTACTGTGTTTTATCTCAGACCTCTAGGAAGAAATCACAGCCAGAGACTGTCCAGCACCATCTGTGATTGGGGGAGGAGGGGTATCATGCTCATGAGGGTTAGCCAGCAGCCTGGGGACTAAGGGGTTAACTATGTCCCTTACCTGGCCAGGTGGAGTGGCCAATAGGAATGTCGGTAGGAATTTCAAACTGGGAGAAAGGAGTTTTGGGTTTTCCCTCCTTTGTCTCTGGGCAGTTCTCTCCAGCTATTGAGGGGGACAGACACTGTGTCTCCCTCCAAGGAAAGACTCTTGCTTCACTTTCTGTAGATAGGGTCAAGTTTACATGAAGCGTCAGGTTTCATTGTTTTATGGGTGGGGAAGGGGATCTGCTGTCTGGGCACTTTTTAAGAAATGTTTTGGCTTTTCTTTGTAACTAAGTTCTAGGCCCAGGGAGTTTCTCCATGAGGATATTTTGTTACTTTTCCATCCAGTCATTGTGCCTGCAGCAGGAATATTGTGCTGATAATACAAGTTTTCTCTTTTCTTCTTCTTAACCTGGGATTGGTTAATGGTGGTGTCCTGGTTTGTACTTTAGGGCTGAGATTTCCCAAGTGATCTCTCCCCCGATTTTTCACATCAGTACTCGGGTGGGAAGCAGCCAGGTCACTGCTGCACCCATGGGGGGGGGGGTTGCCCCAAAAGTGGTACAAAGGGGCCATGGGAGGTGTCAAACTAAAGCTGCGTTCTCCTGATTCTGTGCATGCTAGTGCTGTAATTGTAGGATATCTCTGTGTGACGTTATAAATCTGTATTCTGTACCAATACTGGAAACTTCTCTTTTTGGGGCTGAGCAATAAGCGAGGAATGCACAGCCCACGGACATGCGAATGAGCAAAGCTCCTTGGAACAATCGGTCTCTTAAGTACCAGAGAAAGAACCTAGATGCCTGGCCTGAGACCATGTGACTGCCTCCAGCTTGGAAGAAGCCAGGAAGGGATATAAATAGGCCACGTGACCGACTCCATCTTGGTGCTCAGCCCAGCTCCTCATCCCAGAGGCAGCCATGGAGGGATCAACAAGCCGGGAAGAACTGTGGACCCATCCGGACATAGGATGTGCACCAAGGACTTTTAAGCCAGCAGCTATAACATCTCTGCTAGAGCCTGCATCGAGAACTGGGAGATTGGCTGCATGTAATGTATTGTCGGGGACTCAAACCCAGACGGCTTCAGTTCGTTGTCTGACCGTAAAGAGACAGGCAACACCAGCGAGGTCTAATCACAAAGCTCTTTATTGAAGAGTGCACATGACAATAGAAAGCAGCCCGTCTCTACCGAGAACCAGCCCCCGATTTCTATAGCACGTAGGGTTATATAGACAGTTCCGTCGCGTCATCGACTATTCACTTAAGCAACCCACCCCCCTTTGTTAGTTAGAAACTTCTAGCATGCATGCATACCTTGCCAACTATACAAGGTGGCCTTGATACATCAGCAACTTTCTTATTAAGACAGAAAGCAAGTACCAGACAATGAGGAGACAGGGAGTTTTCTTATCAGTTTCTTAAGCAAGCTGTTCAGCTCAGCAAGTACAAAAATGCAGCTGTTCACTTTTTTTTTTTTTTTTTTTTTTGTAGCTTAGGCAGGCATTTGAAGTACGGCCTTGCTCAACTCATGTCTCAACTTTTGTTCAGGGACTACCCAGAACCCTTTGCTGGACTCTTCTCGGTCTGTCTTAGCATAACGGCCCTAGGCCCAATGTTCTGTGGCCTAACAGTATGATACTTTAGCAATCTGACTCTCATGCTTTTCTTTCTTTAATAATAAACCTATAGAGGTTAGATTCTAGAGAATTGGCTCGGCGTGATTTGTGGGTAAGATCCAGAGGGTAAATTGTTCGGGATCTGTGGCTGGTTTCTTGGAACTGGAAGAACCCATTCAGGGGAGGTGAGATGGGGTTCTATCACCCCCACCTGTGGGCAGGCCCAGGGCTGTTTGGGGCACAGAGAGCACTGGGGTGCCAGAGGGGTTTTGCTCGTGAGGCTTCTGGCTGGCCAGGCTGTCAGCTGAAGCACTCCGTGTGACTGGTGTGTGGCCTATTTGGGAAGGTCTCCAGTCAGGGGCTGTAGGGAGCCCCGAGTTTGAGCAATTTGCCCTGAGCGGACGCCCTCAGCTATGCCCAGACTCGGCCCGGTCCGTCACAAAGGTTTACACCAAAGCCTGGTAGATAAGGTTTTGGGGTACTTTTGCTGGTCCCTACTTCTGCATTTATCATGCTAGAGTGGGGAAGGAGCCATGACAGAGGCCAAATCAGCTTTTTTTGCAACAGCGTCACACTGTTGACTCATATTTAGCTTGTGGTTCACTCTGATCCCTAGATCCCTTTCTGCACTTCTCCTTTCTAGTCAGCCACTTCCCATTCTGTGTGCGTGAAATGGATTGTTCCTTCCTATGTGCAGTACTTTGCGTTTGTCCTTGTGAACTTCATCCTGTTTACCTCAGACCATCTCTCCAATTTGTCCAGATCATTTTGAATTATGACCCATCCTCCACAGCACTTGCAACCCCTCCCAGCCTGGGATCATCTGCAAACTTAATAAGCATCCTCTCTATGCCATTATCTAAATTGTTGATGAAGATATTGAACAGAGCCCGTCCCAAACCCCACTTGTTCTGCCCTTACAACCTGCCTGTGAACCGTTAATAACTACTCTCTCAGAATGGATATCCGGCCAGTTCTGCACCCACCCTGAAGTAGCCCCATCTAGGTTGTATTTGCCTAGTTTATTGATAAGAAGGTCATGGGAGACCATGTCAAATGCTTTACTAACATCAAGGAATACCACCTCGTAGAATCCCAGAGCTGGAAGAGACCTCAGGAGGCACCAAGTCCAGCCCCCTGCCCAAAGCAGGACCAACCCAACTCAACCATCCCAGCCAGGGGCTTGCCAAGCCAAGACTTTGTCTACTGCTTCTCCCTTATCCACAAGACTCGTTACCCTATCAAAGAAAGTTATCGGATTAGTTTGACACGATTTGTTCTTTACAAATCCATGCTGGCTGTTCCCTGTCACCTTGCCACCTTCCAAGTGTTTACAGGCGATTTCCTTAATTCCTTGCTCCGTTATCTTCCCTGGCACAGACTTTAAACTGACTGGTCTGTAGATTCCTGGGTTCTTCTTATTTCCCTTTTTATAGATGGGCCTGAGATTTGCCTTTTTCCAGCCTTCTGGACTTTCTCCCGCCCTCCATGACTTGGCAAGGAGAAAGGCTAATTTCTCAGACACATCAGTGACTCACACCCCAAATCCCCAGCTAGCTACTTCCGAGGGGGAGCCGAGTTAGTCTGTAGCTGGAAAAAAACCTTGAAAACAGCGAATAGTCCAGCAGCACCTTACAGACCAATAGAGCAGGTGGATGGTAATACAGTGCCCAAGGACACTGAGGCACTCACGTGGGGTTACTGCAGGCCAGTAGAAATCCCCTGCACCGTCACAAAACAGATGGAGCAGCCGCCATCCCTGTGTCGTCACGCCAGCTATTCGAAGGATGCAGCCAAGCCCCCAGGACCCAGGACGGGGCCCTGAGCGCAAAGGCTGTTTCTGTCGTCTCTAAAGGGCTTGACCCTAAACTCGTCGTAGAGCTCGACAGGGGCACGCAAGGCAGAGTTCGTCAATAGGACGGAGGTCGATGGAGCAGCCGTGAGGCCCAAAGAAACACGGCAGCAGGGGCCTCTGCTGAGTTTGGTGGGGAAGGCTCTGCCGTCCTGAACCGCCAGCCTGGCCCTGCCCACACGCTACCCCCAGAGCCTGGTAAGACCCTGGGACCTGGTAAGAATCGTACATTCCAGTGCAAGACCCTATCCCCATATCGACTGGGCCACGTCACCTCAGGGCAGGATGCAGAGATAAAGTTTCTTGACACCTTACGTGACCGCTTCTTGGAGCAGCTGAGTCTAGAACCCACAAGGGGAGAGGCTGTTCTTGATTTAATCCTAAGTGGAGCACAGATCTGGTCCAGGAGGTAAATAGAACTGGACCACTTGGAAATAGTGTCTGTACTGTAATCAAATTTAACAGCCCTGTGGTGGGAAAAACCCCTCAGCAGCCCAACACTGGGGCGTTTAATCTCAGAAAGGGGAACTACGCAAAAATGAGGAGGTTAGTTAACCAGAAATTAAAAGGAGCAGTGACAAAAGTAAAATCCCTGCAAGCTGCACAGAAACTTTTCAAAGACACAATAATAAAGGCCCAACTTAAATGTAGACCCCAAATTAAACACAGTAAGAGAACCAAAAAAAGAGCCACCGTGGCTTAACCACCAAAAGAAGCAGTGAGACATAAAAAGTCACCTGTTAAAAAGTGGAAGTCAAATCCTAGTGAGGAAAATAGAAAGGAGCATAAACTTAGCAAAGAATTTGGGGGAGGCGGGGGCAGCCTTGAAACAGCTAAGGGGGGGCAATGGGGTTGGCCGAGGAAGATGGGGGGGCCCAACGGGAAGCAGGGCTGGTTGTGGGGAGGGGGGGAGGTACACGTCCGGTATTTTCTGATTTTTTTTTTACCAGACAGAGCGTGCAAATACCAGACTGTCTGGTACAATGCCGGACACCTGGCACCCTTACCCGCCACTCCTCCCCCGCGGCCGCCCAGCTGATCGCGCAGCCCTTAGCCGAGCACCACGGAGGGAGGGGAAGGGGGCAGGGCAGTGACGTACACAGCCAGGGGCCGGAACCATGTACGTCGTCACCCCCCTCCTCTCCCGCTGTGGTGCTCAGCTGAGTGTTGCACACTCTGCCGGGCCACCGCGGGGGAGCCAGCAGCACAATCTACCATTTGGGCTCCCCCATGGCAGGAAGGGAAGGGAAGGGGGGGGTGACATACATGGCCCTGCCCCCTAGCCACATGCATCACTGCCCCGCCCCCCTCCCTTGCGGTGGCCCGGCTGAGCAGGCAGAACTCAGCCGAGATCCATGGTGGGGGGAAGAGGTAGGGGGGCAGGGAGAGACAGAGGGGAGGGAGAGGCCAAGGGGGAGAAGAAGAGAAAGGGAGAGTGAGAGGCAGGAGGGGGAGAAGAGAAAGAGACAGAGAGAGGCAGAAGGCGAGAGAGGCAGGAGGGAGGAGAGCGGAGACAGAGAGGGAGGCAGTAGGAGGAGAGAGAGAGAGAGAGAGAGAGAGAGAGAGAGACTGGAGGCTCAGGAGAGAAGACCGACGTGGAGGAGAGACCTGAAAATCCCGTCTTATGACGGGCTAATTGGCTAGTATCATAAGAAAAGCCAAAAAAGGAGTTGGAAGAATGGTTAGCCAGAAACTCAAAAAGTAACAGCAAAATGTTTTCTAAATACATCAGAAGCAGGAAACTGGCTAAACAACCAGTGGGGACATTGGATGATCGAGATGCTAAAGGAGCCCTCAAAGTTGATAAAGTCATTGCAGAGAAACTAAATGAATTCTTTGCTTCAGTCTTCATGGCTGACAATATCATAGAATCACAGAGCTGGAAGAGACCTGAGAAGGTCATCGAGTCCAGCCCCCTGCGCTAGGCAGGACCAGTTCCAACTAAATCAACCCGGCCAGGGCTTTGTCAAGCCGAGACTTAAACACCTCTAGGGATGGAGACTCCACTACTTCCCTAGGTAACCCATTCCAGTGCTTCACCACCCTCCTAGTGAAATAGTTTTTCCTAATATCCAACCTGGACCTCTCCCACCACAACTTGAGACCATTGCGCCTTGTTCTGCCATCTGCCACCACTGAGAACAGCCTCTCTTCATCCTCTTTGGAACCTCCCTTCAGGAAGTTGAAGGCTGCTATCAAATCCCCCCTCACTCTTCGCTTCTGCAGACTAAACAGACCCAATTCCCTCAGCCTCTCCTCGTAGGTCATGTGCTCCAGCCCCGAATCATTTTGGTTGCCCTCCGCTGGACCCTCTCCAATGCATCCACATCCGTTTTGTAGTGGGGGGCCCAGAACTGGACACAATACTCCAGATGCGGCCTCACCAAAGCCGAATAAAGGGGAATGATGACATCTCTGGATCTGCTGGCAATGCTCCTCTTAATGCATCCTAATATGCCATTAGCCTTCTTGGCTACAAGGGCACAGTTGACTCATCTCCAGCTTCTCATCCACTGTAACCCCCAGGTCCTTTTCTGCAGAACTGCTCCTTAGCCAGTCGCTCCCCAGCCTATAATAATACTTGGGATTCTTCCCTCCCAAGGGCAGGACTCTACACTTGTCCTTGTTGAACCTCATCAGATTTCTTGTGGCCCAATCCTCCAATTTGTCTAAGTCACTCTGGACCCTGTCCCTGCCCTTAAGCGTATCTCCCTCTCCCCCCAGCTTAGTGTCGTCCGCAAACTTGCTGAGGGTGCAATCCATCCCCTCCTCCAGGTCATTAATAAAGATACTGAACAAAACCGGTCCTAGAACCGAACCTTGGGGCACTCTGCTGGAAACCAACCGCCATCCTGACATCGAGCCATTGATCACTACCCGCTGGGCCCGGCCTTCTAGCCATCTTTCTATCCATCTTACCGTCCATTTATCCAATCCACAATCCCTTAACTTGCTGGCAAGAATATTGTGGGAGACCGTATCAAAAGCCTTGCTAAAGTCAAGGTCTATCACATCCACTGACTTCCCCATGTCCACTGAGCCAGTTACCTCATGATAGAAGCCAATCAGATTGGTCAGGCACGACTTGCCCTTTGTGAATCCATGCTGACTATTCCTAATCACTTTCCTCTCATCCAAGTGCTCCAAAATGGATTCCTTAAGGATCCCTCCATGATTTTTCCGGGGACAGATGCTGAGGCTGACTGGCCTATGGTTCCCTGGATCATCCTCCTTTTTTTTTTTTTTGAAGCTGGGCCCTACATTTGCCTTTTTCCAGTCATCCAGGATTTCTTCCGATCTCCACGACTTTTCAAATATAATGGCCAAAGGCTCCACAATGACATTTGCCAACTCCCTCAGTCCCCTCGGATGCACTAAGTCTGGACCCATGGATTTGTGTACGTTTAGCTTTTCTAAATAGTTCCTAACCTGTTCTTTACCCACCACGGGCTGTCCATCTTCATCCCATCTTGCGTCACTTGGCGCAGAAGTCCAGGAGCCGACCTTGTCCGTGAATACAGAGGCAAAGAAAGCATTGAGTACTTCAGCTTTCCCCACATCCTCTGTCACTAGGTTACCTCCTTCATCCAGTAGGGGCCGCACAAACTGTCCACGATAACTCCAAGATCTTTCCTGATTTGTCGTAGCCCCCATCATACTGTACGTGTAGTTGGGTTATTGTTCCCGATGTGCATTACTTTACACTTAGCCACATTACATTTCATTTGCCATTTTGCTGCCCAGTCGCTCAGTCTGGTGAGATCTTCTTGGAGTCCCTCAGTCTGCGTCTGTCTTGACTATCTCATACATTCCCCAACAGCACTGGAGTTTGGGTCACGCCAAGCCCGTTCTTCCCTGCTTCTCCATGCGGTGAATTAAAGGAGGGCAGGGATGCATCATCCACGCCTGGGGTATGTGCTAGTTGGCAGGTGGGGGCCGGGCCTGTGCTCCCTCCCTGTGGGCTGAACCCCCGGGGAACAGCCTGGCGCCTGCGGCAGGACCCCTCTGGAGTGAGCACTCCGGAGTGGGCTCGGACTGGCTTTTGTTTTCGGTCTATTGTGGAGTGGCAGGCTGGCCCAATGGTTTGAGGCTGGGCTCAAGGCACCGAACGCGATTCCTTCCCTGCCGACCCTTTAGTGAAGGGCTGGAAAAACCCTCTGGCCAGTCGCGAGAAGCAGTTTCGGTGGGTTTCTGTCTAGTAGGAGGTAGCAGCGGTCAGGCCGGGCCAGCGTTGGTGCCAGTGCTCAGCTCGAGGGAGCCTTGAAAAAGTGGGCCCCTTCCGGCCCCGGTGGGTGCCACGGCTCAGACAGAACAGCTGTCGCCTATAGGAGGGGAGCTCTCCTCCCCGGGGTACAGGGAGCCATTGGGAGCTTGTGACGGACCGGGCCATGTCTGGGCACAGCTAAGGGCATCCGCTCAGGGCGAATTGCTCAAATCCGGGGTTCCTTACAGCCCCTGACTGGCGACCTCTCCACACAGGCCACAAACCAGTCTCACAGAGCGCTTCAGCTGCCTGCCTGAAGCCTCCCGAGCAAAACCCCTCTGACCCCCAGCAATATCCGTGCCCCAGATGGCCCCGGGCCTATACACGGGTGGGGGGTCCTAGCACCCAATCCCACCTACCCCGAACAAGTCCTGTCCGGTTCCAAGAAACCAGCCACAGATCCCTGGTCAATTTACCCTCTGGACCTTACCCACAAATCACGCTGGGCCAATCCTTTAGAATCTATATCTAAAGGTTTATTATTACAGGAAAGAAAAGCCTGAGAGTAAGGTTATTAAATTACAGTACGTTACATGCACCGAATCTCCCAGTCCTCGATGCAGGCTCTAGCAGAGATGTTGCAGCTGCTGGTTTAAAAGTTCTTATTGCACATCCTACGATCAGGATGGGTTCACAGGTCTTCCGGGCTCTTCGATCCCTGCAGTGCTGCCTCTGGGATGAAGTGCTGAGCTGAGAACAAAATGGCATCGACCACATGGCCTCTTTATACTCCTTCCTGGCCTCTTCTGGTATGCAGCAGGTCACCTGGTCCTCAGCCTCTCTGTCTTCCCTGCTGGCTGCTCTCAGGACAGCCCCCATTCTTTGGGTGTGTCTTTGGCCCATTGAGAACCATTGTTCCACAGGTAATTAGCATGTCCACAGGCTCCACAGGCTCAGCCCTGCCCAATGCTTAACCACATGCAGGGAAATCTTCAGTTTCTACACAGATTACAGATCTACACACACAGACATTATACACTCACATAAACAGTGTACACAGGATCAGAAAACAACAAGCTCCCATTCAATACCCCACATGGCTCCCCCCACACCAATTTCTGGGGCCAACACCCCCACCTAGGGGTGCAGCAGCGACCTGGCTGCTTTCCTCCAATTCAGCAACGTGACACCCCCAACGCAAAATTGATGCAGGAAGTGATGCCAGTAACATCACTGAGGGCATCACAGGCCTCCCCCGTCAAAATGGTGGTGTGCCTCAGTTTCCCTTCTTACACAGGACCTTCTGGCTGGAACCCTTTTTGTCCTGTAAGAAGTTCCAAAACCAGTTACAAGTGTTAACCATGAAATAGCCACATCACAATGTCCCCTTACATACCGTCTGTCGTTTGGTACATCTCCAGACAGAATACATGGTATTTTCATAAGCTCATGCACACTGTATACCGTTACAATTCTCTGCAACAATAATACATTGGTTACACGAATTAACATCAGTAACAAAAACAATCCTATATTAGGTGTATATTGACATTCCCCATCATGCCCCTTCTTTGGCTCCACACCATTGCAGTTTTTTCCCTTCAGGTTCAACCTGCAAATCTTCTTTGTCAAAGCAAGTCCTGACCCTCCCCCTTGTCCTCTGGGCTCCAGGCCTGAAACCTCTGGCCTGACCAAGACAAAGGGCTGGCTGGGTGTGACTCCCTGGCTCACAATGGCCCTGGAATTTTCCCCCTTCCCCCACTCAGTGGGGTAACAGCAGTAAGCTGTAGACTCCCAAGTCTCTCCTCTGTCCCTCTCTAACCTCTGTTTCCACATGGAACCAGATATCCACTTCCCTGATTGATTATGAGTGTCCACAGTGTCCAGAGATGGGAGCGTAACTGCCATCTCCTGCATCCTAGGGAGAGTGACCACACAGCTGTTCTGCTCTGCATACTTATCTACCCAGCCCTTCTCCTGAATCTGAGACACTAACTTCCCACTCTCCTCATTCACCTGGGAACAATCCTGTCCCACACACACTGACTTCCCAGCAAGCTGGTCACCCACAGTCACTGGGTTAACCGCCTGCTCCAATTCTCTGGCTGTTCCTGCCTCATCTGGAACAACCCTCAGTCCCTCTGAGACCTCTCCAACACCATCCACACTGGGTTTCCCTAAACCCAAGTCAGTGGAGTCACTGTTAACAGACAAATCCCGTCTGTCAGGCACCAAAACAAGTGCCTCACACAAGAAGCTGCTGCCTTTTACAGGCAGAGCTTTCTCCTGAATGCCTTCTCCAAGCCAGGCATCGTCACCTCTCTCAGTTACTGCAAACTGCTTGCTACAAGCACTGCCAGGACTCTCCTCCCTATGAGCTCCCTTAAGCAGCAGTTCACCCTTCCCTGGCTCTGCAGCAGCCTTGCCCTGCTGAGCCACAACCAACTCCTCCTGCAATTCCCTTACTCCCTGAATCATCTCTGGCCCCTCTGGTGGATTCATAGACAATCCCCTCTCAGGCACACAGACAGACCCACAAGAGACGGGGTCAGAGGCATCTTCACTCCCTGTGCAGCTCTCTAGATGGCTGTAAACATCCACACCATCATTAGGCACCAGAGTTAACACGCCCTCATTCTCTCCTTGTGCCCGGGCTAAGGGGTCTCCCTGCTCCCACAGAGTCGCTCCCCCCTCTGCCAGCAACACAGCAGCATCAGGCACAATATCAGGGTCACCACTGTCTGATCTCTGGGGTTCTGGTAAAACACTGACTGACTCTACCTGAGTCACCTCATCCCTCTCCCCAGCAGACACAAACCTTGGGCCACCCCCTTCCTGGGCCTTAGCCATATCCAGACCCAACTCTGGGACAACAACACTGCTCTCAGCCTTCACAGGCTGTGGGGCACCTTCCTTAGACAAGGGAAGAAACTCTTCCCCACACACAGCCAGACAACCAGAGACAGCTTCTCCCTTGTTCCAACACCCCTGGCTAATCTTAGGCATACAGCTAGCCACTGAGACAGCTTCCTTTACTGCCCCCCTGCTACTTCCACCAGCCAAATTGCCAGCTTGCGCACACTGTGCTTCTCCACACAACTCAATTTCAGCTTGTGCAGGTTCAATTCCACAAACCTCACCAGCCACCAACTCCTCAACTAAAACGTCACTCTGGCCAGCCACTCCAGGCTGCCCCAGAGAAACATTTCCCTGATTTCTGGGCTCTTCTTGCCCTGGTTCTGATTCCAGCCTCACCTCTGAGGCATCAGACGGGCCCTCACCCACAGGCTCACTGCCCCCCTGCACAGACACACAGCCATCTGCCACAGGCACACATGTAGAGACACTTTCCCCTTGGTTACAGGGAGACTGACCAGCTCCAGGAAACTTTCCATACCCACATGCACCCCCTTCCCAAACCTCCCTGCTAGCTACAGGTAACACAAAAGGTTTGCATTCATACATGCTTTGGGGTTGGGTCATCACATCAGCTGGGCAAAATACGTCTGCCATATCATAAGCACACCGCATACCCACAGAGTTACACATCGAACCTTCAGGGGGATACAGTCTCTCTTGTTCTTTTAGTCTCTTAAGCTGGAGGTCAAGTCTAGCATTTTCCTCCTTGGCTAGGGCCATCTTCTTTGCATGCTCTGCCATTCTCTCTGCATGTTCTGCTTTTCTCATCTCAAGTTCCCGATCCATCTCCTGCTTTCTCTTAGCAATTTCTTCATCTGCCTTCTGCCTTCTTTCAGCAGCTTCCCTGGCTCGCTTCTGATCCCTTTCATTCACATCTCTGGTTAGTAACAACACTACCAGATCTAGTTTAGAGGCCCTTTTCCTAAAGGCAATGCCTCTCCCCAAGCACAAATCCTTCAGAGCACTTTTGCTCAGACTCTCATATAATTCCGGGATCATCGCAGCGGCTCTTTAATCAACCAAACTCTCAACACCAAAAATCAAATTTAGACAGCGTGGGGTCCTGATCCCAAAGCTCAATTGACCAAGATCTGTGGATCCTGCCGACTACGCCACTGTGACGGACCGGGCCATGTCTGGGCACAGCTAAGGGCATCCGCTCAGGGCGAATTGCTCAAATCCGGGGTTCCTTACAGCCCCTGACTGGCGACCTCTCCACACAGGCCACAAACCAGTCTCACAGAGCGCTTCAGCTGCCTGCCTGAAGCCTCCCGAGCAAAACCCCTCTGACCCCCAGCAATATCCGTGCCCCAGATGGCCCCGGGCCTATACACGGGTGGGGGGTCCTAGCACCCAATCCCACCTACCCCGAACAAGTTCTGTCCGGTTCCAAGAAACCAGCCACAGATCCCTGGTCAATTTACCCTCTGGACCTTACCCACAAATCACGCTGGGCCAATCCTTTAGAATCTATATCTAAAGGTTTATTATTACAAGAAAGAAAAGCCTGAGAGTAAGGTTACTAAAGTACAGTACGTTACATGCACCGAATCTCCCAGTCCTCGATGCAGGCTCTAGCAGAGATGTTGCAGCTGCTGGTTTAAAAGTTCTTATTGCACATCCTACGATCAGGATGGGTTCACAGGTCTTCCGGGCTCTTCGATCCCTGCAGTGCTGCCTCTGGGATGAAGTGCTGAGCTGAGAACAAAATGGCATCGACCACATGGCCTCTTTATACTCCTCCCTGGCCTCTTCTAGTATGCAGCAAGTCACCTGGTCCTCAGCCTCTCTCTGTTCCCTGCTGGCTGCTCTCAGGACAGCCCCCATTCTTTGGGTGTGTCTTTGGCCCATTGAGAACCATTGTCCCACAGGTAATTAGCATGTCCACAGGCTCCACAGGCTCAGCCCTGCCCAATGCTTAACCACATGCAGGGAAATCTTCAGTTTCTACACAGATTACAGATCTACACACAGAGACATTATATACTCACATAAACAGTGTACACAGGATCAGAAAACAACAAGCTCCCATTCAATACCCCACATGGCTCCCCCCACACCAATTTCTGGGGCCAACACCCCCACCTAGGGGTGCAGCAGCGACCTGGCTGCTTTCCTCCAATTCAGCAACGTGACAGAGCTCTCCTCCCCGGGGTACGGGGGGCCATCGGGAGCTCTCCTCCCAGGGGTACGGGAGGCCATTGGGAGCTCTCCTCCCCGGGGTACAGGGGGCCATCGGGAGCTCTCCTCCCAGGGGTACGGGAGGCCATTGGGAGCTCTCCTCCCAGGGGTATGGGAGGCCATCGGGAGCTCTCCTCCCAGGGGTACGGGAGGCCATTGGGAGCTCTCCTCCCAGGGGTACGGGAGGCCATTGGGAGCTCTCCTCCCAGGGGTACGGGAGGCCATCGGGAGCTCTCCTCCCAGGGGTACGGGAGGCCATTGGGAGCTCTCCTCCCAGGGGTACGGGAGGCTATTGGGAGCTCTCCTCCCAGGGGTATGGGAGGCCATTGGGAGCTCTCCTCCCAGGGGTACGGGAGGCCATTGGGAGCTCTCCTCCCAGGGGTACGGGAGGCCATTGGGAGCTCTCCTCCCCGGGGTACGGGGGGCCATTGGGAGCTCTCCTCCCCGGGGTACGGGGGGCCATTGGGAGCTCTCCTCCCCGGGGTACGGGGGGCCATTGGGAGCTCTCCTCCCAGGGGTACGGGAGGCCATTGGGAGCTCTCCTCCCAGGGGTACGGGGGGCCATTGGGAGCTCTCCTCCCCGGGGTACGGGAGGCCATTGGGAGCTCTCCTCCCAGGGGTACGGGAGGCTACTGGGAGCTCTCCTCCCCGGGGTACGGGAGGCTATTGGGAGCTCTCCTCCCAGGGGTACGGGAGGCCATTGGGAGCTCTCCTCCCAGGGGTACGGGAGGCTACTGGGAGCTCTCCTCCCCGGGGTACGGGAGGCTATTGGGAGCTCTCCTCCCAGGGGTACGGGAGGCCATTGGGAGCTCTCCTCCCCGGGGTACGGGAGGCCATTGGGAGCTCTCCTCCCAGGGGTACGGGAGGCCATTGGGAGCTCTCCTCCCCGGGGTACGGGAGGCCATCGGGAGCTCTCCTCCCAGGGGTACGGGAGGCCATTGGGAGCTCTCCTCCCAGGGGTACGGGAGGCCATTGGGAGCTCTCCTCCCCGGGGTACGGGGGGCCATTGGGAGCTCTCCTCCCCGGGGTACGGGGGGCCATTGGGAGCTCTCCTCCCAGGGGTACGGGAGGCCATTGGGAGCTCTCCTCCCAGGGGTACGGGGGGCCATTGGGAGCTCTCCTCCCCGGGGTACGGGAGGCCATTGGGAGCTCTCCTCCCAGGGGTACGGGAGGCTACTGGGAGCTCTCCTCCCCGGGGTACGGGAGGCTATTGGGAGCTCTCCTCCCAGGGGTACGGGAGGCCATTGGGAGCTCTCCTCCCAGGGGTACGGGAGGCTACTGGGAGCTCTCCTCCCCGGGGTACGGGAGGCTATTGGGAGCTCTCCTCCCAGGGGTACGGGAGGCCATTGGGAGCTCTCCTCCCCGGGGTACGGGAGGCCATTGGGAGCTCTCCTCCCAGGGGTACGGGAGGCCATTGGGAGCTCTCCTCCCCGGGGTACGGGAGGCCATCGGGAGCTCTCCTCCCAGGGGTACGGGAGGCCATTGGGAGCTCTCCTTCCCGGGGTATGGGAGGCTATTGGGAGCTCTCCTCCCCGGGGTACGGGAGGCTATTGGGAGCTCTCCTCCCCGGGGTACGGGAGGCCATTGGGAGCTCTCCTCCCAGGGGTACGGGAGGCCATTGGGAGCTCTCCTCCCAGGGGTACGGGAGGCCATTGGGAGCTCTCCTCCCAGGGGTATGGGAGGCCATTGGGAGCTCTCCTCCCAGGGGTACGGGGGGCCATTGGGAGCTCTCCTCCCAGGGGTATGGGAGGCCATTGGGAGCTCTCCTCCCAGGGGTACGGGAGGCTATTGGGAGCTCTCCTCCCAGGGGTATGGGAGGCCATTGGGAGCTCTCCTCCCAGGGGTATGGGAGGCCATTGGGAGCTCTCCTCCCCGGGGTACGGGGGGCCATCGGGAGCTCTCCTCCCAGGGGTACGGGAGGCCATTGGGAGCTCTCCTCCCCGGGGTACGGGAGGCCATTGGGAGCTCTCCTCCCCGGGGTACGGGGGGCCATCGGGAGCTCTCCTCCCAGGGGTATGGGAGGCCATTGGGAGCTCTCCTCCCAGGGGTATGGGAGGCCATTGGGAGCTCTCCTCCCAGGGGTACGGGAGGCTATTCCAAAGGCGAGACGACGTTCAAACCCCTGCAAAACCCGTCTGCCGTGCATACTGACCTTTTCTCTTTGACAGCCAGCCCGGACCGGTGGGTGCTGAGGTAACAGGATGGGCGTCACAGCATAATACAAATTCTGTGGACGTTTGTCTTGAGTTGTCTCCCAAAGGGAGAATCCCTGGAAAGAGGGACCCGGGCGGGGTGGATTCCCTACAAAAGTTCACAGACCGGTGGGAACAGTCGCACATGTGCACACCTATCTCCAGAAGCGCAGACCGGCGGCGAGCCCTCTCGTGCGGGTTAGCTATGGTGAGCAGGGAGCCGGATTACCAGATCTCCCTGCTGCCAGAGCCAACGGCCCAGGCATCAGAGTCTGAAAACGAAAAGGTGCAGCTACCACAGCAGCCAGCCACTGATCTACTGGCGGAGAGAGCCAAAAGCACCGCGCTGGCTTCACAAGTCTCCTCTGGAGACTCGGGTACAAGATCTAGTGCAGCGAGTGGTCGCGGCCAAGCTAAACGCAGTGGAGGGAAGAGAGTCCCAAGTCGCCGTGCAGCAGTTACTGAAAGAGGCTCGGAGCCCGGCCCCAGGGCCCCGCATCATGGGAGTGACAGCAAAGCCCAGCCAACGGCAGAAGCAGCTGCAGCTATCGAAGGGCGTGAGGGAGCGGTCAGCAGTGACCCATTGGCTGCATTCAGTGGAGACCCGGAGGAGTTGGCTTCGGACTCTGAGAATGGAGGACTGTGATGGGGTGGATTAGGCCTGATGCCCTGCTGGAGGCTGGGGGCTGGGGGCTTTGCTGCACCTGCCCCAGGGAGAAGAGCAGAAGAGAGGTCCTCCAAGTAGACTAGAGTGGCTGCTTCTCTGGCAGCCAATCAGGGCCCAGCAAACGGGTATAAAAGAAGCTGCCGGGCCAGGGCTTGCCGGTTCCTTGCCGGACCTTGACCCAGACAGACGTGAGGGCTGGCTGGGAGGACAGCAGCACTCCGGACAGCTCCGAGTGGGAGCCGGACTGCAGACCTGGTCAGAACCCAAGTCCAGCAGCTGAAGACCAGCCACAACCCGACAGCAACACCTGGACGGGGTTTCCCCAGGGACAACAGGGCCAGCACCACTTACCTGCCCCCAGGAGTTTGTGCACCAGGCTGAGCTGGGTGCTTCGGTGCCAACAGGAAGTGCAGAGAAGTGCAGTTTTGCAAAGTGGTTTTTACCATTTCAAAATCTTTCTGCTTCATTCGTGCAGTAGCCACGCTCCTGGATTAGCGCCTGCGGCACCTTTGACTGACAGATGTGCAGGGCCACAAGCTTTCGTGGGCAAAGACCCACTTGGTCAGATGCATGTGGTGGAAATTTTGCTTTTGCAGATCCCCACTAACACGGCTGCCCCTCTGATACGTGGCTCCTGGGTGGCAGGAGAATGTCAATGCGGGACGGCTCCTCCCACTGGGCGATGCTGGAGCAAGCTGCCCAATGCAGCGCTGTTAATTAGGCACCTTTGGCACGTGTGGCCCGTGTCCAAACCAGGCTCCGTTTCGTTGGGAGGGGAACTGCAGAGAAGGGGGGTTTCAGAGCGAATGGGCTTGGTTCCGGGATTTGGCTGGAAGGGGACAAGCGCGCAGGGACAGTGGGAAGGGGGCGGGGCCGGAAGCTAGTGCTTCCCCAACTCCCAAACCTTCCCCCTCCTGCCCCAAATGGGTAAGTTCCCTGTTCCCAGCTGCACAGCCTGGGGCCCGGCAGCTTGTCTGGCCCTGCACTGCCCTGCCCGGAGCGAGTCCAGTGCAGAGCCCCCCGGCACACAGGGAGCCCACCGCGTCCCCTCGCAATGGCTCTGTGGCCCCCCCGGTGCAAACAGGGGCCCTACTGTGCTGGCCCAGCTGAGAGTCCTGGCTCAGGGTCCGGGAGCCCGCTGGCCAGCGTGGCTGTGGTACGCGGCAACAGTTGTTACTCTGGGCTTGTGCCCCACCCCAGGCAATCAGTGGTACCCCCAGTGGTACCCCCAGGACAAGCTGCCGCGGGGATCCCAGAGACCAGCTCGGCTGTTTTAGGCCTTGGCACCAGGAACTGAGGCGAGTGGCCGAGAAGTGACCCGCTGCCCTGAGCTAAGGGGAAGAGATCCCCCGAGCGAGAACATTGTGCAAAACTTCCAGTAAGATTAATCTTAGCTCATGAAACGCTTGACAGGCACAGCTGTGTCCAGCACAGGATACCGCCTGGGCCCGCCCGAGAATAAAGGGAACTCCAAGGCCCCGCCCAGCGGGGTCCCAACCGGGGCCAGGGACAAGCCAAGGCAAGCAGGCCAACACGGCCAGGCCAGGCAGAGCCCTTGTACAGACAGGACCAGAGTGTCAAAGGGGGGCCGAACAGGGACAGTCAGCGCCCTGTGGGAGAGGCCAGCAGGCACCTTCCCGCTGAGGAGAGCCGGCCCTGAGAGCCCACCAGCCCCAGGGTTGCCGTGCGTGGAACCGGCGCCCAGCTCCGTACCCTGCCCGTACGCGGGGCCACCGCGGCCCACTGTAACTGGAATCCAAATCGGCACCAGACCAGGCCTGGTGCACGGGAACCTGTGTGTGCCTGCGTGCGCGGGTGTGCGTGAGTGTGTGTCTGCGTGTGTCTGAGCGCCTGCGCGTCAGTGTCTGCGTGTGTGCGCCTGCGTGTCAGTGTCTGCATACGTGCATCTGTGTGCGTGGGTGTGCATGAGTGTGTCTCTGCGTGTGAGTGTGTGTCTGCGTGTGAGTGTGTGTCTGCGTGTGAGTGTCTGCATGTGTGCGCCTGTGTCAGTGTCTGCGTATGTGCATGAGTGTGTGTCTGCGTGAGTGTGTGTCTGCGCGTCTGCATGAGTGTGTCTGCGTGAGTGTGTGTCTGCGTGTCTGCATGAGTGTGTGTCTGCGTGTGAGTGTGTGTCTGCGTGTGAGTGTGTGTCTGCGTGTCTGTGCGTCTGCATGAGTGTGCGTCTGCGTGTGCGTCTGCGCGTGAGTGTGTGTCTGCGTGCGTGCTTTCCCTAGGTTAAGCTGGGCACTGCAGCTGCTGGAGCCAAGGCTCATAGACTCATAGACTTTAAGGTCAGAAGGGACCATTCTGATCATCTAGTCTGACTCCCTGCACAGTGCAGGCCACAGAATCTCACCCACCCCTCCTAGAATAATCCTCTCACCTATGTCTCAGATATTGAAGCCCTCAAATACTTTGAAGGCCCCAAGATGCAGAGACTCCTCCAGCTGTGATCTGTACCCCATGCTACAGAGGAAGGCGAAAAACCTCCAGGGCCTCTGCCAATCTGCCCTGGAGGAAAATTCCTTCCCGACCCCAAATATGGCGATCAGCTAAAGGCCGGGCCGGGCACCACCCCACTGCAGAAGGCAACACAGACCTGACCCCCCAGCACACAGCGGGCACAGGCTGCGTGGAAGCTGTGGCCAGGGCACCGTGCCTGAGGCCCCTAGGGACGGTGGGGGAGTGGGGTGCTGTGAGCATTGCAGTCTGTGAGCGACCCCTGCAGGGGAAGGTGGGGCCGGCCCTGCCTGCGCTGGGCTGCGCCAGAGCTACCGCCAAGCTGCTGTTGGCCCGGGGCAGGCCGGGCGCTGGTGTATTCCCGGCAGAGCTGAATACGCTGCCATGCAGCAGGGGACGCCTGCTGCCAAGGAGCCCCCCGATCTCGCACGGGTCTCCTGCGGGCAGGGAGGGAACAGCCTCGCTGAGCCACGCTGGGTGTGACCGAGACCCAGACTCGGCTCCGTGCCGCTCGGGGCCAGCTGGCTGCCCGATCAGCCCTGGAGGCGCTCGCAGCCCCCGGTCGGAGGAGCAGGAAAGTTCCTGGGCCATGGCCGGGGGCAGCCCCGGTGTCCAGGAACCGGCTCGTCTATTACGCTACTGGAGCCGGCCCAGGGGCAGCCGACAGCCAGGCCCACGTGGCACCGGCCAGGGATGCAGCCCCCGGCAGAGCAACAGGCCCCGGGCAGGGCCAGAGGAGGCCACGGCACCTGGGCAGAGGGACAGGCGGCAGGGACAGGCGGGGCCGGGAGAGGTCACTTGCCCTGGGCAGAGGGACAGGCAGAGGCACAGGCGGCAGGGACAGGCGGGGCCGGGAGAGGCCACTGGCCCTGGGCAGAGGGACAGGCAGAGGCACAGGCGGCAGGGACAGGCGGGGCCAGGAGAGGCCACTGGCCCTGGGCAGAGGGACAGGCAGAGGCACAGGCGGCAGGGACAGGCGGGGCCAGGAGAGGCCACTGGCCCTGGGCAGAGGGACAGGCGGCAGGGACAGGCGGGGCCAGGAGAGGCCACTGGCCCTGGGCAGAGGGACAGGCAGAGGCACAGGTGGCAGGGACAGGCGGGGCCAGGGGAGGCCACTGGCCCTGGGCAGAGGGACAGGCAGAGGCACAGGCGGCAGGGACAGGCGGGGCCAGGAGAGGCCACTGGCCCTGGGCAGAGGGACAGGCAGAGGCACAGGTGGCAGGGACAGGCGGGGCCAGGAGAGGCCACTGGCCCTGGGCAGAGGGACAGGCAGAGGCACAGGCGGCAGGGACAGGCGGGGCCAGGGGAGGCCACTGGCCCTGGGCAGAGGGACAGGCAGAGGCACAGGCGGCAGGGACAGGCGGGGCCAGGAGAGGCCACTGGCCCTGGGCAGAGGGACAGGCGGCAGGGACAGGCGGGGCCAGGAGAGGCCACTGGCCCTGGGCAGAGGGACAGGCAGAGGCACAGGCGGCAGGGACAGGCGGGGCCAGGGGAGGCCACTGGCCCTGGGCAGAGGGACAGGCAGAGGCACAGGCGGCAGGGACAGGCGGGGCCAGGAGAGGCCACTGGCCCTGGGCAGAGGGACAGGCAGAGGCACAGGCGGCAGGGACAGGCGGGGCCAGGAGAGGCCACTGGCCCTGGGCAGAGGGACAGGCAGAGGCACAGGCGGCAGGGACAGGCGGGGCCAGGAGAGGCCACTGGCCCTGGGCAGAGGGACAGGCAGAGGCACAGGCGGCAGGGACAGGCGGGGCCGGGAGAGGCCACTGGCCCTGGGCAGAGGGACAGGCAGAGGCACAGGCGGCAGGGACAGGCGGGGCCAGGAGAGGCCACTGGCCCTGGGCAGAGGGACAGGCGGCAGGGACAGGCGGGGCCAGGAGAGGCCACTGGCCCTGGGCAGAGGGACAGGCAGAGGCACAGGCGGCAGGGACAGGCGGGGCCAGGGGAGGCCACTGGCCCTGGGCAGAGGGACAGGCAGAGGCACAGGCGGCAGGGACAGGCGGGGCCAGGAGAGGCCACTGGCCCTGGGCAGAGGGACAGGCAGAGGCACAGGCGGCAGGGACAGGCGGGGCCAGGAGAGGCCACTGGCCCTGGGCAGAGGGACAGGCAGAGGCACAGGCGGCAGGGACAGGCGGGGCCAGGAGAGGCCACTGGCCCTGGGCAGAGGGACAGGCAGAGGCACAGGCGGCAGGGACAGGATATTTTATTGTGATGATTAAATTAACGTTACTCAGGTTTTAAAAACGGCGCCTGGAGCCCCATGGCCGGCGCCGGCCGCGATCGCGCAGGGTCTGGGCGGGAGGCTCCTGCCCCGCGGGGCTCGCGTGGGATGACGATTGTCGACGTGCTGGACGCCTGCCCTTGCCCCCGGTTACGGCCCGGCCCAGCCCCACCGGGCAGCCCCTCGGGGGGGGGCGCGGACGCCCTCCTTCCCAGCAGCGCCCATGTCAGCTCCCCCGCACTCGGGCCGTGCTGCTGGGGGGGCAGGGCTACTTCCAGCTGCTGCCCCCACTCTTCCCTTCAGGGAGGGCTCAGCCCACGCCAGGCCCCCCCGGGGCCTCCTGGCCCTGCCCACACTCCTGGAGCCAGGGCGCCGTGACGCAGGTGGTGACAATGCAGCCGCGCCTGCCAGGGCAGACACAAGACACCCCTGCAGCCTGGGCACCCAGCCCAGTGCCCCTGCCCCCCGCCCTGCTCGCGGGTGAGGCCAGGCCCGGTGCTGCGTGGCCGGGGGGTTCCCAACCTCCCCAGCAGCTCGCCCTGTGCACGGCCGAGCCCCCGAGAGACGGAGGGGCCTAGGCACAGCCTGGCCCCCCCATGGCCAGGCCTAGGAGGGCCCCAGGCAGGGAGCGTGGGGCCCGAGGAGACGGGACGGGCGCGTGGCCGTGGGCAGCGGGGGAGGTACAGGCGAGGCTCGGGGGGGTGCAGACAGCAATTAAAATGGGGGGTTTAAAAGGGGTAGCAGCCTCCACACAGCCCCTGGCCTGCAGCGGGGCCCGGCCGCTCCCCGGTTCCTGCTCTCATGGCTGGAGCGAGTTCTCGGCTGCTGGGCCGGCGGCGCGCTCCAGAGCCAGCTGCATGCTCCAGATGCTGAGGGGGCGCATGTAGGCCAGAGAGCGGAAGAGCTTCCTTTGGCAGTAGGCCTCGGGCGTCTGGAAGGCCATGCCCAGCCGCTCCCACACGGTGCGGTAGCAGCCCTCGGCGGTGCGGAAGCCCTCCTGCACCAGGCCCTGCGGCAGAGGAGAAGAGAGTCAGGCCGGCCGGCCCCGCCTGTGCCGAGGGGCACCGGGCGCCACACCCACCTCCTGGATCATGGTGGCGGCCAGCGCGTACACAACCCCCACCCAGGCCTCGCTGGACTGCACGCTGGAGGTGTCGGGGCTCCCGTCCGGCCGCATGCCGTTCACGGCGCCCATGGTCCCGTTGGCAAAGCCCATGACGTTCAGCTCGAAGATGGTCTTCAGCGCGCTGACCACGTGGCTCCTGGGGAACACCTGCAGCGGGAGACGCCATCAGCCCTCAGCCCGCGCTGCCCCGCACGCCCCGGGGACAGACCAACCAGGACTCCGGCGCCGCCCCGCACGCCCCGGGGGCAGACCGACCAGGGCGCCGGCGCCACCCCCGCACGCCCCGGGGGCAGACCGACCAGGACACCGGCGCCGCCCCGCACGCCCGGGGGGCAGACCGACCAGGAAACCGGCGCCGCCCCGCACGCCCCGGGGACAGACCAACCAGGGCGCCGGCGCCACCCCCGCACGCCCGGGGGGCAGACCGACCAGGGCGCCAGCGCCACCCCCGCACGCCCCGGGGACAGACCGACCAGGACTCCGGCGCGGCGCCGCCCCGCACGCCCGGGGGACAGACCGACCAGGGCGCCAGCGCCACCCCGCACGCCCGGGGGCAGACCGACCAGGGCGCCAGCGCCGCCCCGCACGCCCGGGGGCAGACCGACCAGGACGCCGGCGCCGCCCCGCACGCCCGGGGGCAGACCGACCAGGACGCCGGCGCCACCCCGCACGCCCCGGGGGCAGAACGACCAGGACGCCGGCGCCACCCCGCACGCCCCGGAGGCAGAACGACCAGGACGCCGGCGCCACCCCCGCACGCCCCGGGGGCAGAACGACCAGGACGCCGGCGCCACCCCCGCACGCCCCGGAGGCAGAACGACCAGGGCGCTGGCGCCGCCCCAGGGGCAGACCGACCAGGGCGCCGGCGCTGCCCCCCACGCCCCGGGGACAGACCGACCAGGGCACCGGCGCCGCCCTGCACGCCCCGGGGGCAGACCGACCAGGGCGCTGGCGCTGCCCCCCACGCCCCGGAGGCAGACCGACTAGGGCGCCAGCGCCACCCTGCACGCCCCGGGGACAGACCGACCAGGACGCCGGCGCCGCCCCGCAGGCCCCGGGGACAGACCGACCAGGACGCCAGCGCCGCCCTGCACGCCCCGGGGGCAGACCGACTAGGGCGCCAGCGCCGCCCCGCAGGCCCCGGGGACAGACCGACCAGGACGCCGGCGCCGCCCCGCAGGCCCCGGGGACAGACCGACCAGGACGCCAGCGCCGCCCTGCACGCCCCGGGGGCAGACACACCAGGACACTGGCGCTGCCCTGCACGCCCCGGGGGCAGACACACCAGGACGCCAGCGCCGCCCTGCACGCCCCGGGGGCAGACACACCAGGACGCCGGCGCCGCCCTGCACGCCCCAGGGGCAGACACACCAGGACGCTGGCGCCGCCCTGCACGCCCCGGGGGCAGACCGACCAGGGCGCCGGCTGGCACCCAGCACTGTGCCCAGGGACGCGCAGACAGCAAGATGGCGAACCCACCATCCCCGCTAGGGCTGCGCCAGAGCCAGTCAGCGATCCCGGAGCCCCAGCTCCTGGCTGCTCCGGAACCAGCAGCAAGTGGCCTTCCCCACGCCTGCCTGCCGCCGCGCCCCACACACCCGACCGATCTTGCTGGCTGGAGCGGAGGCGGCGAGCCCCACAGCCACCCGGCAGCCTCACACCCCGCCCCCCTTCGAATCAGCACGCGCCTGGCACCAGCTCCCACCACCGGCCCTGGCCCTGCCCTGCCCGGGACGTCTCCCTCAGCCACCCAGCTCAGGCCTTCTGATCCGGCCCCTGCCACAGCCCCTCCTCCACCCAAACACCCTCGGACCCCCCGTACCCCAACCCCCCGCAGCCCCTCCTCCACCCAAACACCCTCGGACCCCCCCGCACCCCAATCCCCTGCAGCCCCTCCTCCACCCAAACACCCTCGGACCCCCCCGCACCCCAATCCCCTGCAGCCCCTCCTCCACCCAAACACCCTCGGACCCCCCCGCACCCCAATCCCCCGCAGCCCCTCCTCCACCCAAACACCCTCGGACCCCCCCGCACCCCAATCCCCTGCAGCCCCTCCTCCACCCAAACACCCTCGGACCCCCCCGCACCCCAATCCCCCGCAGCCCCTCCTCCACCCAAACACCCTCAGACCCCCCCCGCACCCCAATCCCCCGCAGCCCCTCCTCCACACAAACATCCTCAGACCCCCCCCGCACCCCAATCCCCTGCCACAGCCCCTCCTCCACCCAAACACCCTCGGACCCCCCTGCACCCGAATCCCCCGCAGCCCCTCCTCCACCCAAACACCCTCAGACCCCCCCCCGCACCCCAATCCCCCGCAGCCCCTCCTCCATCCAAACATCCTCAGACACCCCCCACACCCCAATCCCCCACAGCTCACAGCCCCTCCTCCACCCAAACACCCTCAGAGAACCCCCGCACCCCAATCCCATGCCACAGCCCCTCCACCACCCAAACACCCTCAGACCCCCCCCGCACCCCAATCCCCCACAGCTCACAGCCCCTCCTCCACCCAAACACCCTCAGACCCCCCTGCACCCCAATCCCCTGCCACAGCCCCTCCTCCACCCAAACACCCTCAGACCCCCCCCGCACCCCAATCCCCCACAGCCCCTCCTCCACCCAAACACCCTCAGACCCCCCGCACCCCAATCCCCCGCCATAGCCCCTCCTCCACCCAAACACCCTCAGACCCCCCCTGCACCCCAATCCCCTGCCATAGCCCCTCCTCCACCCAAACACCCTCAGACCCCCCGCACCCCAATCCCCCACAGCCCCTCCTCCACCCAAACACCCTCAGACTCCCCCGCACCCCAATCCCCCGCCAGAGCCCCTCCTCACCCAAACACCCTCAGACACCCCCGCACCCCAATCCCCCGCAGCCCCTCCTCCACCCAAACACCCTCAGACCCCCCCGCTCCCCAATCCCCCGCCAGAGCCCCTCCTCCACCCAAACACCCTCAGACACCCCCGCACCCCAATCCCCCACAGCTCACAGCCCCTCCTCCACCCAAACACCCTCAGACCCCCCCGCACCCCAATCCCCTGCCAGAGCCCCTCCTCCACCCAAACACCCTCAGACACCCCCGCACCCCAATCCCCCGCCAGAGCCCCTCCTCCACCCAAACACCCTCAGACACCCCCGCACCCCAATCCCCCACAGCCCCTCCTCCACCCAAACACCCTCGGACCCCCCCGCACCCCAATCCCCCGCAGCCCCTCCTCCACCCAAACACCCTCAGACCCCCCCCGCACCCCAATCCCCCGCAGCCCCTCCTCCACCCAAACACCCTCAGACCCCCCCCGCACCCCAATCCCCTGCCACAGCCCCTCCTCCACCAAACATCCTCAGACCCCCCCCGCACCCCAATCCCCTGCCACAGCCCCTCCTCCACCCAAACACCCTCGGACCCCCCCGCACCCGAATCCCCCGCAGCCCCTCCTCCACCCAAACACCCTCAGACCCCCCCCGCACCCCAATCCCCCGCAGCCCCTCCTCCATCCAAACATCCTCAGACACCCCCCCACACCCCAATCCCCCACAGCTCACAGCCCCTCCTCCACCCAAACACCCTCAGAGAACCCCCGCACCCCAATCCCATGCCACAGCCCCCCACCACCCAAACACCCTCAGACCCCCCCGCACCCCAATCCCCCACAGCTCACAGCCCCTCCTCCACCCAAACACCCTCAGACCCCCCCTGCACCCCAATCCCCTGCCACAGCCCCTCCTCCACCCAAACACCCTCAGACCCCCCCCGCACCCCAATCCCCCACAGCCCCTCCTCCACCCAAACACCCTCAGACCCCCCCGCACCCCAATCCCCCGCCATAGCCCCTCCTCCACCCAAACACCCTCAGACCCCCCCTGCACCCCAATCCCCCGCCATAGCCCCTCCTCCACCCAAACACCCTCAGACCCCCCGCACCCCAATCCCCCACAGCCCCTCCTCCACCCAAACACCCTCAGACTCCCCCACACCCCAATCCCCCGCCAGAGCCCCTCCTCCACCCAAACACCCTCAGACACCCCCGCACCCCAATCCCCCGCAGCCCCTCCTCCACCCAAACACCCTCAGACCCCCCCGCTCCCCAATCCCCCGCCAGAGCCCCTCCTCCACCCAAACACCCTCAGACACCCCCGCACCCCAATCCCCCACAGCTCACAGCCCCTCCTCCACCCAAACACCCTCAGACCCCCCCGCACCCCAATCCCCCGCCAGAGCCCCTCCTCCACCCAAACACCCTCAGACACCCCCGCACCCCAATCCCCCGCCAGAGCCCCTCCTCCACCCAAACACCCTCAGACACCCCCGCACCCCAATCCCCCGCCAGAGCCCCTCCTCCACCCAAACACCCTCAGACACCCCCGCACTCCAATCCCCCACAGCTCACAGCCCCTCCTCCACCCAAACACCCTCAGACACCCCCTGCACCCCAGTTCCCTACCTCGAGCTCCCTTCTTAATGCAACCTCCATCCCAGCCCCCAAGCTCCGTCCGTAGGAGCAGTCCTTGAGCACTTCCCGAAGTCTGCAGCGGTCCCCGTCCAAAGCGATTGCTGCTCCGACAGGTGCCGGCCTCACCCGAACCCTGAACGCCTCCGGGGGAGATTCCACCTTTTCCCAGCGCTTCTCCGCCCGGCCGGTGGCAACGTTTCCAGCGTCCCGCCTCAGGCTGCGGCACCACGACGTGGGAGGGCTGCTCCCTTCACCCGCCCACCCCGGCCCCTCTCCGAGTAGCAGGACTCCCCCGTCTTCTCCTTCCCCCGCGTGTCCCTCAGCCCTCGTGCTTTGAACCAGCCCTTTCCACCCCACCCGCTAGCCTCCGCCACACAAGGGCCTTCGCCCTTTGCAGCTCTCATGTGGACCTCTGCCTCCAGCTTCCAGTGCGGCCGCCTGACCCACGGCGCCCTCGCGGCCAAGCCGCCCCAGGGCTCTCCAAACCCACCCAACCCAGCACTTTCAGCCTTGAGCCACAGAGCCATAGAGCTGGACGAGACCTCAGGAGGTCATCAAGTCCAGCGCCCTGCGCTAGGCAGGACCAATCCCAACTCAATCAACCCGGCCAGGGCTGTGTCAAGCCGAGACTTAAACACCTCTAGGGATGGAGACTCCACTACTTCCCTAGGGAACCCATTCCAGTGCTTCACCACCCTCCTAGTGAAATAGTTTTTCCTAATATCCAACCTGGACCTCTCCCACCACAGCTAGAGCCCATTGCTCCTTGTTCTGCCACCTGTCACTACTGAGAACAGCCTCTCTGGAACCCCCCTGCAGGGAGCTGCAGGCTGCTCTCAACCCCCCCCCCCCCCCCCCACTCTGCGCTTCTGCCGACTGAACAAACCCCAGTCCCTCAGCCTCTCCTCTAGGCCATGTGCTCCAGCCCCCATATGCTTAAGCCTTCGCTCATGGCTCCTTGTTTCTAGACTTTTGATCCATTTTTCTTGCTCTTGTCTGGTCATCTCCAATTTCTCCACCTTTCCTGAAATGTGGTGCCCAGAACTGGCCATTGTGTTACGTGCTGATTGGGCCTCAACTGGAGCAGAGCGGCAGAACGACTCCTCGTGTCTTGCTCACGACTCTCCTGTTCATGCCCCCACAATCAGGTTTGCTTTTTTCCCAACCGTGTCCCACTGTCGGCTCAGATTCAGCTTGTGGTCCACTCTGGCCCCCAGATCCCGTTCTGCAGGACTCCTGGACAGTCGCGTCCCGTTCTGTGTGTGACACACGGATTGGTCCTTCCGAAGTGGAGCCCTTGGCATGTGTCCTTGTGAACCTCCCGTTCCCCTCAGACCATTTCTCCAGTTTGTCTAGATCGGCTGAATTACGCCCCGTCCTCCAGAGCACTTGCCAGCCCTCCAGGCTCATGTTCAGCTGCACGTCCGCTCTGACCCCACAGGCTCTGCAGAGCTGCTGATGGGCAGGATAATCCCCGTCTCTAAATCTGGCCTAGACGCACGCGTGGCCCTGGCCACGGTCTCAGCTAAGAACTGACAGACCCCGAGCGGCTCGCCAAGGGCCACGCTACAGGGCGGAGGAGCGAGTCTGGGACAGGCAGAGGCCCTGCAGGCAGCGTTGCACCGGAACCCGAGACAGAGGACAGAGGCTCGCGTGGGCAAACCCCGCCGGGCAGGCCACAGGAGCAGGCGCCGCGCCAGGCTGGAGGGGCTGAGCCCAGGGAACCGTGGCAATCCAGCGCGGGGCAGTGCTGAATTTGCAAATGAGCACCAGGCAGCCGTCTCCTCGGGAGCGGGGCTGATCCCTTGGCAGGCTGGCGGCTTCCCAGCCCACGGCGGCCTGGCCAGGGAGGGGAAGGGCCCCGCCAGTCTGAGCGTGTTCCCCGTGGCGAGCAAAGCCCCCATCCGCCCCTTGCCTGCGACAGCTGGGGAGTCCTCGATTTGGCTCCAAGGGCCCCGGCTTTGCCCCTTGCTTGGGGGTCCGGCGAGCCCAGCCCGGTTGTGCCCAGACACTGCAACTCTGCCCCCTCCAGATCGCTCTGCGCCCTGCCCTGCGCCTCCACCTCCGCTGCAGAGAGCACCGGCCTCCAGCTGCCCCGGGAACGGCCCCGCTCCAGGGAGGAGCCCTCGTAGGCAGCTCCGAATCCATCCCACCGCGCTGCGTCTCGCCCAGCCGCCGTACGGCTCTAAGGCCAAGGCCCTGCCCAGCTCTGCCCCAGAGATCCGCGTCCCCAGTGAGCGACCAGGACTCCCGCTGGGAGGGGATTCCCTGCTGTTCCAGGAGTTCAGAAAACCGTCCTGTGCTTTGCACCCAGAGCACTTTCCCACGGGAGCTGGTGTCGTTACCTGCCTTACAGATGGGGAAACTGAGGCACCAATTGGTTGCCTTCCCCTGGCAATTGGCCATCCTGTCCCCGGAGTCTCGCCCGCCCCCACCCTGCCTGGATGTCTGTCCCCCCCTCCCCCGTTATTTCCCTTCGCGCTGCACACTGGGCCCCAGGTACGTCCCTTGTCCCTCCAGCGCCTCTCCATTTCCTGCCCCCCAGGCCGGGCTTTTGCCTGCCTTTAGCCTGGGGGGCCGTGGCTTCCGGAGCACCGAACAAACTCTCCTTAAGCACGTCCCGTGTTCGCTCCCCGTAGCCACCCGCACTGCCCCCCCCCCGCCCCACAGCTCCGCGCCCCCTCGCGCTGGGGCACTGGCCTCCCCCCTGCGCCCCACTGACCAGGGTGCCGTGACCCAGCAATCGCCAGCCCCATGGGCGCGTGGAGCTGGGGGTGTCCCTGTGACCGGGGCGGGAGGGGCCAGGGTGTGGAGAGAGCTCCGTCCTGCTGAGCCCACCGGGGCGCCCACAAGCCTCACCTCGAATTCGCCGTGGCCCAGGCCGCTGGCCCGCAGGAACCACTGCCCGGCGCACTGGTCGGACATGACGGTGCCGGAGAAGGGGCCCCCGCTGCTGTCGTAGTTGTAGTATCGCCCTGCGCGGGACGAGAGTCGCCCAGACGGTCAGCGCCCGCCTCCGGCCCCGGGCCCCAGGGGGGCCCCACCTGCTGCCCGAGGGGCCCGGCGGGGGGCGGAGCCAACGCACCGTTCCACAGCAGCCGCTCAAACGCCTCCGAGCCCTTGCGCAGGATGGCGCGGTATTTCCGCAGCGCCCGGCCGTCGTCCAGCAGCGCCGCCGCCTTGCACATCGCGCAGACCGCCGCCAGCCACAGGCCACCGCAGTACGCGCTGCGAGGGGACGGGCACGTTACCGCGGCTCGCGGGGGGCTACGACCCGGCCCTGAGCCCCACGGCGCTCGCCCCCCCACCCCCACGGGCACACCCCCATTCCGAGCCCCACGGCGCTCGCCCCCTACCGCCCGGCTACACCCCCATTCCGAGCCCCACGGCGCTCGCCCCCCACCCCCACGGCTACACCCCCATTCTGAGCCCCACGGCGCTCGCCCCCCCACCCCCACAGGCACACCCCCATTCCGAGCCCCACGGCGCTCGCCCCCCACCCCCACGGGTACACCCCCATTCCGAGCCCCACGGCGCTCGCCCCCCACCCCCATGGGTACATCCCCATTCCGAGCCCCACGGCGCTTGCCCCCTACCCCCACGGGCACACCCCCATTACGAGCCCCACGGCACTCGCCCCCTACCCGCCCGGCTACATCCCCATTCCGAGCCCCACGGCGCTCGCCCCCCCACCCCCACAGGCACACCCCCATTCTGAGCCCCACGGCGCTCGCCCCCCCACCCCCACGGGTACACCCCCCATTCCGAGCCCCACGGCGCTCGCCCCCCCACCCCCATGGGTACATCCCCATTCCGAGCCCCACGGCGCTCGCCCCCCACCCCCACGGGTACACCCCCATTCCGAGCCCCACAGCGCTTGCCCCCTACCGCCCGGCTACACCCCCATTCTGAACCCCACGGCGCTTGCCCCCTATCCCCACGGGTACACCCCCATTCTGAGCCCCACGGCGCTCGCCCCCTACCGCCCGGCTACACCCCCATTCCGAGCCCCACGGCGCTCGCCCCCCACCCCCATGGGTACATCCCCATTCCGAGCCCCACGGCGCTTGCCCCCTACCCCCACGGGCACACCCCCATTCCGAGCCCCACGGCACTCGCCCCCTACCGCCCGGCTACATCCCCATTCCGAGCCCCACGGCGCTCGCCCCCTACCCCCACGGGTACACCCCCATTCTGAGCCCCACGGCGCTCCCTCCCTACCCCCACGGGTACACCCCCATTCCGAACCCCACGGCGCTCACCCCCTACCCCCACGGGCACACCCCCATTCCGAGCCCCACGGCGCTCGCCCCCTACCGCCCGGCTACACCCCCATTCTGAGCCCCACGGCGCTCGCCCCCCACCCCCACGGGTACACCCCCATTCCGAGCCCCACGGCGCTCGCCCCCTACTGCCCGGCTACACCCCATTCCGAGCCCCACGGCGCTTGCCCCCTACCGCCCGGCTACACCCCCATTCCGAGCCCCACGGCGCTTGCCCCCTACCGCCCGGCTACACCCCCATTCTGAGCCCCACGGCGCTTGCCCCCCCACCCCCATGGGTACATCCCCATTCCGAGCCCCACGGCGCTTGCCCCCTACCCCCACGGGCACACCCCCATTCCGAGCCCCACGGCACTCGCCCCCTACCGCCCGGCTACATCCCCATTCCGAGCCCCACGGCGCTCACCCCCTACCCCCACGGGTACACCCCCATTCTGAGCCCCACGGCGCTCGCTCCCTACCCCCACGGGTACACCCCCATTCCGAGCCCCACGGCGCTCACCCCCTACCCCCACGGGCACACCCCCATTCCGAGCCCCACGGCGCTCGCCCCCTACTGCCCGGCTACACCCTCATTCCGAGCCCCACGGCGCTCGCCCCCTACCCCCTGGCTGAATCACCATCCCCTGAGCCAGCCAGCTCTCGATTTGTCAGGACGGGTCCCCAGCAGCCACTGGGCACAACCCCCCCCTCCTCCCTGAGTCCCTGCACAGGCGACACCGGAGCGAGGAGCCATGAGCCTGGCAAACCCCGGCTGCCCCGGGCACAACGGGCGCCACTCGGACTGCGCAGCTCTGCAGGGCAGGGACAACGCTGCTGTGGGGCTGGGGCTGAGCCACCAGCCCCTGCCCGGAGACCAGCGGCCTCCACCCCCCCACGCCCGGCCAGCCCCCCTCCCGCTGCCCCGCCGGCAGCCCGCCCCCCGCTCCTGCCCCTGGCCGGCCCTCCTCCCGCTTCCCAAGGCCAGCCAGCCCCCGCTCCCACTCCCCCATGCCCAGCCTGCCCCCCTCCCACACACTGCCTTGGCCACTGCGAGCCCCCCTCACCTGGCTCCAGTCGCAACCCAGGCGTCGTACGTCTGATCGGCAAAGCCCGAGTTTTCAATGAGCCCGTCGTCGTCTGTGTCGAATTTCAGCTCCGAGTCCATCACAGCCTGTGGGCGACAGCCCGAGAGCCTCACCCCACGGCTCAGAGTCCCCTGCCCCCCGCAGGGAGCACCCCCCCTCAGACCTGGGCCCCCGCCCTGCCCCCCCGCGGGGTGCAGCCCCCCTCAGTCCTGGGCCCCCGCCCTGCCCCCCCCCGCGGGGTGCAGCCCCCCCCCAGTCCTGGGCCCCCGCCCTGCCCCCCGCGGGGTGCAGCCCCCCCCAGTCCTGGGCCCCCGCCCTGCCCCCCGCGGGGTGGGCCCCCTCAGACCTGGGCCCCCGCCCTGCCCCCCCGCGGGGTGCACCCCCGCTCAGTCCTGGGCCCCCCGCCCTGCCCCCCCGCGGGGTGCAGCCCCCGCTCAGTCCTGGGCCCCCGCCCTGCCCCCCCGCGGGGTGCAGCCCCCCCCAGTCCTGGGCCCCCGCCCTGCCCCCCCCGCAGGGTGCAGCCCCCCCCCAGTCCTGGGCCCCCCGCCCTGCCCCCCGCGGGGAGCGCCCCCCCCCAGTCCTGGGCCCCCGCCCTGCCCCCCGCGGGGTGGGCCCCCTCAGTCCTGGGCCCCCGCCCTGCCCCCCCGCGGGGTGCACCCCCGCTCAGTCCTGGGCCCCCGCCCCCCCGCGGGGAGCGCCCCCCCCAGTCCTGGGCCCCCGCCCTGCCCCCCCGCGGGGTGCACCCCCGCTCAGTCCTGGGCCCCCGCCCTGTGCCCCCTGCGGGGACCACTCCCCCCCTCAATCCTGGGCCCCCGCCCTGCGCCCCCTGCGGGGACCACTCCCCCCCCCTCAATCCTGGGCCCCCGCCCTGCGCCCCCTGCGGGGATCACTCCCCCCCTCAGTCCTGGGCCCCCGCCCTGCCCCCCCGCGGGGTGCACCCCCCCCTCAGTCGTGGGCCCCCGCCCTGCCCCCCGCGGGGTGCACCCCCCCTCAGTCCTGGGCCCCCGCAGGGCAGCCTGGGGGCGAGCTTGGAGCCACAGGGTACCTGGCACACGGGCCACATGTCCTGCAGGAAGGCGGCGTCCTGGGTCAGGTGGAAGTCGCGGTAAACCTGCAGCACGAACTTCAGGTTCAAGTCCTTCCAGCCGGCCGTGTCGTGGACCAGGTACGCGTTGATCCGCCGCCACGGCTCGTCCTCTGGGCGGGGGAGACGGCCGCTCTCAGCAGCCCCCGCCGGCCGGGCCCCGGCCACCCCCGCCGCCGCCGCCGCACCGCACCCCCGCGGAGGGAGCTCCCCCCGCAGCGACCTCTCCCCCCCCGCACTGCACCCCGCTGAGGGAGCTCCCCCCGCAGCGACCTCTCCCCCCCCCCCGCACTGCACCCCGCTGAGGGAGCTCCCCCCGCAGCGACCTCTCCCCCCCCCGCACTGCACCCCGCTGAGGGAGCTCCCCCCCGCAGCGACCTCTCCCCCCCCCCGCACTGCACCCCGCTGAGGGAGCTCCCCCCGCAGCGACCTCTCCCCCCCCCCGCACTGCACCCCGCGGAGGGAGCTCCCCCCCGCACCACGCCCCCCCGCAGCGACCTCTCCCCTCCGGTAGCGACCTCTCCCTCCCCACACCACGCCCCCCACAGCAACCTCTCCCCCCTCCGCAGCAACCTGTCCCCCCCCCGCACTGCACCCCGCTGAGGGAGCTCCCCCCGCAGCGACCTCTCCCCCCCCGCACTGCACCCCGCTGAGGGAGCTCCCCCCGCAGCGACCTCTCCCCCCCCCCCGCACTGCACCCCGCTGAGGGAGCTCCCCCCCGCAGCGACCTCTCCCCCCCCCGCACTGCACCCCGCCGAGGGAGCTCCCCCCCGCACCGCGCCCCCCGCTGCGACCTCTCCCCCCCCGCACTGCACCCCGCTGAGGGAGCTCCCCCCCGCACCGCGCCCCCCGCAGCGACCTCTCCCCCCCCCGCACTGCACCCCGCTGAGGGAGCCTGCACTGCACCCCCCAGCGACCTCTCCCCCCCCACACTGCACCCCGCTGAGGGAGCTCCCCCCCGCACCACACCCCCCGCAGCGACCTCTCCCCCCCGCACTGTGCCCCCCGCAGCGACCTCTCCCCCCCCTGCACTGCACCCCGCTGAGGGAGCTCCCCCCCCGCACCGCGCCCCCCACAGCGACCTCTCCCCTCCGTAGCGACCTCTCCCTCCCCACACCACGCCCCCCACAGCAACCTCTCCCCCCTCCGCAGCAACCTGTCCCCCCCCCGCACTGTGCCCCCCGCAGCGACCTCTCCCCCCCTGCACTGCACCCCGCTGAGGGAGCTCCCCCCGCACCACGCCCCCCCCCGCAGCGACCTCTCCCCTCCGGTAGCGACCTCTCCCTCCCCACACCACGCCCCCCACAGCAACCTCTCCCCCCTCCGCAGCAACCTGTCCCCCCCCCGCACTGCACCCCGCTGAGGGAGCTCTCCTGCCATTGCTCTGCGCACCACCTGCAACCAGGCCTGTGTCACTGGCCACGTCACCCGCCCCCCCCGCAGCAAAGCCCCCTGGGAATGGTCGTCAGCACAGCCCCCTCCTCAGCCTGCTGCCCCCCAGCCAGCAGCGCCCTCCTGCCCCTCCGCTCGCCCGGGGCCAGGGTGCCAGTTCGGCCGCATCTGAGGACACGGTCCCCGAGGGGCTGGGCCAGACGGGGACGGGTAGCGGAGCCGGAGACAGGCACGGCCCAGCCCTGGCCCCAGCCACACGCCAAGGCGAGACCTTACCGGGCTCCCCCGATGTCGTGGGGCACCACGTTCTTCAGCTTCACCTGGGCCGTCTGCCCGCTCATCAGGTACTGCCTGGCTGCGTGTCCTCGCTCAGCACCGCGGCCGCTGGGACACAGATCCACGTCAGCCGGCGGGGGGGCCGCACCCAGCCTCGCAGGCCCAGCCCTGCCCCCAGGGCTCCCAGCCGTGGGTCAGGCGGGCGCTGAGGGCCCTGGACAAACAATCCCTGTCCTCTTCCCGGGGCCCTGCTCAGGAAGGAAACCACCCCCAGGGACAGCCGGCTCCCTGCCCCGGAAGGGGCTCTGCCGGTTCGCTGGGGCGTCCCAAAAGGCCCGGTCTGGAGGGTGGCCACGGAGGACCTGCCGAGGGGTCTGGTGTGCCCACCACGGGGCCTCGAGCCACAGAAAGGCCCTGGGTGGGAGGAGATGGGGGGCAGGGCCCAGCGAGGGACCTGGGTGGGGCAGGGAGGAGGTGGGGGCCGGGCAGGGCAGGGGCTAGGCTGGCAGCCGGCGAGCTGGCCGAGGGGTCCGGGGCAGGGTAATAGGGGGCAGGGCCCAACGAGGGGCCCAGGGAGGAGGCGGGGGCCAGGAAGGGCAGGGCGAGGCTGGCAGCCAGCGAGCTGGCTGAGGGGCCCGGGGACGGGGGCAGGGCCCGGGGGACGGGGATGGGGCAGGGCCCGGGGAGGAGGTGGAGGCCGGGCAGGGTGGGGGCTAGGCTGGTGGCCGGCAAGCTGGCCGAGGGGCCCGGGGGAGGGGTATGGGGGGCAGGGCCCGGGGGAGGGGTGACGGGGATGGGGGCAGGGCCCCGGGGGAGGGGGATGGGGAGCAGGGCCCGGGGGGAGGGGGACGGGGGACGGGGATGGGGGGCAGGGCCCCGGGAGGGGGACGGGGGCAGGACCCGGGGGAGGGGGAAGGGGGCAGGACCCGGGGGAGGGGGAAGGGGGAGGGGATGGGGGCAGGGCCCGGGGGAGGGGGAGGGGGACGGGGATGGGGGCAGGGCCCCGGGGGAGGGGGATGGGGAGCAGGGCCCGGGGGAGGGGGACGGGGGACGGGGATGGGGGGCAGGGCCCCGGGGAGGGGGGACGGGGGCAGGACCCGGGGGAGGGGGAAGGGGGCAGGACCCGGGGGAGGGGGAAGGGGGAGGGGGATGGGGGCAGGGCCCGGGGGAGGGGGAGGGGGACGGGGATGGGGGCAGGGCCCGGGGGAGGGGGAGGGGGACGGGGATGGGGGGCAGGGTCCGGGGGAGGGGGAAGGGGGCAGGGCCCGCCGGGCGCTCACCGATGTCGTACTGCAGGCTGATCTCCAGCTTGGGCCACAGCATGGCGAGGGCGAAGGAGGCGTAGAAGTGCACGTCGTAGGTGTTGTACATGCGGTACTCCTGCCCTGCAGCCCAGCACACACAGTGAGGGGCCAGGCCCAGCCAGGCGCCGCGGGGCCCCAGAGGTCCCCTCCCTCCCCCCACCACGGGGGCAGGAGAGCGGGGGCGGGCCAGGGCCTGGACCCCATGGGGCGGTGGGGAAGCTGCCACCGCGGCTCTCGGGCCTGCACTTTACCTTCCAAGTAAGCAAACCTTCCGTACTCCCGCAGCACCGGGAAGAGCCGGCTCAGCCCGGCGCCCGCTGGGCCCTGCACGTCCTCTGCGCAGGCCTCCGGGGCAGCTCCAGCCACAGCGTCCCGCCGTCCGCCAGGAAGTAGAGCTCGTTGAAGAGAGCCGACTTGTACCAGGGGGGCAGGTGGCTGTGGGCGAGGGGGGCGCTCAGCCGGGGGGGCGGGCACACGGCCCTCGGGGGAGCCCTTCTGGGAGCTGCAGCCCGGGTGCTGGAACCCACCCTGCCCGCCCCCTAAGGGCCCCCGCCAGCCTGCCTGGGCGCGGAGCGGAGGGGCCGGCGGGCTCCGGAACCGGCTCCCAGCTCGGAGCGCCTGGCCCTCAGCGCCGGCCTGGACGGCTCAGCCAGCGAGCGCGAGCCCCTGCCCCGCGACGCCCCGCACACAGCGCCGGCCGCCAGGCTGGCCCAGGCCTCACCCAGGCACCGGGCCTCTGACAGGAGACCCCCCCAGGCACACGCAGGAGCCCCGCTCCCCGAGCCACCGGCCCCCGCTCCCCGGGGGCGCAGCCGCCCTCCGACTAGCCCCCCCCGCCGGGCCGGCGCGCTACCTGCTCTCCAGGATGGGCCTCTGCAGCTCTCGATCTGCTCCTCCCACCGCCCGCGGTGCGTGAGCGCGTAGTGGGAGAGCGCAGGACACGCGTCCCCGCCGCTGCCGAAGTAGCGTGTGTAGCGCCTGCGAGAGAGACGCCGCTGGGTCCGCCGCCGCCGGGGGACGTGCCCCGGGCCCGGCCGGGAAAGCCTCAGCGGCTGCAGCTGGCATGGCCCAGGGGCGCCCAGCGGGGCAGGGCACCGTTACAAGCAGCCAGGCGGCTGCAGGCGACTTGTGCTCCCATCCCCGCCGAGCGCCCAGAGCCAGAGCAGAGCCCAGCCACTCCCAGCCCAGCACCAGCAGGACTGGCCAATTCTCGGGGTGGGCAGGGGCCGGGCAGCGCTCCAGGTGACTGGGAAGGGGGGGAGGGCTCCGTTGGGGATGGGCAGGGGCCGGGCAGCACTCCAGGAGACTGGGAAGGGGGGGAGGGTCCTTTGGGGCCGGGCAGCGCTCCAGGAGACTGGGAAGGGGGGGAGGGCCCCGTTGGGGACGGGCAGCGCTCCAGGAGACTGGGAAGGGGGGGAGGGCCCCGTTGGGGACGGGCAGCGCTCCAGGAGACTGGGAAGGGGGGGAGGGCCCCGTTGGGGACGGGCAGCGCTCCAGGAGACTGGGAAGGGGGGGGAGGGTCCTTTGGGGACGGGCAGGGGCCGGGCAGCGCTCCAGGAGACTGGGAAGGGGGGGAGGGCCCCGTTGAGGACGGGCAGCGCTCCAGGAGACTGGGAAGGGGGGGGAGGGTCCTTTGGGGACGGGCAGCGCTCCAGGAGACTGGGAAGGTGGGGGAGGGCCCTGTTGGGGATGGGCAGGGGCCGGGCAGCGCTCCAGGAGACTGGGAAGGGGGGGAGGGCCCCGGTGGGGATGGGCAGGGGCCGGGCAGCGCTCCAGGAGCCTGGGAAGGGGGGGAGGGCCCCGTTGGGGATGGGCAGGGGCCAGGCAGCGCTCCAGGAGACTGGGAAGGGGGGGAGGGCCCCGTTGGGGATGGGCAGGGGCCGGGCAGCGCTCCAGGAGCCTGGGAAGGGGGGGAGGGCCCCGTTGGGGATGGGCAGGGGCCGGGCAGCGCTCCAGGAGCCTGGGAAGGGGGGGAGGGCCCCGTTGGGGATGGGCAGGGGCCGGGCAGCGCTCCAGGAGACTGGGAAGGCGGGGGAGGGCCGGACACGCGGCTCACGGCCCCGTCTGGCGGGTGGCAGCCCGGCAGCAAGGGGGGCTCTGGGCACCCACCTGAGATGCAGCTTCTCTTTTGAGCCAAAGTGGACACGCGGCATGTCCCAGGCCAGGCCCACCTCCAGCGTCCGGTGCCCCCGGGCCGGCACGGTACAGCTGGCGCAAACAGCTGCTGCAGTCACCTCCCCCTTCTCGGTGGGGCGGCTCGGACCTGTCGGGCAGGAGAGCAGAGGGTGAGCGCCAGGACACTGCACGAGAGCCGCCCAGGACAGGCCGCCAGCCCCGCATCCGGCGAGCTCGGGCACAGCTGCTCTGGACAGCTGGGCAAAGGCACCAGGCCGTGCCCCTCTCCGGGATGGGCTCAGCGCCCGCAGGCCGGCCGGCCGGAAATCACGAGCCCGCCAGCCGAAGCTGAGCGCCCGGCGACCCGGCCAGAGCCAGGGAAGCTCAAGACTCGTGGGAAGGGAAATCAGGCCCCGCTTGTCACCAGCGCATGGACACAGGCCCTCCCCAAAGGCCCGGTGGCGGCCAGGGACGGGCGGGAGGGGCCCTCGCGGCTCAAGACCGGGCCCCACCAGCAGGGTCCCGCAAGGAGCTGCACAAAGGGGAAGAGGGAGGTGCAGCACCCGCAGAGGATCCCCGTCTTCGTACTCGTTCAGTCCCGAGCAGCTCGCCACAAAGGGCCACCACCAAGCCGGGTGACTGGGCAACAGAACGGCAGGAGAAATTCGATGCAGGTAAGTGCAGTCGGGCGCCGTGGAAACATCCTGCACAGCAGCAGGGACTGAGTCTGTCACCACCCCAGAGACCTGGGAGCCCCTGTGCAGACCTGCCCCGTGCAGCGGCAGCCAAACAGCAGAGAACAGGGGACACCTCAGACAAGGGAAGCTAGCGGCCACGAGACGCCCACACCTGGAACCCCGCACAGATCTGGGCACCTTCTCCAAAGAGCCACCGAATGTGGACAGAGCAGAGAAGGGGGCACAGAACAGGGTCCGTGTGCAGAGAGACTCAAACGCCTGGGGCTGCTCAGCGTAGAGCAAAGGTGACAGGCGGGGGTGCTACAGAGCTGGACACTCGTGAATCACTCGCAGACGGTGACAAAGGATGTGCTGTTTACCCTTCAATAAGAAACGAGAAGCAGAGGTAGCCCAACTAAATGACTAGAAGCAGGTTTGAAACAAAGCAACCAAGGGAAGGATTCTTCTCGCAGTGCAGTCACCCTGCGGAACTCCCTGCCGCGTGATGTTGGGAAGGCCTGGACTTCTAAAGGGTTTTCTAAAACACCCCAAGCCCCAGATAAACTCATGGAGGATGGAGCCATCACCAGCGAGGGGCCAAAAAGCTGAGGGACGCATCCTCATGCCCCCCACCCTCCAGCTCCAACACTGGGGCAGAGCACTTGATGAAGCATCCGGCTCGTCACTGGTCGCAGGCTGAGGACCACTGCTCCCACCCATGGGGGCCGCTCTTCTGCCATTCCCTGCTTGCCTTTGGCACCCCGAGCAGCAAGCCGAGAAGCAAGAGCTGTGGCCGGATGAACGAGCTTGGCTCCCACTCTGGCGCCTCCAGCTGGAAACCCTCCGGAACTCGTGCAGGGGCCAGGGCTCCGCGCCAGGGCCCCCCGCCCAGGTCGCCGGCATGCTGCCCGCGAGGACACCCACTGCCCTGTCTCACGCAGCCAGGGCCAGCCTGCTCGGCTCCAGCGCCCACGGTGCACCCCCTGCAGCGGAGCTGGCCAGGGGCCTAGAGCTATCCCGCAAGCGCCGGCGGCACAGACCCCAGAGCCTCCGGAAAAGGCTCTCCTTGGCCCCATGCCCGGCCCCAGCCAGTCAGGTTGGCGCCCCCTTCTGGCCCAATACTGGCATTGCCCTCTGCACAGTCTGCACCTGGCGCGGGGAGGGCCCTGCTCTGAGCACGGGCGCCGAGCACCCCTGAGCCTCACGGAAACTACATCAGGCCATGGGGCACTGCCCCTCCCCCCGCAGTGCGGAGCGGGGGGGGGGGGGGGGACTCCCGCTGTAAAACCAGCCAGCAGCCCGGCCCAATCCTGTGGCTGGCGTCTCCGAGCCCACGGCCCACGGCAGGGCAAACCCCTGGGCTGGCGCAGAAACGCAACTCGGCACCTCCTGGAGCCCAAGGGAGGCGGGAAGCGGCCCTGGCCCAGCAAAGTGCAGGTGTTGGCGAGGGAAAGGCAGCTCCTGTGAGCCCGCCCAGGCTTCCCGGCTCCGGGCCTGGCCACGCCGCGCCCCACGGAACCGTCTCCGGCAAACCCACGAGGCGCGGAGGCCACGGACCCAACCGCAAGCCCCTTTCCGGCAATCGCCACAGGCCTGCTGGGAGCCCCGGCGGCAGCACCCCAAAGGGAAGAGCCCTTGCGACAGCAGCTCACCCTGCGGCCGGGGTCTGCTAGAAGAGGAAATTGCGGGAGGGTTTCCTGGCAGGAGCGCGCTGGAGCCTGAGAAGTGTGTCACCCCTGGGAGACAGGACAAGGAACGGGGGGGGGGGGGGGCTCCCCACAGAGATACCCTCGCGCGCTGGAGCCTGAGAAGTGTGTCACCCCTGGGAGACAGGACAAGGAACGGGGGGGGGGCTCCCCACAGAGATACCCTCGTGCGCTGGAGCCTGAGAAGTGTGTCACCCCTGGGAGACAGGACAAGGAACGGGGGGGGGGGGCTCCCCACAGAGATACCCTCGCGCGCTGGAGCCTGAGAAGTGTGTCACCCCTGGGAGACAGGACAAGGAACGGGGGGGGGGGGCTCCCCACAGAGATACCCTCGCGCGCTGGAGCCTGAGAAGTGTGTCACCCCTGGGAGACAGGACAAGGAACGGGGGGGGGGGGCTCCCCACAGAGATACCCTCGCGCGCTGGAGCCTGAGAAGTGTGTCACCCCTGGGAGACAGGACAAGGAACGGGGGGGGGGGGGCTCCCCACAGAGATACCCTCGCGCGCTGGAGCCTGAGAAGTGTGTCACCCCTGGGAGACAGGACAAGGAACGGGGGGGGGGGGGGCTCCCCACAGAGATACCCTCGTGCGCTGGAGCCTGAGAAGTGTGTCACCCCTGGGAGACAGGACAAGGAACGGGGGGGGGGGGGCTCCCCACAGAGATACCCTCGCGCGCTGGAGCCTGAGAAGTGTGTCACCCCTGGGAGACAGGACAAGGAACGGGGGGGGGGGGGCTCCCCACAGAGATACCCTCGCGCGCTGGAGCCTGAGAAGTGTGTCACCCCTGGGAGACAGGACAAGGAACGGGGGGGGGGGGCTCCCCACAGAGATACCCTCGTGCGCTGGAGCCTGAGAAGTGTGTCACCCCTGGGAGACAGGACAAGGAACGGGGGGGGGGCTCCCCACAGAGATACCCTCGCGCGCTGGAGCCTGAGAAGTGTGTCACCCCTGGGAGACACGACAAGGAACGGGGGGGGGGGCTCCCCACAGAGATACCCTCGTGCGCTGGAGCCTGAGAAGTGTGTCACCCCTGGGAGACAGGACAAGGAACGGGGGGGGGGGGCTCCCCACAGAGATACCCTCGCGCACTGGAGCCTGAGAAGTGTGTCACCCCTGGGAGACAGGACAAGGAACGGGGGGGGGGCTCCCCACAGAGATACCCTCGCGCGCTGGAGCCTGAGAAGTGTGTCACCCCTGGGAGACAGGACAAGGAACGGGGTGGGGGGGGCTCCCCACAGAGATACCCTCGCGCGCTGGAGCCTGAGAAGTGTGTCACCCCTGGGAGACAGGACAAGGAACGGGGGGGGGGGCTCCCCACAGAGATACCCTCGTGCGCTGGAGCCTGAGAAGTGTGTCACCCCTGGGAGACAGGACAAGGAACGGGGGGGGGGGGCTCCCCACAGAGATACCCTCGCGCGCTGGAGCCTGAGAAGTGTGTCACCCCTGGGAGACAGGACAAGGAACGGGGGGGGGGGCTCCCCACAGAGATACCCTCGCGCGCTGGAGCCTGAGAAGTGTGTCACCCCTGGGAGACAGGACAAGGAACGGGGGGGGGGGGCTCCCACAGAGATACCCTCGCGCGCTGGAGCCTGAGAAGTGTGTCACCCCTGGGAGACAGGACAAGGAACGGGGGGGGGGGGGCTCCCCACAGAGATACCCTCGCGCGCTGGAGCCTGAGAAGTGTGTCACCCCTGGGAGACAGGACAAGGAACGGGGGGGGGGGGGCTCCCCACAGAGATACCCTCGTGCGCTGGAGCCTGAGAAGTGTGTCACCCCTGGGAGACAGGACAAGGAACGGGGGGGGGGGGGCTCCCCACAGAGATACCCTCGCGCGCTGGAGCCTGAGAAGTGTGTCACCCCTGGGAGACAGGACAAGGAACGGGGGGGGGGGGGCTCCCCACAGAGATACCCTCGTGCGCTGGAGCCTGAGAAGTGTGTCACCCCTGGGAGACAGGACAAGGAACAGGGGGGGGGCTCCCCACAGAGATACCCTCGCGCGCTGGAGCCTGAGAAGTGTGTCACCCCTGGGAGACACGACAAGGAACGGGGGGGGGGCTCCCCACAGAGATACCCTCGTGCGCTGGAGCCTGAGAAGTGTGTCACCCCTGGGAGACAGGACAAGGAACGGGGGGGGGGGGGCTCCCCACAGAGATACCCTCGCGCGCTGGAGCCTGAGAAGTGTGTCACCCCTGGGAGACAGGACAAGGAACGGGGGGGGGGGGGGCTCCCCACAGAGATACCCTCGCGCACTGGAGCCTGAGAAGTGTGTCACCCCTGGGAGACAGGACAAGGAACGGGGGGGGGGGGGCTCCCCACAGAGATACCCTCGTGCGCTGGAGCCTGAGAAGTGTGTCACCCCTGGGAGACAGGACAAGGAACAGGGGGGGGGGCTCCCCACAGAGATACCCTCGCGCGCTGGAGCCTGAGAAGTGTGTCACCCCTGGGAGACACGACAAGGAACGGGGGGGGGGGCTCCCCACAGAGATACCCTCGTGCGCTGGAGCCTGAGAAGTGTGTCACCCCTGGGAGACAGGACAAGGAACGGGGGGGGGGGGCTCCCCACAGAGATACCCTCGCGCGCTGGAGCCTGAGAAGTGTGTCACCCCTGGGAGACAGGACAAGGAACGGGGGGGGGGGCTCCCCACAGAGATACCCTCGCGCGCTGGAGCCTGAGAAGTGTGTCACCCCTGGGAGACAGGACAAGGAACGGGGGGGGGGGGGCTCCCCACAGAGATACCCTCGCGCGCTGGAGCCTGAGAAGTGTGTCACCCCTGGGAGACAGGACAAGGAACGGGGGGGGGGGCTCCCCACAGAGATACCCTCGCGCGCTGGAGCCTGAGAAGTGTGTCACCCCTGGGAGACAGGACAAGGAACGGGGGGGGGGGGCTCCCCACAGAGATACCCTCGCGCGCTGGAGCCTGAGAAGTGTGTCACCCCTGGGAGACAGGACAAGGAACGGGGGGGGGGGCTCCCCACAGAGATACCCTCGCGCGCTGGAGCCTGAGAAGTGTGTCACCCCTGGGAGACAGGACAAGGAACGGGGGGGGGGGCTCCCCACAGAGATACCCTCGCGCGCTGGAGCCTGAGAAGTGTGTCACCCCTGGGAGACAGGACAAGGAACGGGGGGGGGGGCTCCCCACAGAGATACCCTCGCGCGCTGGAGCCTGAGAAGTGTGTCACCCCTGGGAGACAGGACAAGGAACGGGGGGGGGGGGCTCCCCACAGAGATACCCTCGCGCGCTGGAGCCTGAGAAGTGTGTCACCCCTGGGAGACAGGACAAGGAACGGGGGGGGGGGCTCCCCACAGAGATACCCTCGCGCGCTGGAGCCTGAGAAGTGTGTCACCCCTGGGAGACAGGACAAGGAACGGGGGGGGGGGGCTCCCCACAGAGATACCCTCGCGCGCTGGAGCCTGAGAAGTGTGTCACCCCTGGGAGACAGGACAAGGAACGGGGGGGGGGCTCCCCACAGAGATACCCTCGCGCGCTGGAGCCTGAGAAGTGTGTCACCCCTGGGAGACAGGACAAGGAACGGGGGGGGGGCTCCCCACAGAGATACCCTCGTGCGCTGGAGCCTGAGAAGTGTGTCACCCTGGGAGACAGGACAAGGAACGGGGGGGGGGGGCTCCCCACAGAGATACCCTCGCGCGCTGGAGCCTGAGAAGTGTGTCACCCTGGGAGACAGGACAAGGAACGGGGGGGGGGGGCTCCCCACAGAGATACCCTCGTGCGCTGGAGCCTGAGAAGTGTGTCACCCCTGGGAGACAGGACAAGGAACGGGGGGGGGGGCTCCCCACAGAGATACCCTCGCGCGCTGGAGCCTGAGAAGTGTGTCACCCCTGGGAGACAGGACAAGGAACGGGGGGGGGGGCTCCCCACAGAGATACCCTCGTGCGCTGGAGCCTGAGAAGTGTGTCACCCCTGGGAGACAGGACAAGGAACGGGGGGGGGGGGGCTCCCCACAGAGATACCCTCGCGCGCTGGAGCCTGAGAAGTGTGTCACCCCTGGAGACAGGACAAGGAACGGGGGGGGGGGGCTCCCCACAGAGATACCCTCGCTGCGCTGGAGCCTGAGAAGTGTGTCACCCCTGGGAGACAGGACAAGGAACGGGGGGGGGGGGCTCCCCACAGAGATACCCTCGCGCGCTGGAGCCTGAGAAGTGTGTCACCCCTGGGAGACAGGACAAGGAACGGGGGGGGGGGCTCCCCACAGAGATACCCTCGCGCGCTGGAGCCTGAGAAGTGTGTCACCCCTGGGAGACAGGACAAGGAACGGGGGGGGGGCTCCCCACAGAGATACCCTCGCGCGCTGGAGCCTGAGAAGTGTGTCACCCCTGGGAGACAGGACAAGGAACGGGGGGGGGGGCTCCCCACAGAGATACCCTCGCGCGCTGGAGCCTGAGAAGTGTGTCACCCCTGGGAGACAGGACAAGGAACGGGGGGGGGGCTCCCCACAGAGATACCCTCGCGCGCTGGAGCCTGAGAAGTGTGTCACCCTGGGAGACAGGACAAGGAACGGGGGGGGGGGCTCCCACAGAGATACCCTCGCGCGCTGGAGCCTGAGAAGTGTGTCACCCCTGGGAGACAGGACAAGGAACGGGGGGGGGGGCTCCCCACAGAGATACCCTCGCGCGCTGGAGCCTGAGAAGTGTGTCACCCCTGGGAGACAGGACAAGGAACGGGGGGGGGGGCTCCCCACAGAGATACCCTCGCGCGCTGGAGCCTGAGAAGTGTGTCACCCCTGGGAGACAGGACAAGGAACGGGGGGGGGGGCTCCCCACAGAGATACCCTCGCGCGCTGGAGCCTGAGAAGTGTGTCACCCTGGGAGACAGGACAAGGAACGGGGGGGGGGCTCCCCACAGAGATACCCTCGCGCGCTGGAGCCTGAGAAGTGTGTCACCCCTGGGAGACAGGACAAGGAACGGGGGGGGGGGCTCCCCACAGAGATACCCTCGCGCGCTGGAGCCTGAGAAGTGTGTCACCCCTGGGAGACAGGACAAGGAACGGGGGGGGGGGCTCCCCACAGAGATACCCTCGCGCGCTGGAGCCTGAGAAGTGTGTCACCCCTGGGAGACAGGACAAGGAACGGGGGGGGGGGGCTCCCACAGAGATACCCTCGCGCGCTGGAGCCTGAGAAGTGTGTCACCCCTGGGAGACAGGACAAGGAACGGGGGGGGGGCTCCCCACAGAGATACCCTCGCGCGCTGGAGCCTGAGAAGTGTGTCACCCTGGGAGACAGGACAAGGAACGGGGGGGGGGGCTCCCCACAGAGATACCCTCGCGCGCTGGAGCCTGAGAAGTGTGTCACCCTGGGAGACAGGACAAGGAACGGGGGGGGGGGGCTCCCCACAGAGATACCCTCGCGCGCTGGAGCCTGAGAAGTGTGTCACCCCTGGGAGACAGGACAAGGAACGGGGGGGGGGGCTCCCCACAGAGATACCCTCGCGCGCTGGAGCCTGAGAAGTGTGTCACCCTGGGAGACAGGACAAGGAACGGGGGGGGGGGCTCCCCACAGAGATACCCTCGCGCGCTGGAGCCTGAGAAGTGTGTCACCCCTGGGAGACAGGACAAGGAACGGGGGGGGGGGCTCCCCACAGAGATACCCTCGCGCGCTGGAGCCTGAGAAGTGTGTCACCCCTGGGAGACAGGACAAGGAACGGGGGGGGGGGGCTCCCCACAGAGATACCCTCGCGCGCTGGAGCCTGAGAAGTGTGTCACCCTGGGAGACAGGACAAGGAACGGGGGGGGGGGGGCTCCCCACAGAGATACCCTCGCGCGCTGGAGCCTGAGAAGTGTGTCACCCCTGGGAGACAGGACAAGGAACGGGGGGGGGGGCTCCCCACAGAAGATACCCTCGTGCGCTGGAGCCTGAGAAGTGTGTCACCCCTGGGAGACAGGACAAGGAACGGGGGGGGGGCTCCCCACAGAGATACCCTCGCGCGCTGGAGCCTGAGAAGTGTGTCACCCCTGGGAGACAGGACAAGGAACGGGGGGGGGGGGGCTCCCCACAGAGATACCCTCGCGCGCTGGAGCCTGAGAAGTGTGTCACCCTGGGAGACAGGACAAGGAACGGGGGGGGGGGGCTCCCCACAGAGATACCCTCGTGCGCTGGAGCCTGAGAAGTGTGTCACCCCTGGGAGACAGGACAAGGAACGGGGGGGGGGCTCCCCACAGAGATACCCTCGCGCGCTGGAGCCTGAGAAGTGTGTCACCCCTGGGAGACAGGACAAGGAACGGGGGGGGGGGCTCCCCACAGAGATACCCTCGTGCGCTGGAGCCTGAGAAGTGTGTCACCCCTGGGAGACAGGACAAGGAACGGGGGGGGGGCTCCCACAGAGATACCCTCGCGCGCTGGAGCCTGAGAAGTGTGTCACCCCTGGGAGACAGGACAAGGAACGGGGGGGGGGGGCTCCCCACAGAGATACCCTCGTGCGCCTGGAGCTGAGAAGTGTGTCACCCTGGGAGACAGGACAAGGAACGGGGGGGGGGGCTCCCACAGAGATACCCTCGTGCGCTGGAGCCTGAGAAGTGTGTCACCCTGGGAGACAGGACAAGGAACGGGGGGGGGGGCTCCCCACAGAGATACCCTCGCGCGCTGGAGCCTGAGAAGTGTGTCACCCCTGGGAGACAGGACCAAGGAACGGGGGGGGGGGGCTCCCCACAGAGATACCCTCGTGCGCTGGAGCCTGAGAAGTGTGTCACCCCTGGGAGACAGGACAAGGAACGGGGGGGGGGCTCCCCACAGAGATACCCTCGCGCGCTGGAGCCTGAGAAGTGTGTCACCCCTGGGAGACAGGACAAGGAACGGGGGGGGGGGCTCCCCACAGAGATACCCTCGTGCGCTGGAGCCTGAGAAGTGTGTCACCCTGGAGACAGGACAAGGAACGGGGGGGGGGCTCCCCACAGAGATACCCTCGTGCGCTGGAGCCTGAGAAGTGTGTCACCCCTGGAGACAGGACAAGGAACGGGGGGGGGGCTCCCCACAGAGATACCCTCGCGCACTGGAGCCTGAGAAGTGTGCACCCCTGGGAGACAGGACAAGGAACGGGGGGGGGGGCTCCCCACAGAGATACCCTCGTGCGCTGGAGCCTGAGAAGTGTGTCACCCCTGGGAGACAGGACAAGGAACGGGGGGGGGGCTCCCCACAGAGATACCCTCGCGCACTGGAGCCTGAGAAGTGTGTCACCCCTGGGAGACAGGACAAGGACGGGGGGGGGGCTCCCCACAGAGATACCCTCGTGGCGCTGGAGCCTGAGAAGTGTGTCACCCCTGGGAGACAGGACAAGGACGGGGGGGGGGGCTCCCCACAGAGATACCCTCGCGCGCTGGAGCCTGAGAAGTGTGTCACCCCTGGGAGACAGGACAAGGAACGGGGGGGGGGGGGGCTCCCCACAGAGATACCCTCGCGCGCTGGAGCCTGAGAAGTGTGTCACCCCTGGGAGACACGACAAGGAACGGGGGGGGGGGCTCCCCACAGAGATACCCTCGACGGGGGGGGGGGCTCCCCACAGAGATACCCTCGCGCGCTGGAGCCTGAGAAGTGTGTCACCCCTGGGAGACAGGACAAGGAACGGGGGGGGGGGGGCTCCCCACAGAGATACCCTCGCGCGCTGGAGCCTGAGAAGTGTGTCACCCCTGGGAGACAGGACAAGGAACGGGGGGGGGGGGCTCCCCACAGAGATACCCTCGTGCGCTGGAGCCTGAGAAGTGTGTCACCCCTGGGAGACAGGACAAGGAACGGGGGGGGGGCTCCCCACAGAGATACCCTCGCGCGCTGGAGCCTGAGAAGTGTGTCACCCCTGGGAGACAGGACAAGGAACGGGGGGGGGGGCTCCCCACAGAGATACCCTCGCGCGCTGGAGCCTGAGAAGTGTGTCACCCCTGGGAGACAGGACAAGGAACGGGGGGGGGGGCTCCCCACAGAGATACCCTCGTGCGCTGGAGCCTGAGAAGTGTGTCACCCCTGGGAGACAGGACAAGGAACGGGGGGGGGGCTCCCCACAGAGATACCCTCGCGCGCTGGAGCCTGAGAAGTGTGTCACCCTGGGAGACAGGACAAGGAACGGGGGGGGGGGGCTCCCCACAGAGATACCCTCGCGCGCTGGAGCCTGAGAAGTGTGTCACCCCTGGGAGACAGGACAAGGAACGGGGGGGGGGGCTCCCCACAGAGATACCCTCGCGCGCTGGAGCCTGAGAAGTGTGTCACCCCTGGGAGACAGGACAAGGAACGGGGGGGGGGGCTCCCCACAGAGATACCCTCGCGCGCTGGAGCCTGAGAAGTGTGTCACCCCTGGGAGACAGGACAAGGAACGGGGGGGGGGCTCCCCACAGAGATACCCTCGCGCGCTGGAGCCTGAGAAGTGTGTCACCCTGGGAGACAGGACAAGGAACGGGGGGGGGGGCTCCCCACAGAGATACCCTCGCGCGCTGGAGCCTGAGAAGTGTGTCACCCCTGGGAGACAGGACAAGGAACGGGGGGGGGGCTCCCCACAGAGATACCCTCGCGCGCTGGAGCCTGAGAAGTGTGTCACCCCTGGGAGACAGGACAAGGAACGGGGGGGGGGGCTCCCACAGAGATACCCTCGCGCGCTGGAGCCTGAGAAGTGTGTCACCCCTGGGAGACAGGACAAGGAACAGGGGGGGGGGCTCCCCACAGAGATACCCTCGCGCGCTGGAGCCTGAGAAGTGTGTCACCCCTGGGAGACAGGACAAGGAACGGGGGGGGGGCTCCCACAGAGATACCCTCGCAGCGCTGGAGCCTGAGAAGTGTGTCACCCTGGGAGACAGGACAAGGAACGGGGGGGGGGGCTCCCCACAGAGATACCCTCGCACGCTGGAGCCTGAGAAGTGTGTCACCCTGGGAGACAGGACAAGGAACGGGGGGGGGGGCTCCCCACAGAGATACCCTCGCTGCGCTGGAGCCTGAGAAGTGTGTCACCCTGGGAGACAGGACAAGGAACGGGGGGGGGGCTCCCCACAGAGATACCCTCGCGCGCTGGAGCCTGAGAAGTGTGTCACCCCTGGGAGACAGGACAAGGAACGGGGGGGGGGGCTCCCCACAGAGATACCCTCGCGCGCTGGAGCCTGAGAAGTGTGTCACCCCTGGGAGACAGGACAAGGAACGGGGGGGGGGGGCTCCCCACAGAGATACCCTCGCGCGCTGGAGCCTGAGAAGTGTGTCACCCCTGGGAGACAGGACAAGGAACGGGGGGGGGGCTCCCCACAGAGATACCCTCGCGCGCTGGAGCCTGAGAAGTGTGTCACCCCTGGGAGACAGGACAAGGAACGGGGGGGGGGGGCTCCCCACAGAGATACCCTCGCGCGCTGGAGCCTGAGAAGTGTGTCACCCCTGGGAGACAGGACAAGGAACGGGGGGGGGGGGCTCCCCACAGAGATACCCTCGCGCGCTGGAGCCTGAGAAGTGTGTCACCCCTGGGAGACAGGACAAGGAACGGGGGGGGGGGCTCCCCACAGAGATACCCTCGCGCGCTGGAGCCTGAGAAGTGTGTCACCCCTGGGAGACAGGACAAGGAACGGGGGGGGGGGCTCCCCACAGAGATACCCTCGCGCGCTGGAGCCTGAGAAGTGTGTCACCCTGGGAGACAGGACAAGGAACGGGAGGGGGGGCTCCCCACAGAGATACCCTCGCGCGCTGGAGCCTGAGAAGTGTGTCACCCTGGGAGACAGGACAAGGAACGGGGGGGGGGGGCTCCCCACAGAGATACCCTCGTGCGCTGGAGCCTGAGAAGTGTGTCACCCCTGGGAGACAGGACAAGGAACGGGGGGGGGGGCTCCCCACAGAGATACCCTCGCGCGCTGGAGCCTGAGAAGTGTGTCACCCCTGGGAGACAGGACAAGGAACGGGGGGGGGGGGCTCCCCACAGAGATACCCTCGCGCGCTGGAGCCTGAGAAGTGTGTCACCCCTGGGAGACACGACAAGGAACGGGGGGGGGGGCTCCCCACAGAGATACCCTCGCGCGCTGGAGCCTGAGAAGTGTGTCACCCCTGGGAGACAGGACAAGGAACGGGGGGGGGGGCCTCCCCCCCCCCACAGAGATACCCTCGCGCGCTGGAGCCTGAGAAGTGTGTCACCCCTGGGAGACAGGACAAGGAACGGGGGGGGGGGCTCCCCACAGAGATACCCTCGCGCGCTGGAGCCTGAGAAGTGTGTCACCCCTGGGAGACAGGACAAGGAACGGGGGGGGGGGCTCCCCACAGAGATACCCTCGCGCGCTGGAGCCTGAGAAGTGTGTCACCCCTGGGAGACAGGACAAGGAACGGGGGGGGGGGGCTCCCCACAGAGATACCCTCGCGCGCTGGGAGCCTGAAGAAGTGTGTCACCCCTGGGAGACAGGACAAGGAACGGGGGGGGGGCTCCCCACAGAGATACCCTCGCGCTCCTGGAGCCTGAGAAGTGTGTCACCCCTGGGAGAACAGGACAAGGAACGGGGGGGGGGGGCTCCCCACAGAGATACCCTCGCGCGCTGGAGCCTGAGAAGTGTGTCACCCCTGGGAGACAGGACAAGGAACGGGGGGGGGGGCTCCCCACAGAGATACCCTCGCGCGCTGGAGCCTGAGAAGTGTGTCACCCCTGGGAGACAGGACAAGGAACGGGGGGGGGGGGCTCCCCACAGAGATACCCTCGCGCGCTGGAGCTGAGAAGGTGTGTCACCCCTGGAGACAGGACAAGGAACGGGGGGGGGGCGCTCCCCACAGAGATACCCTCGCTGCGCTGGAGCCTGAGAAGTGTGTCACCCCTGGGAGACAGGACAAGGAACGGGGGGGGGCCCCAGAGACCCTCCCCCCACAGAGATACCCTCAGCGCGCTGGAGCCTGAGAAGTGTGTCACCCCTGGGAGACAGGACAAGGAACGGGGGGGGGGGGCTCCCCACAGAGATACCCTCGCGCGCTGGAGCCTGAGAAGTGTGTCACCCTGGGAGACACGACAAGGAACGGGGGGGGGGGCTCCCCACAGAGATACCCTCGCGCGCTGGAGCCCTGAGAAGTGTGTCACCCCTGGGAGACAGGACAAGGAACGGGGGGGGGGGCTCCCCACAGAGATACCCTCGTGCGCTGGAGCCTGAGAAGTGTGTCAC